>NC_044550.1:70638841-70945489 GCF_007565055.1 Rhinopithecus roxellana | reverse complement strand
GGTGTTAAAGTTCACATGTCAGTTGAGGAAATACAGCTGACTATATAATCCAGAGCTTTGAATGAGTGGAGTTTCCTGAATAGAGTAAGCAATAATTAATCTAGTCTCTTTATATTACCATACTTTATCTAAGACCTCCTTCTTATATTATAATATAATATAAGGCAGATATGAATTATGGGAAACCTAAATGTTTGATATAAATAAAGCAAAAAACCTTAGTAGAGAATAAATATGGATATAGGTAAGATTGAAGTAGAGTTTCTTATAAAGAATATTTCATAATATTTTATTTAAAGATATTAATTTTCTATGGAGTCAATGTTTCCTATATGAATACATTTAAACTTTCCCATAGATAATAAAATAGATTATCCTTACTGTGTGATTTTCCTGGTTCCTTCATCCCAATTTAGCTCCTTTAGGGACCTGTTTCATTTATGAAGACAAGACAGGATTCATCACCTTCCTTTTTCCTCTTTGGAATTTGTTGAAATTTAAAAATCCTCTTCTAATTTGTTGAGTAATAATCTTCACTATATAGCCTTTAAAACATGCAGAAAGTAGCAAAAAGCTCATTAAGAATAAAGATATTTGTAAAGTGAGACCCTGTCTCTACAAAAACAAACAAACAAAAAATAGAAAACTAGGCATAGGGGCACATGCCAGTAGTCCCAGCTACTCTGGAGACTGAGGCAGGAGGATTGCTTGAGCTAGGAGTTCAAGGGTACTTTGAGCTAGCATCACACTACTGCACTCCAGCATGGACTACAGATCAAGACCCTATCTTAAGAAAATTAAAAAATAAAAAAATAAAGAATAAATATGTTTGTATTTAAACAAAACAGAATACTGAATGTGGGGAGGAAAAGTATCTAAAAATATATGGCCTTTAACTAGGTGACGTTTATTCACATTAAATAAATAATATCACATGAGCAATTAAATAAATTTTGAAGATAAAATCTTTCATTGTCAAACTCAAAATTGTGATTTGTTTTTGACTTATTAGAGTAAATATAATTTCTTGTAACCTTTATGGACATTTGCATGGATAATATTCTTGGTCTATTGGTATATTTAAAATATATATTATAATACACACACACACACACACACACACACACACTTGAAAAACCATCATCTGAACATTAACTGCAAACATTAAAAGTGATGACTTGGCAAACTAAAACACTGTGAAGACAGAAAGACAAAAGAGTGGTGAATGTTATATTGCGATTAATACCTTCTTTATACTTCGTATTAAAGACACAGTACTAAAAAATTAGAGACAAACTATAATGAAAATGAGTTGAAAGCAATTCCATTATGTTTGGATGTTTATCCCCTTAAACATCACTCTCAAATGTAATTCCCAATGTTAGAGGTGGAGCCTCATGGGAAGTGTTTGTGTCATGGGAGCAGATCTCACATGAATAGATTAACCTTTCTAGTGTGAGGGGTGAGTGAGTTCTTGGTCTATTAGTTCCTTCCAGAGCTTGTTGTTAAAAATAAGCTAGCACCACCTCTCTCCTACTCTCTTGCTTCCTCTTTTACTATGTGATCTCTGCATACACTGGCTCCCCTTTTCCTTCTACCATGAGTGGAGGCAATCTGAGACCCTCACCAGGAGCAATTCTGATGCCATGCTTCTTGCACATACTGGAGAAGTGTGAGCTAAATAAAACCTTTTTGCTTTATAAATTACCCAGACTCAGATATTTCTTTATAGCAACATAAAACAGACTAATGCAGTAAATCTGTACCAAAGGAGGGATGGTGTAGATACCTGAAAACGTGGAAGCAGCTTTGAAACTGGGCAATGGGGCGAGGTTGGAAGTGTTTGGAGGGCATAAGCTGTAAGCCCCTCTGTCTTCCACATGGTGTTGAGTCTGCACGTGCCCAGAATGCAGGAGTGCCGGAGGCTTGATAACATTCACCTAGATTTCAGAGGATGTATCCTCAAGCAGAAGCCTGCCACAGAGGCAGAACCACTGTAGACAGTACTCACCAGGGCTTTGCTTAGTGGAGCTGTGGAAATGGGGCCACTGCCTTAAATTTTATTAATTTTAAACAGTCAATTTTTCCATATATTTAAGATGGAAATCTCCAGGATCTTACATAAAATTATTCAAAAAACCTAAAGTTACAATATACTTTCCTAACATATGTAAGGGTAAACTGAGGCTGGAGCCAAACCGGGAACAAAGACACAAGGCAAATGGCAGTGAGAATAGCCTTTATTAGGACTCGCGGGCAAGGTTCCTTGGTCCAAAGGTGCAGGCTGAGGAAGTCGCGCTGAGGGAAGAGGGTAGGGGCTTTTCATAGCCCTAGAGGTAGGGAAGTTGGTTGTGCAAACAGGGCCTGGGGGGTCTTGAAACTACTAGGGCAGGAGTTGAGTAAGGGTCATGAGGAAGGGGTCTTTGGAAACTGTCAACCGAAACTGCTGTTTACGAACTTGTGGAATGCAGGTGAGCTGCAGGTCATGGGGGAGTGTGGTTGCCCAGCCAGAACTCTGACGCATGTAAGTCTGCGGGTGTGTATAAGGGTGAAGGGAGTCTTTAACAAAAGACCTGCTACGCCGGGTAGCACCGCCACGTTGGGTCTAGATTCCTGCCTAACAACATACTTTATAATGTAACATATTCTTAACACTAAAACCTGAAAATAATATTGAAATATATTAATAGTCAATATCGCTCATAGCCATAGAAACTAAAAACTTAAACAAAAATATTACAACAGGAAATTCATTTTTATCAAAAGAAACATTAAGAAAAAAAGTGTAAACCACAGGAGAAAAATAGTTACAACAAATATCTTTAACAAAAGACCTGATTTCAGATTATATAAGGTACTTCTGTAAATCAATAAATAAAAGAATGACAATCCATTAGAAAATTGGGCAAAATACTTGAAAAGCTGCTCAAAAATAACACTATCTAAATTGATATGGATATAAAATGGACAATTCAATAAAAATATAAAAATGTGTTACGTTATTTTTCGCAAAAATTGTAATTGATAATATAGTTTTTAATTTCATGATGGGAATTTACCAGGAATATTCTTATATTATAATGAGCTTTAATTAACTTACCATTTTACATATTTTTCTGTTGTCCAATTTTCCTTTTGTCATTTCAAAATATTTTAAATTTGCTATGAAAATGGTAACATGTATTTTATTCTAGAAATACATGATAAAATTTTACAACTTTGAAGTGTCCCCACTGATGGTTAATTCTATTATCTTTATTTTGAGTTAATAAAATAAATAATTGGCAAAACATTAGAAAAGATAAGATGAAATGTACTATTTAAATATAGGTATTCTGACCATGTGTTGATGGAGTAGATAGATATTGTTAGGATATAAACGACTGCATATTATAAGTTACCATTCTGAAATAAAATTATCAGAAAGAATATTTAGTGAACATTGTTTATATCAGGATAAGTTTTCCACACCTATCAATTCTATTCTCAAGACATTATGATATGATCGTTTTGATGAACAACACCAACAAAAATTTAGTAAAACAATATTTACAAAGTGCTGAGAAAATTGTAACCATGTTTTGGGATATAATGTTTAGCATGTGCAGCTATGAGATTTTAATTTTGTGTTCTTTTTTTTTTTTTATTTTTAACCATAATACATATACAGTAAAGTATGTAGGGCACAGGGTGCTCCATGTTTTTAACATAAATGTCTGTGTAATCACAAACAGGTCAAGAACAAGGGATTGCCTGCCTTTCAGAAATTTATTTTATTTCCCTTGCCATTCTAGCCTGTCTTTCCCCCAAATAAGCACTATCTTGAATTCTAACACAATACTGTACTTCTGACTACTTTATATTTTATATAAACTGAATTATATAGTATGTATTCATTTGGGTCTGACTTCAGTCACTTTACATGTTTGTGTAATCCATTCTATTTTTGCATGAAGTTTTAATTTGGTTCATGTATTTTCATGGCTGTATCATGTTTTGTTTATTAATATACCAAAATGTATATGTCTTTTTAACTGCTGATAGACATTTGAGGTATTTTGAGTTTATACTAGCATAAAAAATGTTATTAAAAACATTCTGGATAGTGAACTTGTTATGTATCTGTATATGTTTCAATTGTGTGAGGATTTCATTAATTAATCAAACTGCATTGCTAACTTTAACACAAATCCCATGAGTTCAAGAATGCCAAGGGTTCGAGAAGTTTCATATTTTGGGTTGGAGCGTGGAAAATTTTTGTGCCAGGAGTCCAGGTGAATCTAAATCGCACGGCCATTAAAGCACGATCTTTCTTGAAATTGGCTTAATCAAATTAATTGATCCTTTCATACACCCACAAAGTAGGAATCTAATTTTTTTAAAGTGAAATTTGGCATTCTCTATCAAAATTACTTACAAAGTTATCATCGCATGTATATTTGACTGAAGAACTGAAGTAGAAATTAATACTACAGATATATCGGCATAAGTCAACAAAGACATACCCCATATTTATTAATTATAGCATTGCTAAAAATGCCATATAATATGCAGGGCACGGTGGCTCATGCCTGTAATCTCAGCACTTTGGGAGGCCAAGGCGGGTGGATCAACTGAGGTCAGGAGTTCGAGACCAGCCTGGCCAACATGCTGAAACCTTGTATCTACTAAAAATACAAAAATTAGCCAAGTGTGATGGTGGGTGCCTGTAATCCAGCTGCTTGAGAGGCTGAGGCAGGAAGAATCCCTTGAACCTGGGAGGCAGAGGTTATAGTGAGCCGAGATCGTGTCATTGCACTCCAGCCTGGGTGACAGAGTGAGACTCTGTCTCAAAATAATAATAATAATAATAATAATAATAATAAAATCAAGAACCAAAAATGGTAAACGAACAGAAAACAGCAAAAATGGTCTGTCCTTAGTTACTGTAGAACGAAGCAAGACTTGTGTCTAATGAAAGGAATAGCCTTAACAGAACTGGTAAATATTCCTGGGCCCAATATGTACTCCCTCTTCCTGTAATAGATATTGCCATGCCTGAATGCTAACCAATTAGCAGTAGAGAATAAACTTTAGCCCTAGATATTGCTACGGTCCCTTGAAAAGCTCACCTAGCCACTGTGTGATATATTGATTACATTGGATCCTTTTCACCCTTAAGTGGTAAATAATTTAACTATACTGGATTCATATATTCACATACTCTTTAAAGTTCTCCTTAGCTTGACTAAATTTTAGATGGATTTCTTTCTGACTATGAACACCTGACTTGCCTAGTCTTATTTTGCTATGGAAAGCTTTCCATTGTGTATTCTTTTCCTGTCACTTTGAAATGCATATAAATCTCCTGACCCTTGCCAGTTGTATAACCCAGGAAATGTCTTTTTCAAGGACCCGGGAACAATTTCTTTGAAATGTAAACATCAAAGGGGCTGGAACCCCATCTGCTAATCTCCGTGGGAGGGTAGGAGCCTGTTTTCAATGGGCAACAATTAGTAAACCGATAGGATAATCACAGAGAAAAATGTTCAGAAACTCAGGAATAAATCAATGTGCTGGACACATGCCATTGATCAACCCCAGTCTCAAAGTCCTCCAATATTTTTTCACTAGTTCATTCCAGTGTTTAAAAGTTCTCCCATCTTTTGTTACAGTGTAGTTCAGCTTCCTTTCTTATTGCAATCTTCTTGAATTAAAAAGTCTTCTTTGCCTGTTTAACTTTATCTGGAACAATTTTTGCTTTGACTTGGGAACGGGTATGTGTTTTCCTTTTCTTTCTGCAGTGCCTTAACCAGCGGTTCTACTCAAAGGCTAGCACATTGACTGATTAATTATCTTGACCAGTGCTTTGTAACAAGCAGTCTTCACTATAGCAAAGGTAGTGCAGCAGTGAATAAAACGTCCCTGGAATCCTTTGGACTGAATATATTTCTGATACATAGAATGCCTATGCCTCAGTATTTTCTCACCATTGTTCCCAGTGACACAATTGAGAATAATTTTTCTTTTTTGAGCAACTTTTTGCCTTCTGGACCTCTTATAGGTCTTTGTTATGAGGGGAGGGACACTTTTACCCAAGAATATATTAAAGACACCACCAAAAAATTATTCATTAAACTTAGTTCTTTTGAGTTCCTTATGTCATTAAAAGAGCACACAGAAAAGGAGTCTGTATACTGGCAGGGATAGCAGACCATAATTTTTTATGAGAATATGGAGTTGTTGCTGTGCAATGAGGATAGAAGGAAATATGTCTAGAGGTAAAACAATTCCTTGGGTTACCTCAGTGCTTCCATTAAATGAAAATCTTAAATGGCAATTGCATAAGACACAATGTGACAAAGCAATTGGTAACCAAAGTTTGGAACCTTCAGGCATGAAAGTATAATTTGTCACACTGGGAAAGTACTGTGGACTAGCTGAACTGCTGACACAAGTTGAAGGAAATCTTATAGGAGCAGTAAAAGATGAATATAAAGAAAATCAGCTGTGGTCAGACTCAGGACCCACTAAAAAAGCAGAGCTAAAGCTTGACCTACTCTCCATCATCCTGTAATTTGTTGATTTTGTTTGTGTTTAAAAAAAAAAAACATTGGCCATCCCTTAAAAAGGGATATTCCGTAAATAACATTAAGGGATATACCATAAATAACATTATGTAAACTATGAATTTAATTTAGAGCCTGAGGGGGTTCTGAGCAATGTAAGGTAAAGATAGCAGTATTCAAAGAAAAGCCTTGCCCAAATACTTGGAATGGTTCAGTTAATTATGGCTAATTTCCACGTACCAATCTCTGTATCTCTGTGTCTGAGGACTTGTTCTGACAGCACAGAAGGCTGCTCTCTGTGCATTGTGAGTGCTGGGAGTGAGTGCATTATAGAATTCACACCCCTCTAGGAGCAGTCTTGAAATAATCATCTTGGGAAATAATATATAAATATACCAGCTCCTGTGCCTCTCAAGTGAGATTATGAAGTGTGACTTTGTGTGATTTTCCAGTTTCTCAATGGTATTAAGTTCCAGGTATCCACTGTGATAGCTGATTATAACACATCCTTTATGACTGCCTTTTTTTCCCTATCATTTTTCCACATCTCCAACAATGACATTTGAAATTCAAACCAATTATTTGCATTCAAACACTTATTTTAATATCTTCTTCTAGAAGAAGAAGAAAAAAAAAAAACACAACACACATACACACACACACACACACACACACACACACTGTAATCTCTGACCATTGACTACCAAAGGTGGGGATAATTTCTAAATCCTCATGTTATGGACAGTGGTAGTCATCTGTATAATTTGTTTTAAGATACTGATTGAATAGCATTTCAAGAAAAAATTGAATTTACCTGTCGTTCTTTTAGTTCATAAATATATGTAATGAATGCATGGTTTATAAGTAAATTTATGCAAATGTTGTCTCCTATATAATAAAACCTTTGATTACATATTTGACTTCAGTTACCCAGATAAATTTCACAAATGTCTCCTCAAAAATAAACATTAGCAAAAAAAATTTTGATAGCTTTTGTAGGATCATCTTTAAGTTAAATTAAAGGAAGTTTAAACATCATGCAGCATTTGTTGTAAACACTGCCTTTACTTTAAATCCAAACTGAAACTCAGACTCAAGGGAGAATATTTTCTACTTATTATTTCTATAACATTTAAAAATTTAAAATTGGCCGGGTGCGGTGGCTCACGCCTGTAATCCCAGCACTTTGGGAGGCTGAGGCGGGCGGATCACGAGGTCAGGAAATCGAGACCATCCTGGCTAACATGGTGAAACCCATCTCTACTAAAAATACAAAAAATTAGCCAGGCGTGGTGGCGGGTGCCTGTAGTCCCAGCTACTCGGGAGGCTGAGGCAGGAGAATGGTGTGAACTCGGGAGGCAGAGCTTGTAGTGAGCTGAGATTGCGCCACTGCACCACTCCAGCCTGGGTGACAGAGCAAGACTCTGTCTCCAAAAAACAAACAAACAAAAAAACACAAACAAACAAAAAATATTAAAATTGACAAATGATTGAGTTCAAATTTTTAAATTTGGTCAGCATATGATTAAAAATATGAAACTATGACTTCTTGCTTTCTAACACAAGCTGAAATCTGTAGTTCAAATATGAATGAAATAAACAGCCCAAAACAGTTATCTGAGAAATGCTGATGTATGGAATGAAAGTGTATTATTTTGTTATGATAATGCTTTCCTTGTATTTCTATCAATATAAAAATAAAGCACACTTCACTGATTGCATTAATATGTCTCTGGCTTTTGTTAGTGACAGGAGACAGACAAATTCCTAGGTAGACAAGAATGGGTCCCCAGTGAAACTGGACCTTGAAGCCAAGGGTAGTTTAAACCCTGAAAACTGAGGTGACAGTTCCAGATATAGTCCATAACTTGAGTGAGAAGTTCCATCCCCATCTTACTCACTCTAGATTGGTTCCTTCTGAATGAAACCTTGCAATCAATCAAATGGTGCTTTTTCCAAGACCCCCCATGGACCAATCAGCACACACTCCCTTATTCTAAGCCCATAAAAACCCTGAACTCAGCCTCACAAACAACTTTTGGGTACCCTCTTGATTCTGAGAGCTTTCTTTCTGTCACCCAATAAAATTCTACTCTGCCTTACTGTAAAGTTAAACTGAGGCTGGAGCCGAACTGGGAATGAAGACACAAGGCAAATGGCAGTGAGAATAGCTTTTATTAGGCTTGCAGGCAAGGTTCCTTGGTCCAAAGGCATGGGCCAAGGAAGTCGCGCTGAGGGAGGGGCTTTTTATAGCCCGAGAGGTAGGGAATCTGGTTGTGCCAACAGGACCTGGGGGATCTTGAAACTACTAGGGCAGCAGTTGAGTAAGGGTCATGAGGAAGGGGTCTTTGGAAACTGTCAACCGAAACTGCTGTTTACGAACTTGTGGAATGCAGGTGAGCTGCAGGTCATGGGGGAGTGTGGTTGCCCAACCAGAACTGTGACGCATGTAAGTCTGCGGGTGTGTACAAGGGTGAAGGGAGTCTTTAACAAAAGGCCTGCTACGCCAGGTGACGCCGCCATGTTGGGTCTAGATTCCTGCCTAACACTTGCTCACTCCTTTGTGTCATGTACCTTATTCCTCTTAGTCACAGGACAAGAACCCAAAACTTACCAAACTGCAGGAGCAGATCTGTAACACTCCTGCTTGCTGAGCTGCTGGCAGTGGTAGTAAAAGAGCTGAAATATTTCTTATTGCTTGTCAAACAACAAGAGAGAAGAAGCTGCTGCGAGCCATTTTTTCTCATTCTCCAAACTAAGGGAGTGAAAAAGCCATATAATTTCTATTTGATAAATTATTATTTCATAATAATTTTTTATATAGAAAAAAATCATTAAAAATCACTGTATTGATTTTTTATTCAAAGTGCATCTTTCATTCACTTTATATTTTTATTATTCTATCATAAGTAATATTATGGACATTAGACATGAGAATGTATAAATTTGAACTGAAATGTAGATATTCTCATTATTTCGCTAATAAATTCAGTGTGTTAATAAATGATACACAAAGCCAAAATAAACCCAAAACAAAAAGTACCAGAATTTTGTTCCAAAGGGTAAATGAAATATACATGTACATTTTACTAATTGTATTATCCAAATATAAAAGCATTTGTTTAATACAAAATTTGTTTAATACAAGATATATATTAATATCTTATAAAAGGATATTGACTTGTCCGTGACTGGATGTATGAATATCAAATTACCACTGCCATATTCAACACATAGTGAGGTGAACATTTAGAACCATTTTTAAAATGATTTTTCACTATTCAGTTTAAATTTTCAAGATTAAATGTTACCAGATGTCTAATAGCAGGGATATGCTTGTTTGATATAGTGGGTATAATGAATATTTATTATAGGCCTAAATATTTATATTGTCTGTGAAATTCTAGAAAAACATGTCATTTATTTTATATAAACATTTTAGAGAGTACTAGGAATCTTCTTTTCATCAATATTAGTGTAATTTTCTAGCAAGTCTCAGAGACTTGCTAGAAATGAAAAACTTTATTGTGGCCCATATGTACTGTTCTCCCATGACCTTTAGAGACCTCTCTGATTATTAGCATAACATTGTCTCACCTCTTAGGTCTCCATTTACGCTTCAATAGCCTCATTTACATTTGACTTACTCACTCAGCAATACTGAAGAGCTTCACAGAAAGAAAACAGACTGTATATGAACAGAAAAACTAAGTGATAGTTCTGGCTTTGTCTGTGTGTAGGAAGGAGTGTTTAATATCTCTATTTTCATTCATATCAACATCCTTCTGAGACTTAACCTCTTTTCTTTTATTCACTGTTTATGTTAGCCTAAATTTCTCATAATTTTTATTTCCCAATCTTTTTCTTTTTTAAATAGGAGTAAAGTCTGTCATTAGTTTTATTTGTTTTCCTTTCTTTCTAAATCTTTTATTACATTCAAACAGTATTTATTGTTATAACAGAATGTCATTGGAATCATTTTGCTAACATCTTAAACTGACTGTCAGGCTCATCAAGTCACCAGAGTATAGTATTATTTTCAATAAGAAAAACTGCAATTACTTTTGCACCAAGCTATAATTAAATATTAATTATACTCAGGAAAGACCAAGCAATTTACTTATTTGGGTCTGCAAACACTTGAAGGTACTATAGAAGGTTACATCATTAATGCTGAAATCATTTCAGATAACTTCACACTGCCTCCTGGCAGTTATTTCATGTTTTGTCCTTCACAAAAGTTTTAATTAGATGGATGAAAGTTGGTTTACAAATCATAAACAAAGAAAAAGAAGTCAGCATGAATTTTTACACAAATTAGGGCAGAATGATTCAGATTGGAAAAGGAAATAAACAACTAAAAGATGCAATTTATATTAAAAATAATTTTAATGTAACTGAATTGAGATGTGCAAATATACTTTGAAAACTGTCCAATGAAAATAGATCTAAAGGCAAATCCTGAATAACAGCAGGGTACCAAGTATAATAGAAAAGTCAATGAGAAAAATAATTAGAACTGTAAATCCACTAGTTTATAGTAGGTTTAAAGAAGTATTTTTCACATAAACAAGACTGAACTGCTTTTTTTTCTTTTCTTTTTTTTTTTTTTAAACCTGGTAGGCTATGACTTAGAGAAAGCTCATTAAGCTGTTTTATGCTGTTTTATTTTTTTCTGTGTTCCTGCCTCAGTTGGATGATAATTTAATTATGAATATGATGATTTATGACATCAATAGGTACATATTAAAAGTAAATTTGCTTCTTTTAAAGTGTAATTTGTAAAATTGATTTGTTTGATGGTGGGTGATAAATACACAGAGATTATTTAATGGATGTGTTTACCTATTGAAAAATCCAAGTAAATATTGTATTTCATGTGCTAGAAAACTGATAGGTATAGGGAATAATGATAAAGAAGTTAATATTTTGCCTACCACAATTGTTCAGTTGAACTTCTTTCTTTCTTTCTTTTGCAAAGGTATTGCTAGCTTATGTCAACGGATTCTGATGGTCAAATATTTTTATAAATATCTTCAGGAGAATTTCATAGTGATCTTAAAAATGACAAAGAAAAAGGTACTATAACAAGATTCCAAAATAAGTAAGTCTTGAATTCTGATATGACATGGCTTCAAAATCTTGTACTATTTCAACCTTTGACTGAGTGGTTACCTTAGGGATTAAGGCATATGATCTTTTCAAAATAAAATCAATTGTCATCAGAAGATCTATTTTGCATATTTCTTTTAGAACATTTCAGTTTTCATGTGTAAAATATGCAGGTGAAGTGTATAAATAATAAAACTAGAGAGAGTAAAATCCAAGCCTTTCTATTTTCCTAATGGTAAAAAACAGAAATCACTATAAAATAGAAATTTAGCCACATCTGTAAAATTACAGGAAAGCAACTAAAGTTACTTTTAAAAGTTTAATTTATTTAATTATCATAGTTATTAAAAACATTTGAAATTTTTCTTATAATTTAAGTGATTAATACGTATTTGTTCTTATAAACTCTAATTGGCTTAGAAATGAGTTATGGGGACTGCTTTTTTTCCTTACAGTTGATTTTATTTACTTGATTTGTTTTATCTCATTTAAAACACTAGAGGATGGAAAGACACAAGGAAATTATGCCTGAGAATGTGTTTGTTTAGAAATAAAAATATAATCAGTAACTTTAGACATGGTGATCTTAACACTTTGTGACACAATAAGAAATATATATTTGGTCCTTTCCCCCATTAATTGACACAGACCTCCTAAAACCTTTGTAATTTTCTCAGTAAGGGCATAATAGGTGCATCCTACACAAAAGTCCTGAATCCTTTGGAGCTTCCTGTGTGATAGGAATGTCTTTTATCCTAAGAGGTAACTCCTGGTGGGCTCTTGGATAACTCAAGATGGGAGTTAGACACTAGAAAGACCAAGCCTTTCATAGCAGCAGGAGGCAGACAAATCTTAGGTAGACAGAGGCAGGTCCCCAGTGAAACTATAGCTTCAAGCCAAAAACAGCCTGAAGCCTGAAAGCCCAGGCTGCTGGTTCTAGATGAAACCCATGACCAAAAGTGAAAATTTCTATTTCTGTTTGCCCGCTCTTTCCTGATTGGTTCTTTCTGAATAATGCTTTTCAACCAATTGAATGTTGCATTTTCCAATGCTACCTATGGCTGACACCACCCACATTCTTTGGCTATAAAAACCTCAGACTCAGCCACACTTTGGACTACCTGACTTTTGGTAGGGGATGCCCAACTCAGGTCCACCTCTCCACTGAGATCTGTTTCATCACTCAATAAAACTCTTCATCTTGCTCACCTGCCAGATGTCAGCTTAACCTAATTCCTTTTGAATGTGGGACAAGAACTCAGGGCCCTCCAAACAGCAAGTGTGAACAGAGCTATAACCCTGTACCACTCCCCTCTCACTCGCTGAGCAATGGGAGATTGAGCCACTGGGCACCACACACCCTCATTTATAAGGCTCCAGATAGCAGGACTGAAAGAGCTGTTAGCAATCTGTAACACCTGTTTTGGGGCTTCAGGGTGGCGGGCATCCTGGAGGTTTGCAGGCTTACAACTTTTATCCCCAGCACCATTCTCTAGGGAGGAGTGATAGCCTGAAGACTGAATTGATAATCCATCATACTTATGTGATAAAGCCGTCATAAAAATCCCAAAGCATGGGATTTGGAAAGCTTCTGTATTGGTGAATGCATTTGCATGCTGGGTGGTGGCATATCCCAATTACAAAAGAACAGAAGCTCCTGTGTTTGGGAATTTTGGACCTCATGCTATGTACCTTTTCATCTGAATGTCATTTATATCTTTTTATAATGTCCCTTGTGATAAGCTGGCAAACATAAGTAATGTATTTCCCTGAGTTTTATGAGCTATTATAGTAAATTATCAAAAATGAGGAAAGGATTGTTGGAAACCCCAACCTATAGCCAAGTCTGAAAAAAGTGTGAGTGTCCTAGTCAACCATTTCTAGTGACTAGAATCTGAAGTGGGAGAAGTAATGTGGCACTATGGAATCTACACTGACTCTGGGTGGTTAGTGGCAGAATTGAAATAAATTGTAGGACACCAGTCGGTATCCACAGAAAAAAATTGGAGAATTGCATGGTGCAGAAAACTCACACATTAGAAGTACTGAAAATAGATAAACAGTGGTAATTACACATTCTTTAAGTTTGAAAGTTAAGGTTTTCTGTTTTCAAGTGGTCTTACTCATGACTATGTTTTCAATAGTTCTTTAAAAATGAGTGAAGACCAGGCAGGAAGGTGCATTATTAAAAACAATAATTGATGATATTTTTGAGAACTGTTAAAAATGTAAGAACATCCCAGGAAAATGTACTTGCAAAATAATATGTATACTTTTTTTTTCTCCTTTATAAACAAGAAATCTGGTCGCATTATTTAAAATTCAGATGAACTAAAGTAATTTTATTTTAAAATGCAATAAATGGAAAGATTATAGCTTTGGTTACATCTTATGTAAACAATAAAATAAAGAGGAATAGAGGAATTAAACGATGAAAAGAGCACATTGAATATTCTCCAGGATAAACCAAAGTTAGAGTACAAAGAAACCTTTAATACATTTTTGCATTTTTAAATTTAAAATGTTTAAAATTTTTAAATATTAAAATTATACAAATTATCTTTTCTGATCACAACGAAATGAAATTAGTAGTTAATATTAGAAGAGGAATTAAAACATGCATGAATACGTGGAAATTAA
Source organism: Rhinopithecus roxellana (assembly GCF_007565055.1). Lineage (NCBI taxonomy): Eukaryota > Metazoa > Chordata > Mammalia > Primates > Cercopithecidae > Rhinopithecus > Rhinopithecus roxellana. Next base: position 70,931,189 of record NC_044550.1, on the reverse strand, counting down.
ACAACACTCTCTTAAATATCCAATGGGCCAAAAATAAAGCACAATAAAGATTAGAAAAATTTTATTGAGACAAATGAAAATTTAAAATAACATATGAAAAGTTATGAAATGCAATTAAGAAGGGAATTAATGCCTCTTAAATACTTACATTGAAAAAAAAGAAGGATCTCCAGTCAAAAATCAAACTTTATACCTGAAGAAACTATATAAAGAATAAACTAAATACAAAGCTAGTAGAAGAAAAAAATAATAAAGATTAGAACAGAGACAAATAATCTAGAGAAGAGAAAAACAATAAAGAAAAATCAATAGCATCAAGAATTGGTTTTTTGAAAAGACATGGAGAAACTTTTAGTTAGATTGTCTAAGAATAAAAGATGACAAAAATAACTAAAATCAGAAATGAAAGTGGTAACACTACCACTAATTATACAGATATAAAAAGGATTATATGATATCGCTATGAACAACCAACAAACCATACAGCCTACATGAAGTAACCAAGTTCCTAGAAACACACAAACTAACAATATAAAATCAGGAAGAAATAGAAAATCTGAATAGACCTATAACTAGTAAAGGAGAATCGATCAGTAATCAAAAATTTCTCAACAAAGAAAACTCAGGACAAGATTGCTTCACTGGTGCATTCTACCAAACATTTGAAGAAAAAATAATGTCAATTCTCAAATTCTGAACACATTGAAGAACAGGAATACTTTTTAATGCCTTCTGTGTAGTCACTATTACCCTGATATCAAAGTAAGACAAAACACTACAAGAGAAGAAAACTGTTGACCAATATCCTGGATAAATATCATTGCAAAAATTCTCAAAAAAAAAAAAAAAATACTAGCAAAGAGAATTCAATAGCACATTAAAAGAATTATACAACATGACCAAGTGGGATTTTTTCCTAGTATGCAAGGATGGTTCAAAATACGAAAATTGATCAATGTAATACGTAACGTTAACAGAATGAAGAGGAAAAAACACATAGTCATCTAAACGCATAGAAATCATTTGGCAAAATTCAACACCCTTTTATGACAAACACATTCAACAAACTAGGAACAGAAGGAAACTATCTCAATGTAATATAGAACGTGCAAAATTTCCACACTTAACATCATACTCAATGGCGAAAAACTGAAAGCTTTTCTTCTGAGATTAAGAAAAAGAGAATAATACATGCTTTTGCAGCTTTTATTCAACACAGTACTGGAAACCTTAGCCAGAGCAATTAGGAAAGGAAAAGAAATGAAAGGCATCCAAATTGGAAAGGAAAAAGTAAATATACCTTTGTTCATAAATGACAGCATCTTCTATGTAGAAAACCCTAAATATTCTACAAGAAAGCTAAAAAATAATAAAGCTCAGAAAAGTTGCAGGATACAATAAACAACATATAAAGTCAATTATGTTCCTCTATGCTGAAGAATTAGAAAAAATAGCTAAGAAAACAGCTTCATTCACAATAACATTAAAAAGAAAAAGATACTTATATACTTAGCCAAGGAGGGAAAAGAATTGCCCCCTGAAAACTACAAAATGTTGCTGAAAGTTATTAAAGCAGACACAAATAAATAGAAAGACATTTCATATTTATGGATGGCAAGAATTCTTTGTTAAGATCTCAACATTATTCAGTGATGTACAAATTAAATGCTATCCCTACCAAAATTCCACTGGTGTTATTTTTGTAGAAAATTAATGATTGTAAAATTCACATGGAATTTCAAAAACACCACAAATACACAATACAATCTTGAAAGCTGTCAACTTTCATTGAAGCTTTGAAAAATGTAAATAAGAACCACAATGACATTCCACTTCACGCCTATTACAACGAATATTATCAACAACAGAAAAACGGATGTGAAGAAATTTGAACCTATGTACATTTCTGGTGAGAATGTAAAATAGTGCAGCTGCCGTGGAACACAATGGCAGTTCCTCAAAAAATTAAAAACGAAATTGTCACGTGATTTTGCAATTCTACTTTTGGGCATACAGCCAAAAGAACTGACAGCAGAAACTTAAACAGATACTTGTACATTGATGTTTATACCAGCATTAGTCACAATAGCTCAAGGTGAAAGGAACTCAGATGTCCCTTGATGAATAAATAAAATGTAATATACATGTATAATGGAATATTATTCAGCTTTAAAAAGGGATGATATTCTTATTCATGCCACAACATGAAAGAATCTTTAAAATATTCTAAGTAAAATAAGCCAGATAAAAAAGGAAAATTACTGTATGATTCCACTTATATTAGGTACATAAAGTAGTCAAACTCAGAAAGACAGAAAGTAAAAATGATGGTTGTCAGGAGCTGTGGGAAGGGGAGAAGGGAGCGTTACATTGTTTAATGTGCACTGAGTTTCAGTTTTGCAAGACAAAAAGAGTTATGAAGATGGATGGTGGTAATGGTTGCAGAACAATGTGAATGAACTTAATGTCAGTGAAATGTACAGTTAAAAATGGTCAAAGAAGTACATGTTATGCATATTTTACCACCCTAAAATTATTTTTAAAAAGAAAAAAGGGATAAAATGAAGATAAAGTAAAATTACAATTTGTGAAGAAAAAGGGAGAGACCAGTGAATGGAACTACAAAATGAAAAAGCAAAATGAAATTGAAGAGGGGACAAATGATAGGAGAGAGCACGAGTTAGGATTCATATAGAAACAAATTACAGAGCACAAAAGAACAGGGATTTAAATAAATATTTTCCCCCAGTTGTTAAAGGCCAGAGGTAACAAATCTAGGACTAAGAAATTATGTCATAGCACACTCAGGCACCCATTCTTCTTCCAGTTTTCAGCTTTAGCATCTCTATGTGTGGCTCTACTACTCAGCATCCAAGATGAGTTCCAGAAATTGCACACTCCAAGCAGCAGTACCAATAAATGCAAGAAGAAAGGGACAATGTGCCCCAAATATCACTTCAGGATATTTCTCAGAAGGGCTACACAACTTCTACTTACAATGATTTGGTTGAAACTTAAACACACGAGCATATCTATCTACAAAGGATACTGGCAAAGGTACTTTTTTATTCTAGTTGATCATGTGCTTACCTAAAGTTTTTATTACTTCAGAAAACAGGAAAAGCTATAAATTACCCAGTCTGTGGTATTCTGTTACAGAGATACTAAAGCAAGTACATACTATGCAATACATGGGTAATTCTTATACAAAATTTATAAAACATACTAAAATTTTAAAAAACAAAACCTATTTATTATTAATCTGAAATTCAAAATTTACTGAGTGTTCTTTATTTTATCTGGCAATCCAATCTATACTTCTTCAATCCATAATTGTTTGTTTATATTATTATTTATAGATGGTCTGTCTTTCCTACTAAAATGTAAATTTCCTGAGGACTAGATCAATGTAATATTTCTTGGATAAGCTAAATTTAGTAAATATTTACTGAATAAATAAAATAAAGCTGCACCTCTTTTTTGCCACTTTTTAGCATTGCTCAGAAGATTTTAGACAATCTAAGATAATATAACAGAATAAAATAAAAAATATTAGAGTCGATGTTCATAATCTATAAGAGAAAAATACAATTGAAAATGACATTATTTATGTAGAAAACCAAGGCATTCAAAAATATTCAAAATTTAATATATCACTTGCATTGATCACTGACAAAATAACAGTTAAAATTTATTGAATGTTTAGTCATCTTTTAATTTACTTCAACTTTCTCACTTCTCCAGGTTCTTGATTTTCAAATAAAATGTGCTCAAATACTTCTATTAAGGATTTCAAATGTAAAATGGTCACACTTTTCCTCAAAGGCTTTCCTCTATTTTCTGTTTCTTTTAGGTGTTTTCTGTAGTAAGATATTGAAAAGCGTTTCTACAAAATTTTGGTGAGGAACATTTTAGTAAAGTTTGATTATTTTATTTTGCTAGGCAAAGGTTCTTTAAAAATAATAACTCAATATACTTAATGGAATAATAGCAATGTACATGGACTGAATTTTTCTTTTAAAGCTGTAAAGTGAACCACCTAATTAAATTCTATTTCATACTGTATAAATGTCAGTGAAAATTAAACAGGGCTATCAACTTTTTATCTTTGCCAGTTTTTATGTTTTCTATTAATTTTATTTCAATTTACTTTATGCCAATAACATAAAATGCAACTTCAGTAGAAATCTACAGTGTGCTCATGTATTAGAAGAAAATTATTACAAAGATATGCCTTTATCTTAATTTTATGTAGTAACATAAGTTCCCTAAAACTCCAAAAGAGTATTTATTAATATTGAACAAATATCTTAAAAATCTATGTGAAACAACAAACAAGAAACAACAGCAAAGCATTTTAAACAGGAAAGTAATTAACATACTGGCACAATATGACTTACCAAGTAATTATAAAGGTGTAATAATAATAAAGTTGTATAGGTACAGAATAGATAGATAAATGAAATCAAATAGAAATCTCAGAAAGCAAGGTTAGCACTTACATGAGACAAAGAAAGTATGTAATCATCTATGACATTTTTTAGAAAAATAGTTATGAGAGCAATAACTATTTATATTTTCTAGTAGGCCCTGCGTGCTTCCCTCGACTAACACAGAAGTAATATTGAGTATCTAGAAAATGTCATTAGACTGATGAGTGATGTTCTATAAGGAATCATAAAGTTCTGTGTTGGGGATCAAGAGCACAGGAGGATGGGGAATATGAGGGAGATATCTTTGTATCTTCTTTTAGTGGAAACACTTAAGAGTAAGGGGCTGAATAAATAGGATGCTTAATGAGGTTCCATGATTGAAAGGAGAAATCTTAAGGAGATTTAGGGTAAAGCTCATCATTGTTCATCAAGCTTTCTGGTTTTGATGACCGTATCTTTGAAAACAATATAAAGATTGGGTCATGAGGACACCAAAGTTCAAGTTATATTACATTATTTAAAATATGATTATTTAAATAGGCATTTTTCCCAATAGTTGCAGAAAATTAAGTGTTTCTCAGGTTGTTCAAGACACTGGGTAATTCTGAGGAAAAAATATGTATTCAAATTTCAGTGTAACACCATCAACAAACACAAATCCCAGAAAAGCTTGAAAGTTAAATAAGGAATATAAAGATACAAAGTCAGAAGTAAACACATAAGTGAATATTTAAGAGTTATAAGAATTTTTTTCCTGAGCATCAGCAAAACATATAAGGTAGATATAGAAGTGGTTGATATATTCAACTAGCTAAAAATTTAAAATGGTAGTTGTATTAGTTTTTGTGTGTTGCCATAAAAAACCTCTTCAGCCTGGGTAATTTACAAAGGAAAGAAATTTATTTGACTCACCTTTCTGCAGACTGTACAAGCTGCATGGTGTTAGCATCTGCTTCTGGTGAGGGCCTCAGGAAGCTTACAATCATGGTGGAAGGTCAAGCGGGAGGAGACATATCACATGGAGAGAGATGTATCAAGAAGGAGAGGGAGGAGGTGCAAGACTCTTAAATAATCAGATCTCATGTAAACTCATAGAATGAGAACCCACTCACTACTGTGAAATAAACACCAAGCCACTCATGAAGGATCCTCTCACGTGATCCAAACACCTTCCACTAGGCCTAACACCAACACTGGAAGTCACATTTCACTATGAAATTTGAAGGGGACAAAACGTCCAAATGATATCAGTGGTATTAAAAATATATGAATTCCAAAATTGAAGACAAATAATACACTGGAGACCATAGTTTAGAGCATATAAATCTAACATTAAATAAGTAACAAATAATCTCAATGTATTGAACAACAAACAAGACTATATACCCTAATATTCAATTTGGTCTGAGAAAGAATAATAATTTTATAAAAGAAAAAGTACAAATAGCCATTATACGTACAACCTTTTGGTAAACAAAAATAAGTCATTTTAAGAAAGAAATAAATGATCAAAAAATAAGTTAGAAAAGATGAAAAGTTTACAACTCTGAGCATTCTGTGTTAACATATGTGTTAACATAGAACGTTATCTGACCGTTCTCTTTATGGTTGAAAAAGATAAGTTTGAGAAACTGGTATTACATTTTGTACATTCTTATTGTCAAATTGCAGTTACAATTGCCAATTATGTTATATCCAGGAGCACAAAATGTTTCAGACAACATGTTATTTGTTGTAGTGAATAAGTGTACCCTAGTGCATATATATGTGCCCTGAGGAAAGATGAATACACACACACAAACACACACACACACACCTTTATCAGTGTTTTGTTTATTATAGTGAAACCTTGGAAGCATCCTGAATTTTCTGGAACAGGTAAATTGTAATTTGTTATATGCATGAGACCACAGGTTTCACTAGCCTAAAATATTTGTTAACATCTGGTCATGACTTCTTTAACCAAACTAGAAAAATTAAAACGAACAAGTTACATTTGGAGCGCACATTATGCCTTCTCTTCCACCAGTGTTTCTTACTTCAAACCATAGCATGTTTTTCTAATACAATTTAGTTTTCCCTATGCCTCAGTTTTCCTCAGAGCAATGATTTCCCAGCTCCTTGAAACTTCTGTGTCTAAATGTCACTATTTCAGTTACATCGTATGTGTTAACTTTTGGGTAACTAAAAGGCCGATTACAGTAATTTTATCTGAAAGAAATTGCCTATTCTTAACAACAAATTAATTATTGTGCTTTATAAGAAAATGCTGAAAACTTTAATATTTCTATGCCTTCATCTCATTTCTACAGTGTTTGTTGATATTTCAGAACCGTAAGAACTGTATTTTTTTTTTTTAACCCAAAACCCTATCTATACATACTAAGTGCTTTCTGCTACCAAATAATCTTGGAGATGATAGTGGTTTATTGTCCTCACGAGGTCTGGATATAAGCATACCTTTAAGGATATATACTGAGTTAATATTTTCCCAACTGAAAATCTCTTCATTTCTAATATTCAACATCATTCTTAGATCTGAGATAGTTGCCTTGCCCTTAGCCTTGTACTTAAAATTTTCTCTCTCTCTCTCTCTTTCTATTTCTCTCTCTGTCTCTCTCTTTCTCTCTCTCTCTCTCTCTCTCTCTCTCTCTCTCTCTCTCTCTCTCACACACACACACACACACACACACACACACACACACACACAATTAAAAAAGCACAGGACTTCAGGACTTCTACTTTTCTACCACATGTAAAGAGGATGGATGTTATCACTCCCAACCTTACAACAAGAGAAAAGCTAAACAAAATAAAAATCAATGATGTTTCTTGAAGCTACCAGACAATTCAAGTCACAGGGAAGACCAGTACCCTGGAAACTGGAGATACAAACAGTTCTAGAGAGACAGAGCTGAGGAGAGCTTACATGGAGCAGAAATCAATGGAACCATGAAGTGACAGAAAAGCTTGAATAGTAATTTTGATGAATTGTTGAAGATAAGTGTAGACTAGAATAAAAGGAAGAAATGCCTAGGAACCACAGTCTTGTATGTGTGTAGTGTTGGGGGCTGGATAGAGAAAGGAACTTCTGTGGAGTTTTTGCTTTAGGAACCATACCAGGTCCTCAGAGTGAAAAGCCAAGCAATATACCCTAATACTTTTGGCAGGGTCAGGGGAACATAATCACTTTGAAATATGGCAAATTTTCTCCATAACAAAGACCTACTCCGCAGGAAGAAAATCTCTATCAGAGCCTTATGGATCCGAGAGAACAGCACTGAGCCAGTATCATCCCTATAGCCTTCATGTTTCATCTGGCAGTTAAAAAAACACTTGTAAGGGTAACAGGTCTTCTAAAAGACTGAGAGTTAAACAAATGATTATAAAACACTTGCCCTCCCCATACCACCACATCAACAGGGCTCCAGTGTTACAGCAATGGATTTGCAAGGTACAGACTGCACTAAAGGAGTTCTAAAGAAAATTCAAAGACAACAGGGTAGAAGAAATATCTAAGACATAAGAAAACACCAAACTTCTGCCACCTACAGCCACAGTAAACACTAAACACAGCCGAAGCCCTAGTCAGGTTAGCATAAAATTTCACACTGAACACCTACTCTTACTTGGTTTCTATTCCCTGATAAACCACGTACAGCTTTCAACAAAAAAATTACAAGCAAGCTAAAAAGCAAGCAGAAACATAGTCTGAATAGAAGAATTGGAAATACCCCATAATAAGTTACTGGACTATATGTAAAATTGTATAGTTTTATTTAATAGTAGACTTAGATTGCTTGTGCATGTATGTTTCACTTTCTAGGGGCAACAAGTAAAAAACGATTTAAAAAGAGATATAACTGATATGCTAAGAAGAAGAGAAAATGGAATAAGAAAATGGCTAGTTAAAACTGAAAAAGCAGTTTGCAGTGAAAATAAAAGAGAAGCAGGAAATGAGAATAAGATAATAAAATAAAGCAGGAACAAGTACAGCAAATACAAATCAATTATAAACATGGTTGATATTAATCCAACTATACAAATGATCTATCTAAATGTGTATACTCTAAATACATGAGCTAAAATTGATGGAATGGGTAAAATAAAGCAATACATGACCCAACTATATCTTGAAGATTTATAAATTTTTATTTATTAAATATTAAAGAAATAAAACGTTGATATTTTCTAGTGTCATGTAGTTATGGAAGTTTAGCCAACATTATTATTTTAAAGTAATTCATATTCACTTGTAACTACTTTAGCTCCATAAGAAATGTATTTTCAGTTCATGTAAGAATATTGCAGGCCCAATGTCTCAATCTTTTATATATGTGAATATTATATATGAATCTCATATATGAATATATAGACAATTATATATGTGCATAAAATATTACATAATATTTATTTGTAATACAAACATAGTTAATATAGTAAATATTACATATGTACATACATATAATATTTATTATATTTAATATGTTTGTTATTAAGATATTATTAAGATATATATCTTCTCAATAATATCTACAATGTATCAATACAATAGAATTGTTACATAATAGTAAAATAGTACAGTAGAGCTTGTCATACAAACTCTGAAGTTTTATAACATATATTTTGAGGGAAATAGTCTTTATGCATTTCATTCATTCATGTATATAATTTCTGAAATATCAGGAGGTTTGTAGTATTTTATGGTGAAAGATTCCCTGACTGGCATGTAAAGAGTTCAGTGAACTGTGCCAAAAAAGTATGTCAAATTGATAAAGAGAGAGCCACTGACTAGACTAGACAAGGCCCCATATCCATGGCTTCAGAAGGACTGAGATAATAGAAGTAGAATCAACTGGGAAGAAATATGTTAAGCGCTATTGCAAAAGCTTTATGCTAGCTTGTCATTTATTTTATATAAGTGTCTTTTCAATATTAAATTTTTCCTATCTGCACCAAAACTTCCTGCTGAAGGAATTCTTACTGTTTCAGTAAGAGGTATGTTTAAGTGTTCATATTAGAGACAATAAATTCCTCCTTCTTCTAAGTACTCCTGCAGTTTATATATCCCTTGATTATGTCACAATCATTTGGCAGGCAGTATTTTTAGTTGTGGACATGTTCTATGTGTCTCATTAGATTGTACTTCTTGACAACAGGGAACATGTGATATTATATTACACATTTTAAAAAATTTATATGAGGCATAGAATATTTCCTTATAAATACTGTAAGACCAACAGATATTTCTTTAGTTGCGCTATTTTTACATACAAATCCTGAAGACATCAGGTAAATTTTTCACTTTTGATAACTGTCAACTAATTAATATTTTTATGAATATTCTTCACAGAGTTCACATGGATTTATAAGAAGTTTTGGCTATGTTTTCCCTGAATAAAACGTGTCTCTTTCCCTTTCATTGCCATCTGGGAATAAGATGATAAAAGAAAGCAGGAACAAGTACAGCAAATACAAATCAATTATACACATGGTTGTTATTAATACAGCTATACAAATGATCATTCTAAATGTGCGTACTCTAAATACATGAACTAAAATTGATGGAGTGGGTAAAATAAAGCAATACATGACCCAACTATATCTTGAACTGCATATAATTGAAATTGCAATTTCCCTTTCATTGTCATCAATCCTTTCTTCTGATACAGTCATCTTTACAAATGACTAACCAAAGGAGATCTGTTTTGAAAGATCAGCAAAAATAAGTATTGTGATTATAGTTTAAAAAACATTACAGTGTTTTCAGAATCAATGATCTGCTGTTGCTACCACACAAGAACTACTAATCTCTGAAAAACTTGGGAATACTTAGTTCACTTGATATTTCTGAGAGCTTCCTGTGCCATATAGGTATTTTTTCTCATTTACATCACACTATTCATTTGTTAGAAATTTACTCTTTTTCCTGTGCATAAACATGAAATACACTTTTCAATCCATATTGTGTATCTTTTGCTTTTACAAAGGCAATTGTCAGTGTGAGGAAAGACAGATAAGCTAGACAGTTATTTTTCAAAGAAAGAAGTGGCAATCTTTTGTTCTGGAATGCTATTTGCATTTGAGTTTTTTATGTGTCTATCAGACCTAGTTAGCAGTATAGTGCTCAACGTTTCAGAATGTGCCTGCATTTTCCATCATTGATGACCTTTTGACATGGCCTCTATGTGATTTAAAGGAAAGTCTCTCAACCTCTCTATCACCCTAGTGGCTGACATTTATAAATATATGAAAATATAGAAAAAATAAAAATGGAAATTAAGGATTTGTGCAGTGAATTATGGAAAAGGAAGACAGTATGAATAAATAAGGTTTAATTGCTTTAAGATCTAAACATTGGTTAGGAAGCCTGTAAAACTTTAACAATAACACATTAATTGCCTGAAACATACAGATTACTCACCTCTAAATTCACCAGACATTAAAATATTATAATTACATATAATTATAACATAATATATAGTTACATATATTTTACATATATATAGAAAGAGAGATCTATTTACTTTCTTTTTCTCATCTTTGAAAACTGTCGCTCATCAAGGTGATGAAAGGAAGCATACTTTTTTTTTTTAACTTTTTATCCTAGTTTGTACTTTCAATGTTTAGTAGCTTTATTACTGGGAATAAATTTTGCTTACCAGTTCTCTCTTTTTTACCAGACACATTTCAGAAAAGCCATAGGGAGTAGTTTGCATCCTCTGTCCACAGAGGTAGTGGTACTGGTTCTTTGGGAGCTGCGTGACTTGAACTATCTACAGTGGTAGTGGTTTCATAATTGCTCATTTTCAGGAAAAGCATATCATTCTAAGGGTTACTTTGCATTGATTGTACAATGTGGTTTTCCATTAGCTCGTTCTCTGCTTGTGTGAAAGATGAAGTAAATAATTATATTCTAGTTTTCCTCCTCATGAATAAAATTGGCACATCCTAATTTCAAATCTATACATATTTGTTTTACTACAAAATTTTAAATACTTATGATAGAATCAAGTATTATAAACTGAAGCAGAATGATCCCTAAGAAGATTTAGGAAACCTTATTCATGTTCTAGTTTAATCTATATATTTTTTTCCTAAGGACTTTATCCACTAATACCATCCAGTCACCTTGCAAGTTCATTCCATTGTCTAAAACTATGCTCAACATAATCAAACTAGTCAAAACTCCTACATATCATTGCAAATAAATAAAAGCATATACATATTGTATCTCCTAAAAATTATATATAAACGTAGATCACGGTTTGAAAATATTCAATTTGATTAAAAATCCCTACATTTATCTACTCTTATGTGAGACAACTAATTAAGCAATATTTTATTAACGTTAACTCCACCCTACCTCATTATACATTACAGTAATAAAAGCAGTAAAGCCAGTATGACTGACAGCCATCATCGTGTGCTGCACACCATCTTATTTTTAATGTATAAATGGTTATGAAGGCATATCATATAAAATTATATAAATATTTCATGAAAAATTCATTTAAAAAATAATTATTTATTATACAAATATTAGAATGTCACCTTGGACTTCAGTCTCCCAAGTTATTTTTTTAATTTATTTTTATTGCATATATTTAAGGTATACATCATGATGTTTTGATATATGTATATATACTGAAATAATTGCTAAAGTTTTACAAGCAAATTACCATATCCATCATCTTATGTAGTTACTTTGTGTGTGTGTGGAAAAAGTACTTAAAATTTATTCTCATAGTAGATTTCTAGAATACCATCCACTATTGTTAGCTATAATCCTCATGCTTTAGGTTAGATATTTCAGTTTATTTATTCTACATAACTAAAATTTATATTCTTTGACCACAGGGGTCTGAATAGCACTTCAGAAAAAGTACCAAAATAGCCTATAGTAGCTTTTGCTACTGAAATTATCTATCTCATTTTAAACTCTCTTATGAACCAAATAATAAAATTAATACAATGAAAAATGTATTATTTTGTATGATTCCTGTTTAAATGCATCACCATAAAAAATTGCCCTGCTACTACGATTGAAAATGCACTGTTTTATAGAAAACATCCTTCATTCTCAAGAGATCCAATATTCCATGTTGCAAAAATGCTAGATAAAATTATTTGAAACTTTTCACACCATGGCAACTTTGTTTGGGCCTAGGTGGAAGGATCACTTGAGGCCAGGAGTTTGAGACCAGCCTGGGCATAGCAAGATGTTGTCTCTCAAAAAATAAATAAATAAATAAGTAAAAAAATAAAAGAATGAATATTAAGCCAATAGAACATAGAACTTTTCTTGTAAAACATACTTTTGCGCCTTACTTAGGTATGACCGTACATGTATCTATTTTGTTTTACTTAAATGACACTTGATAAATAAAATAGATCTTATTTGGAAGCATTACTACAGAGTATAGTTACGAAATCTGCCCTTTGACAAATGAATAGATCCAGTGTTTTAGGTCTTGTAGCTATTTGTGACTACCTTTTCACTTATAAGCTGGTTGACACATTTGTTCAATTACAGCTACCTTGTTTCTAATTGCTAAATGTCACTTTGATTGATTGTTGTCAATTTCTAGCAGTCAGCAACAATACTTCATTGCTTCATGCTACTAATCAGTACATATTTACTTGATTTCTCCAGCCTACCAGAAAGTGGTTGCTTAGAAATTCTATTATCATGAGCCAATCATTATCTAACTCAGTTGATCTGAGATTGAATAAATATCACTTCAAGGTTAGAGATCTAAAGTAAGTAGGCTTAAAATTCATACTTTCAAAGCTAACTAAATATTAGACAGCAAATTTTAGTTGATGAAACATATTCTGAGAAGAGTGTATTTGTGAGCCTTTGTGTTGAGTCACTTGCTTTCTGTGTATGAATTATTTCTCTACAGGACTTTTTTAGGATTTAATGATATTATAAATGAAATAGGCTTGACATGTAGTTTGCCATACATTGTGTGCTTAGTAAAACCTATTTTCTTATTTTCCTTCACTAGCTGATATTAGTTTGAATATTTAGACAATAGAGATTTGATATTGAAAATCCAATGTCTGCAGCAAAGTTAGTTGTAGTATGAGCACAAAGCTGATTCAGAAATTTATCATAATATCTTCCTTGAAAGAGAGTTATAGCGCTTCAAAGGTCAAGAGGCCTTTATTATTTATTTTAAAGGACACATATTATTAAGTATACATAATAGGTTATAGAACACATTACTTACACACATATGGGTTGAAATGTAGCTTTATAATTTCAAAAAAAATTAAAATTAGAATGCATAATAAAATTGAATATCATTTGGCCACTGGAAAATACATACAACTCTAAAGCAGTGAATTCTAGATCCCCTTCCACTGAAAAACCATTTATATCAAAAGAAAATATTAGGTGAAAAAGTCCTGAAATGCTTCACTTATATTAAAATGAACCAGTAATTAAAAATAATCCTCCTTTTTGGCGCATAAAATTATTAAGTAATCACTAGAATTACTGATTGAGAGAAAAAAGACAGGTTTTTTTTTTTTTTTTTTTTTTTTTTTTGGCAATATGACACTTAGATATCCCAATAATTTGACTTCCAGTTAGAATAATTGAGTTGTAAGAAAAGGGATAATTTCCTTTCATTTTATTTTTCTTCCCAATTGATCAGGGTTCTTAACATTAATAAATGAGTAAGCATAGTTATTCTCGTTAACATTCTAGTACAAAATATTTTTACTAGGTTTTGGTAATAAGTCAGAGAGTAGATAAAGCAACTTTATTTTTTAATTAAGGTATCTAATTTTAAAAGCTGATTTTTTAAAAGAAATAGTCTTTAATGCTGTTTTACATGTAGATTTTCATAAAGCATTTTTAATCTTAACTGTTTGAAAATGGAAGCATCCACTATGCATGTATTGGCTTAGATATCATATAAATAAAAGGAAAAATACTTAGAGTAGTGGAATGGATACAGTAATGGAATTTCTCACATATGGGCTCAAATCTCAGTTCTGTTCCTGATTAAGTGAGTAATTTGGGAAGTGTTCTTAATAACACAAAAGCCATATATTTTATGATATTTTATAATAAGAGAAAATAAGATAAATTTTGTATAATGGGTATCAATAAAGGCTTATTTGTTCATTATTTTAGAAAGACAGGGTTGAAATTCTAGTTAAGAGGTTTGCACAGTAGTCCATTATAGAAAGAATGTAGAATGGAACTATGAACGTACAGTTCAGAGACAAAAAATATCAAGAGCTATCAAGGTTTTCTCAGACTAAGAATTGATGTACTTTGATAGCTGACTGGATTTTTAGATGAGCAAGAACAAGGAATAAAAAAGAACTCCAAGGTTTTGACTTTTTGTGACTAAAAGAACAGTGATATCATCAGATCAGCATAGATAGAAAGCTGGTTGGAAATTCAGGTTAAGAATGCTGTTTGAAACTAGTCTCGGTATTTGACCTTCCTGAAACCCAGTGAAATAAGCTGAAAATGGTAAGATCAAATGAAATAAAGCAATTGGAGTGATACTTTTAAAAAGGAGAATACTCTAATGTGTTATACTTGTAAACATTGGACTTCATTGTAGAAGATCCTTGAGTAAAGGAGAAGTATACTTCTTTACTCCTTGGTAATACAGAATTGAGTTTATAATATCCTAAAGATTCTTACTAATATTATCACTAAATCTGGAGGAAACATATCATTTTTTTTTCATTTTTTGTTAAGAATTAGTGGAAAGAACTTCTGCAAATATGCCTGCATACTGGGGAAAACAAATAAAGGAAATTTTTGTTTTTTCCTGAACAAAGTAAATCCTTCAGGGCTATTCTTAAACTGGGTAAATAATTGGGATCACATAAAAATTGGTCTTCCTTCCTTGCTCTTGACATTTATGAGAATGAATTTCAGTACAGGTATTTTTACAACTATCAGAAGAAAAAGCATAGCCCATTTCTTCTAAAATAGACCATAGATTTATCAACTCACCTAAGAATCTTCATCTCCTCTCATCATCCATTCTAAGGCATACTTAGCTTCAAACTATAGCTCAGAGGAAAAAATAAACTGTCCTTAGTGGGAAGGATGACAAGAATTCTTACATAGCCAGAGCAAATTTCAGTGTCAGACAATTTGAACTTTAAAATTAGAAAGAAAAATAAAGAGAAGATAAGCCACTAAAAATCTAATCACTGTCATAGTGGAAAGGCTTGAGATGATCATAGTCATTGCAAATACATTTAAAAACAAAACATTTAAACAAATAAAGAAATATCATAATATATTTCTAGAATGCAGATGTCCAAAATGAACAATAAAAACTATTTTCTTAAAATGAAGAAAAAAACTGCATCTAAATATCTAAAAATAATCCTGAAGAATGTAATAAAACTGAGAAATTTAACAAATGTAAAGGAAGCTAAATTGTTAAAAACTTTAACAAAACAGAGATTGGAGAAAGAAAAAGAAAAGAATTATTTGGCAATCCAGGAAGGAAAACAAATTGCTCCACGAGTAAAAATTATCATAGTTCTTTCAAATCTCTTTAAAAACAAAACAAAACAAAGCAGATTAACAGAAGGAATGTCGGAAGACAATGTGACAAATTCTACAAAGTCCAAAGGAGAAAATACCTTGAGAAGTGTATAACCAGCATATGGGCCATGGAGGAATAAAATTGACTGAATGACTGACTCAACATGAACAAGCTCAATAAATACAGCACCTTTGTGCTCTTCTGGGTGGGATGGGAGATTGTCTACCTAACCACTACATCTATTCAGATAAAAGATGAATTCAATACTGAATTTGGTAGAGGTGTGGTTGGGTTAAAGAACTGGTGGTAAAGTTTGAATCCATACTATTTCTCCACAATAATATTCAGTGTTCCTGATTTGGGTCATGGGATTCGAGCTGATATTTCCCTTTTACCCTCATACTTTTAATATTTATGATGGAAACATGCTATTTTTATAAAAAAAAATTGAGGAGTTATTATTAAAAATAAAAAAAAGTGGTAAAAACCGTACCACAATACTTGTTGAGATTCAATCGAGTGATAGGGAAATGGGTATTGTACTTTTCTGCTGTGTTGTATTTTATTTATTTATTTATTTTTGAGACAGAGTTTTGCTCTTGTTGCCCAGACTGGAGTGCAATGACGCGATCTCGGCTCAACGCAACCTCCACTTCCTTGGTTCAAGCAGTTCTCCTGTCTCAGCCTCCCAAGTAGCTGGGATTATAGGCATGTGCCACCACACCCAGCTAATATTTTTGTATTTTTAGTAGAGATGGGGTTTCTCCATGTTGCTCAGACTGGCCTCGAACTCCCGACCTCAGGTGATCCACCGTCCTCGGCCTCCCAAAGTACTGGGATTACTGTTGTGAGCCACCGCACCGGCTGTGTTTTATTTTTAAGAACACCCCGATTTTTTTGAAAAATTAGTGGAGGATATGTTAAGATTGAGTTTTCTTTACTATACTTTAATACAGATGCTTATCAGTCATTTGGGAACATGAACTGAAGTTCAAGATGTGAAATGCAGATTTGATAAACATTTGACTGGAAGTGAAAATGAAAGCAGGGGAGTACAGACTGTTTCAGAAAGTACCAGCAAAGGACAATTTGAGTATTTGAGAACAGAGACCTAGGTCATTGCTGCATTTAAGAAGCAGATGGTAGAGCAAAATCAGAAAATACCAGAAAACTTGCTCACTTACCCCTTAAAATCATGAACAACAACAACAACAAAAGATCATGAAAAGTAGCAGAGCAGCATTTTTTTTAATGTAACGTATTTTCTACATCAAGGGAATGTATTTTTTCTTTATTAATTAGTGGTGTCTTATCAATGATTAGCTTAATCTATTGAGCTTCAGTAGGGCAAATTCCCTTTCTGCAAACATTTTATTGTTTAGTAGCTGTACGAATTCGCTAGTTCTCATTGCTTTCTGGGTGGTGTTCTTTGCTTCAATAACTGTTTGGCCTATTAAATTTAACACACAGATCTTTCTTCTGTTGATTTCTCATTCCCACACTTGAAACTCCAAGTTCTGCCCTTGAATTTATTCCCACTCTGTTATACTGGGTTCTCAGTAAATTTATTCAGCTCACTCTCAATCCAGTTTCCAGAACGAAATTGACAGAGCACAAGAAAGACCCACTTTCTGTTTGTTTTCATATATACAGATAAAGTATATCATATTTATATTATATATTTTGACGTTTGAATACATATTAAATAAGTTTTACATCTAAATATATATTATATATTACAATTATTTATTTATATATATAAAATTGCTATTTTGGCTGACTAGATTATAATAATGAAGATGAAATACATTGCATTATATAAATGTACAGCTCACTTAAACTTTAACTAGCATCCTCTATTTTAGTTATCTAAACATGATATGCCACAATTTGACTTAAGATTTTATTTAAGAGTGTATTTCCTTTAAAAAAAATTAATTTGGATCTGGGTGCAGTGGCTCACGCCTGTAATCCCAGCACTTTGAGAGGCTGAGGCAGGTGGATCATGAGGTCAGGAGTTCAATACCAGACTGGCCAAGATGGTGAAACTCCATCTCTACTAAAAATACAAAAAATTAGCCAGGCGTGGTGGCACTTGCCTGTAATCCTAGCTACTCCAGAGGCTGAGGAGGAGAATTGCTTAAACCTGAATGGGTGGAGGTTGCAGTGAGGAGAGATCGCCCCTGGGCCACAGAGGGAGACTCCATCTCAAAAAAAAAAAAAAAAAAAAAAAAAAAAAAAAAAAAAAAAAATTAGTTTGTTTAGTAAAAAGTCTTTATTAGATTTGAACACATCTAAAATTATCTGATGTCTGTTATACTGGTTTTTAAATAAAGCCATTTTGTTATTGAAATCATCCTTTTTTTTTTTTAATCTAAGTTCTTACATAACAGATAAATATATGCAACTAGTCATTATATTAGGATACATTTGTTTTACTGTTTGGAAATCAGACTAAAATATGAATTAGCTTTTATTGGAAAGCTAGCACTAAACTATAGACTTAAACAACTAAGAATGAATTTTAAACTCATATCGTTACCTGGATAGTTAGAACTTAAAATCAGATGATTAAAAGGAAGGAATATTGAATAACTCTCTTTTATTTTAATACATGAAAAAACTCTTAAATTATCATGTAAATTGTATATTTAAGTTTCCAATACTTTTATATCATTGAAATTTATTTATCAATGAGTATGTGTAATGGCTTAAATAGGCAAAATAGTTTTTTTCTTTCAATGTAATATTTAAATTGAAAATTGAGAATACCATCTCTTTTACATGGTTAGGCAAACAGAATTTTTAAAAAATCAGTTTGACAACCTTAATAAAAAGCACAACTAAAATATACATTCAGATAGCCATGTTATCAATAACCTAGTCCCAGTCAAAGAACATCTAATTAAAAATATATATATATTTCAATGGGTTTTGCGGAAAAGGTGGTGTTTCATTACATGAATAAGTTCTTTAGTAGTCATTTCTGAGATTTTGGTGCACCCATTTCTGTACCTAGTGTATAGTCTTTTATCCCTTATACCCCTTCCATCCTTTCCCCAGAGTCCCCAAAGTCCATTGTATCATTCTTATGCCAATGCGTCCTCATAGCTTAGTTCTTACTTGTGAGTGAGAACATACAATGTTGATGTTTGGTTTTCCATTCTTGAGGTACTTTGCTTAAAATAACAGTCTCTAATTCCATTCAAGTTGCTGCAAATGCCGTTATTTCATTCCTTTTTATGGCTGAGTAGTATTCCATTATGTATATATAAAATATATATTATAATATATATTACAATATATTATGTATTTAATATACACTATAATATACTATATAATAATATATATTTTATAATTATGTATTATGTATAATTATATAACAATTATATGTAAGATATGGTTATATATTAATTATATAAAATTAAACATATAATTATGTATTTGCTAATAATTAATAATATATTAATTATATAATCAATAATTATTATATCATTTATATATAATATTAGTCATGTAACATTAAATATCTAATATATATTAGACTATAATTATATATAATTGTACAATATATAGTATATAATACATAATATATAATACATAATATATTATATACTACATATAAATTGTATATAATATATATTATATGTATTATATATAATCATATAGTATATGTAATATATAATGATATATATAAGCAATTATATGTAATATATGATATATAAGTAATTCAATGTAATATATAATTATATAATCTATAACAAATTATATATACTATATAATATAGTATAATGTATGAAATATATGGTATATACTATCATATAGTATATAATATGTGTTGATTATATACATATGATACACATAATATATAATATTTATATATTCTACATAATGATAATATATAATATTTATATATTCTACATAATGTTAATATATAATATATAATTTATATATAATATGAAATATATTATAATATTATAATATATAATACTATTATAATATATGATATTATAATACATTTATATAAAATATAATATATATCACATATATACCATTTTCTTTAACCACTTATTGATTGATGGGCATTTAGGCTGGTTGTATACTTTTGCAATTGCAAATAGTGCTGCTATAAATACGTGTGTGCAAGTATCTTTTTCGTATCGTGACTTATTTTCCTCTTGGTGAATAACCAGTAGTGGGATTGCTGGATCAAATGGTAGATCTACTTTTAATACTTTAAAGAATGTACACATTGCTTTCCATAGTGGTTATACTAGTTTACATTCCCACCAGTAGGGTTAAAGTGTTCTCTTTTTAACACATCTAGTCCAACATCTATTTTGTTGTTGCTGCTGTTGTTGTTTTGAGACAGAGTCTCGCTCTGTCGCCCAGACTGGAGTGCAGTGGCACGATCTTGGCTCACTGCACACTCCGCTTCCCGGTTTCCGGCCATTCCACTGCCTCAGCCTCCCCAGTAGCTGAGACTACAGGTGCCCGCTACTGTGCCCGGCTTATTATTATTATTATTATTATTTTATATTTTTAGTGGAGACAGGGTTTCACTGTGTTAGCCAGGATGGTTTCGATCTCCTGACCTCGTGATCCGCCTGCCTTGGTCTCCCCAAGTGCTGGGATTACAGCCGTGAGCCACCGCACCTGGCTTATTTTTTGTATTCTTTTATTATTGCCATTCTTGCCAGCGTGAGGTGTTATTGCATTATGCTTTTGGGTGGATTTCTCTGTTCATTGGTGATGTTCAGCATTTTTTCATATGTTTGTTTGCCATTTGTTCATCTTCTTTTGAATATTTTCTATTCATGCCCTTAGCTCACTTTTTGATGAGATTGTTTTGTTCTTGCTCATTTGTTTGAGTTCCTTGTAGATTCTGGATATTAATCTTTTGTTGGATGTCCAGATTGCAAAGATTTTCTTCCACTGTAGGTTGTGTTTACGCTGTTGATTGTTTCTTTTGTTGTGTAGAAGCTTTTGAGGTTAATTTATTTACATCTATTTATCTTTGTTTCTGTTTAATTTGCTTTTGGGTTCTTGGTCATAAAATTGTTGCCAATGCCAATGTCTAGAAGGATTTTTTCTGATGTTAGCTTCTAAAATGTTTATGGGTTCAGATCTTACATTTAAGTCCTTAATCCATCTTGCGCTGATTTTTATACAAGGTGAGAGATTAGGATACAATTTCTTTCTTCTGCCTGTGGCTTGCCAATTATCCCAACATCATTTGATGAATAGAGTGTCCTTTCCCCAATTTGTTTTTGTTTGCTTTGTTGAAGATGACTTAGCTGTAAGTATTTGGGTTTATTTCTGGGTCCCTTAATCTGTTCCATTGTTATATGTGCCTATTTGTGCAATAGTATTATGCTGTTTTGGTGACTATAACCTTACAGTAAAGTGTGAAGTTGAGTAATATAATGCCTCCAGAATTGGTTTGTTTTCTTAGTCTTGTTTTGTTTTGGCTATGCAGGCTTTTTTTTTTTTTTCTTTTTTCTTTCTTTTTTTTTTTTTTTTTTTTTGGTTTTACAGGAATTTTAGAATATTTTTTTCTAGCGCTGTGAAGAATGATGGTGGTATTTTGATGTAAATTGCATCGAATTTATAGATTGCTTTTGGCAGTATTGTCGTTTTCACAATATTGATTCAACCCATCCATGAGCATGGAATGTGTTTCATTTGTTTATGTTGTCTATTTCTCTCAGCAGTGTTTTATAGTTGGCCCTGTAGAGGTCGTTCACCTCCTTGATTAAGTATATTCCTAAGTATTTTATTTTAATTTTTTTGCAGCTATTGTAAAAGGGATTGAGTTCTTCATTTGATTCTCAGCTTGGTTGCTGTTGGTTTATACTAGGGCTACTAATTTGGGTACATTAATTTTGTTTCCTGAAACTCTACTGAACTCACTTACTATTTCTAGGAGATTGTTGGATGAGTCTTCAGGATTTCGTAGGTATATGATCATGTCATCGGCAAACAACAACAGGTTGACTTCCTCTTTATTGATTTGGATGCCCTCTACTTTTATTTCTCCTGTCTGATTGCCCTGGTTAAGACTTCCAGTACTGTGCTGAATGCAAGTGGTGGAAGTTTGCATCCTTGTCTTGTTCCAGTTCTCAGGGTAGATGCTTTCAACTTTTCCCTATTCTACACAATGTTGGCTGTGGGTTTGTCATAGACAGTTTTTATTACCTTAAGATAGGTCCCTTCTATGCTGATTTTGCTGTGAGTTTTAATCATAAAGAAATGATGTGTTTTATGAAATTATTTTTCTGTATCTATTGAGATGCTCATGTGATTTTTGTTTTTCATTCCATTTATGTGGTGTGTCACATTTATTTACCTTTGTATGTTAAACCATCCCTGCATTTCTGGTATGAAACCCACTGGATCATGGTGGATTATCTTTTTAATATGCTGTTGGATTATCTTTTTAATATGCTGTTGGATTCAGTTAGCTAGCATTTGGTTGAGGATTTTTGTATCTATGTTCATAAGAGATATTGGCCTATAGTGTTACTCTTATGTCCTTTTCTGGTTTTGGCATTAGAGTGATACTTCATAGAATGATTTAAGAAGGATTCCCTATTTCTCTATGTTTTGTAATAGTGTCAATAGGATTGGTACCAATTATTTGAACACCTGATAGAATTCATCTGTGACTCTGTCTGGTCCTAGCCTTTTTTCTTAGTTGGCAAATTTTTAATTCCCATTTCAATCTTGCTTCTTGTTATTTGTCTGCTCAGAGTTTCTATTTCTTACCGGTTTAATCTAGGAGGGTGGTATATTTACCGGAATTTGTCCCTCTTCTCTATGTTGCTAGTTTATCTGCATAAAGCCATTCATAGTAGCCTTAAATGATCTTTTTTATTTCTGTGGAATCAGTTGTAGTATCTCCCATTTTATTTCTAATTTAGCTTATTTGGATCTTTGCTATTCATTTTTTTTTTTTTTTTTTTGGTTAATCTCATGAATGGTCTATCAATTTTAATTATCTTTTCAAAGAACCTGCTTTTTGTTTCATTTATCTTTTGTTTGTTTTAATTTCATTTAGTTCTGCTCTGATCTTGCTTATTGATTTTCTTCTACTAGGTTTGTGTTTTGTTTGTTTTATTTCTGTAGTTTCTTGATGTGTGACCTTAGATCACCTATTTGTCCTCTTTCAGAGATTTTTTTTTTTTTTTTTTTTTTTTTTTTTTTTTTTTTTTTTTTTTTTTTTTTTTTGAGACGGAGTTCACTCTGTCACCCAAGCTGAGTGCAGTGGCAAGATCTCAGCTCACTGCAACCTCCACCTCCGGGTTCAAGCGATTCTCCTGCCTCAGCCTCCAGAGTAGCTGGGATTACAGGTGCACACCACGACGCCTGGCTAATTGTTGTATTTTTAGTAGAGATGGGGTTTCACCATGTTGGTCGAACTGGTCTTAAACTCCTGACCTCATGATTCCCCCTGCCTTGGCCTCCCAAAGTGCTGGGATTACAGGTGTGAGCCATCACACCCAGCCACAAACTTTTTGATGTAGGCATTTAATGCTAAGAACTTTCCTCTTAGCACCACTTTTGCTGTATCCCAGAGGTTTTGATAGATTGTGACATTATTATCATTCAGTTTAATTATAATTATCATTCAGTTTAAATTTTAAAAATTACATTTAATTATTTAAACTTAAGTTTAAATTTAATTTTTTAAAATTTCCATCTTGATTTCACTGTTGACCCAATGATCATTCAGAAGCAGGTTATTTAATTTCTATGTATTTGAATGGTTTGAGGGTGTCCTTTTGCAGTTGACGTCCAATTTTATTCCACTGTGATCTGAAAGAGTACTTGATATAATTTTGACTTTCATAAATTTGTTGAGACTTGTTTTGTGACCTATCATAGGGTCTATCTTGGAGAACATTCTGTGTGCCGATGAATAGAATGCATATTCTGCAGCTGTTGGGTAGAATGTTCTGTAAATATCTGTGAAATCCATTTGTTCTAGGGTATAGTCTAAGTCTATTGTTTCTTTGTTGACTTTCTGTCTTGATGACCTGTCCAGAGCTGTCAGTGGAGTATTAAAATCCCCCACTATTATTGTGTTGCTGTTTATCTCATGTCTTAGGTATAGTAGTGACTGTTTTATACATTTGGGAGCTCCAGTGTTAGGTGCATATATATTTAGGATTGTGATATTTTCTTATTGGACTACTCCTTTTATCATTATATAATGTCCGTTTTGTCTTTTTTAACTTCTGTTGCATTAAAGTTTGTTTTGTCTGATATAAGAATAGCTAATCGTACCTGTTTTCCTGTCCCTTTGCATGGAATATTTTTTCCCACCCCTTTACCTTAAGTTTTTATGAGCCATTATGTGTCAGCTGAGTCACTTGAAGACAGCAGATGTTTGATTTGTTGAGTTCTTATCCATTCTGTCATTCTACATCTTCTAAGTGAAACATTTAAGCCGTTTGCATTCAACAATAGTATTGAGATGTGAGATACTATTCTATTCCTCATGTTATTTGTTGCCTGAATACCTTGTATCTTTTTTCGTTGTATCATTTATTTTTATTTTCATTTTTTTGTAGATTCTATGAGACTGATGCTTTAAGAAGATTCTAGTTTGGTGTATTTTGAGGACTTGTTTCAAGATTTAGAGCCTCGTTTAGCAGTTCTGGTAGTGCTGGCTTGGTAATGCTGAATTCCTTCAGCATTTTTTTGTCTGGAAAAGATTTACCTTTCTTTCATCTATAAAGCTTAGTTTTGCTGGATACAAAATTTTTGGCTGATAATCGTTTTGTTTAAAGAGGCTAAAGATAGGACCCCAGTCTCTTCTAGTTTGTAGGGTTTCTGCTGAGAAATCTGCTGTTGATTTTCCTTTATAGGTTACCTGATGCTTTTTCCTGACAGCTCTTAATATTCTTTCCTTTGTCATGACTTTAGATAACCTGATGACTATGTGCTTAGGCAATGATCTTTTTGCCATGAATTTCCAATGTGTTCTTTGAGCTTCTTTTTAATCTGAATATCTAGATCTCTATCAAGGCCAGGGAAGGCTTCCACAATTATTCCCTCAAATATGTTTTCCAAACTTTCAGATATCTTTTCTTCCTTGGGAACACTGATTATTCTTAGGTTTGTTTGTTTAACATAATCCCAAATTTCTTGTAGGCTTTGTTCATTTTTTAAAATTATTTTTTCTTTGTCTTTGTCAAATTGGATTAATTCAAAAGCCTTACCTTTGAGCTCTGAAGTTCTTTCTTCTATTTGTTTGATTCTATTACTGAAACTTTCCAGTGTATTTCACATTTCTCTAAGTGTGTCCTTGATTTCCAGAGGTTGTGATTGTGTTTTATTTATGCTATTTATTTCATTGGCGATTTTTCCATTCATATCCTGTATCAATTCTTTTATTTTTTATTTCTTTAAGTTGGACTTTACTTTTCTCTGGTGTCTCCTTGATTAGCTTAATAATAGATCTTCTGAATTCTTTTTCTGGCAATTGAGAGATTTCATCTTGGTTTGGATCAATTGCGATGAGCTAGTGTGATCTTTTGGAGGTGTTAAAGAACGTTGTTTTATCATATTACCAAAACCGTTTTTCTGGTTCTTTCTCATTTGGGTAGACTATGTCAGAGGGAAGATCTGGGACTCAAGGACTGCTGTTCAGAATCTTTTGTCCCACAGGTGCTCTTTAAATGCAGTCCTCTACCCTTTTCCCTAGGGATGGGGCTTCCTGGGAGCCATACTACAGTGATTATTTCTCTTCTGGATCTGGCCACCCAGCAGAACCACTGGGTTCTGAACTGGTACTGGGGAGTGTCTGCAAAGAGTTCTGTGATGTGAGCCATCTTCAGGCCTCTCATTCATGATACCAGTACTTACCCTGGTGGAGGTAGCAGTGAAGCGAAGTGGACTCTGTGAGGCTCCTGTTGGTTTTTGTTTGTTTAGTGCACTGGTTTTGTGTTGATTGTCCTCTAGCCAGGAGTTGTAGCTTTGAAGAGCGCATCACCTGCAGTTGTATAGGGAAGATACAACCTTGCCCTAGGGTCAGGTGGTGGGCGGGGCCATTGAGCTTCCCAGAGATTATGTACTTTATCTTTGGCTACCAGGCAGGTAGAGAAAGACCCTCAGGTGAGGGCAGGTTTAGGACTCTCTGAGCTCAGACTCTCCTTGAGTGGGGCTTGCTGCTGCTGTGTGAGATATTGGTGTGGTTCCCAGGCCAATGGAGTTACGTTCCCAGGGGGATTATGGCTGTCGATCCTATGTCAGACACATCATCAGGGAAGTCAGGGAAAGCTGGCAGTCATAGACCTCAGCCTGCTCCCATGCAGCTCTCAGTCAGAAAGGCCAGTCTCATTCTCACCATGCCCCCAACGACAGCATCAATTTTATTTTCATGCAGCCAGTGAGCAGGGCTGAGAACTTATCCCAGGCTACAAGCCTCCCAGCTTAGAAAGCAATCCCACTCACAGTTCCTTAGCTGTCCCACAGAGTCTGCAGTGGAAACCTACCTCCGTCAAAGGGTCTGTGGTTTCTCTGGGCTTTCCTCGTATGTTTCTGTGGTAGTTCTCAGAACAAAAGTTCACAATGTGGGTCTCCTCACTCTGCTCTGACCATCCAAGTGGGAGCTGCCTCTAAATTTTTTAAGAAAAAAAAATATATATTGCAATTTGGAATAGAGGGGAAAAAAAAAAAAAAAAAAAAAAAAACAAAGGGAAATGTGACTGATATGACCAGAAATTCAGTAAAATACATCTAAATGCCTCTGATAACACAGTATCTCACAGGGTCTCTTTAATAAGCATAGGAAGTAACAGCAAACATTGAAGAAGTCAACAATTTAGTGTCAGATAAAGATCCAGATACATAATCTGGAGACTCAAGGCATGTTCAAAAGGACTCCAGTAAGTGAGGATGTTGATTCTACCAGCTGAGACTACGAAATAGTCTGTACAGTCTTTGCAGGTCTGGAAGTTGAGACTTAGTCGTTGAAGCCCAGTAGTTTGAGAGTGGGGATACATACGTAAATTCAAGTTGAATTCTCACATGTCTCCAGGGGCACATCTAATTCAGCTGTGATGTTTGTAAGTAGGCAAATGATATGAGGCAGGAAATATGGGACTGTCATGAATTCTCTCTCTCTCCCCCACACTCTCCTGTATTTAAGTGCATAGGGAATAAAACGATAATGTTATCAATTTATTTATTAAAGAATATAAAGCCTACAAATATCAAATATTTTCAGTATTCAGGAATCTACTCAAATGTCATCGAATCCTACTGATCTGTGAGTTACCTACTATTCCCCAAGGCACTATACCTTGCAGCTCTAGAGTATGTGTGTTTAGCCCACAGTGCACTTCTAAGAGTTAATAGTGCTGTGTGTGGTGTGCGTCTGTGTGTGTGTGAATAAGCATTGCAATTCAACAGTTTTTTAAAGCATCAAAAGAATGTCTATCAATTTAGCTTTCAATTTTAAACTCTGTGATTTTCTTACTTTTTGGAGATCATTATCCAAGACTTTGTTTTTCACTAATGTACATTTTAAAGACACATTTTTGGATATGACTCTTACAATGACAGATACATATTCACATTTTAAAATAGCATTAGTATTTGAATTTTAATAAACATATTTTGGCCACTGATATATTTCAAGATGGCTCTTTGTTTATTGTTTCATATAATAATGATCTTTATAATTATTTAATTTTCACCATAAACTGCAGCATCCATACATAGCTTCTTAAACCAGGCAACAGTTTATAGCAAAATGTACATCCAAGAATTCTGAATATAAACTTCCATACAGAAGAATTCACACTGCCCTTTTAAGAGGAGGATGTTGATTTTTGAAGGAAACATGTACAGAAGTAAAAGCAGGAAAGTGACTAAATAAAGGGAGAAGGAGTACCCAAGTTCAATTTAGAGCCATTGATTTCTTCCATCAGGATGTGTTTTTTATTTTCAAAAAGTATTCTCAATTTAATGTAGAAAACAGACTCTGTGAATAGTTTATGATTTTGCAATATTTTTCTCAAAACTCTATTTCTTGCTCAGAAATATATTTTAATACTTTAAGGTTAATATAGGTTGTATCCTTTAGTCTTTTTACTACTATCCCCTATATGCACAGATCAGATTACCTATGTGGTCTTCAATAACATATTATAGTATTATAGTAGAGATGACACAGTACCAGTTACTGGGAATGTCTTTAATGCTTTGTACCCTTGAAAAAAAAGAAAAAACAGCCCTTCACCATCAGTACCTGCCTGGCATTATTACCCATGAGGCATGGTGTCCCTAAGAGATGGTTTGGTGCTCACAGCTAGATCTTTGTACGCTCCTGTTGAATATATGAATTTTGTAAAAATTCCATAATTGCACCAGGCCACCCTGTGAATTTGATAGATGAAGACAAAAATAAGGCT
Source organism: Rhinopithecus roxellana (assembly GCF_007565055.1). NCBI lineage: Eukaryota > Metazoa > Chordata > Mammalia > Primates > Cercopithecidae > Rhinopithecus > Rhinopithecus roxellana. Next base: position 70,902,788 of record NC_044550.1, on the reverse strand, counting down.
ACTTTATCATTATGACTGAACTTAGATAAGGGAAAGAAAATTATTCAAACCATAAACATAACCAAACAACTCCTTTTCCTGGAAGAATGTCTGCTGCTTGTGTACCACTGAAGTCAAAATATAGAAAGAAATGTAAATTTGAAACATTTTATTTGAAAAACAAGAATTGCAATTTGGAGTATGCACACAGACTGGGTGATCTTCCATGTACCTGAAGAACAAAGAGAAGGTTAGAGGTTTTATTAAAAAGAGAAATATTATATATTGTTTATAAGAAATTTAACTGGTACTAGTAAACTATTGGGGACCTGACAAGCACCAACTGGTAAGTGAGGGTGGCGGGTAAAACTAGTTTTAGAGTGGCAGCAGGATGTTTCAGTAGTTATTACATAAAACTGACTTCCAAGTACAGCAGGCAGTTTTAGCAGCCAGGCTTGCAGAGAATTACATTCAAGGAGGCCTTATGTACTCTGAGGGCTTTTTTCCTTGGCCTCTTGACACTATTTTAGTTGGGTATGACAAAAAGCCCAATTTGCATGATCAGCTTTCACAGTACTTATTAAAAGTATAACCTCACAATACTCTTCCCGTGATTTAGTTAATATTTACTAAGACGGTCAACCATAGAATTACCCCTGATTTTTGATTGCGTTCAATCCATAAGAAAACATCACTTTGAACTCTCTCCAAAAATCACCTAACATAAGATCAAACCTTGTAAGTACTTTTGAACACTTCTTTCTGAGACATCACAAAATTCCCATTAGTGTGTGTTCTCTCTCAACGCAATAACCAATATACCCAACTTTTTTTTTCAATTGCAGCTCTGCAATCTAGTAGTCTTTGGCTGGAGATCATTTACACCTGTTTTGACAGTTTCTTTTTTTAAAAAAAACTACCAAATACTAAATACGCTCACATCTGAGATTTCTTCTATACTTTTCTCTTAGGCATTTTTTAAAAATTGAAATTATCATAATGATTTAAAATAATGTTGGTCAGGCTTTCTTCACAAGTCACAAGATATTAAGATTTCTCTCTGTCACTCTGTATTTGCCTTGTGGCTTTTTGTATTTAAACACATAACAGGAATTCCTGTATAGTCTACAGTCTATTCTTATTATTCATGGATTCAATATTTGTAAATTTGCATACTAGGTAAAATTTATTTGTAACCACTAAATCGATGCTCATGGCACTTTCTCAGTTGTTTTCAGACATGTGCAGTGCACCAAACATTTGTGTCACCTGACAGGCATCTTTCTGGCTGAGGTTGAATAAGGTGATGCCCTGAGTTACTGTTTCACCTCTAGGGCTATAAACAGTTATCCTTTTGGTAATCTACTTAGTGCCACATTTTTTCTCATTTGTATGCTTTTTATTGGTATTTTTTCTGTTCAAAATGGTCTCTAAGCATAGTTCTGAGATGCTGTCTAGTGCTTCTAAACACAGGAAGGCTAATAGGCTCATTATGGAGAAAACATGTGTGTTGAATAACCTTCATTCAGGCATGAGTGTAGTGCTGTAGGTCATGAACTTTAATGTTAATAAATCAGCAATATATATGAAATAAGGTGCCTTTAAAAGTCACACACATAAAACAAGTCTATATTGATAAAAATGTCATGACCAGAGGCTCACAGTTACCTAACCCTTGTATAGTTTAATTTGGTGTACGTGACAGCTTTGTAATACTGTAAATGATGAAAATTGTCTGTATTCCTAATTGCAAAAGCCCTGAGAAGTTTTAGTAACTATCTGAGTAAATCTTTGGAAAATTATGATAAAGAGTTAATATATGTATATATAAATATGTGACATAAACAAAACACCTTAAACTGTAAGAAGACAATAAAATCAATAATAAAAAGGAGATGTAAAAATTGAAAACGAATATGTAGAAATACTTTTATTTGTATTAATAATCAAAGAGAAGCAAATTAGAGAGACTTTAGGTAATATTTTAAATTGAGTTCCCTTTTAATGATAGCAACTAATGCTATCAAGTTTGTTTTAAAATTATGAAATATTTGCTGGTGATGGAACTAGAAATTGTTTTCCAACATTTTTTAATGCATTTGGTATTATGTAGAAATTTTTTTAAATGCTTACTTCTTTTGTGTAAGAAGTATTTCTACATATTTTCATATTTCTAAGACTGTAGTGTACAAAACTATAAAAATGAAGTAGAGAAGTCTCTAAGATGCTCATTGTTATTGTTAATCACAATAAAATTTAATATTTTAAAATTCCTTTAAATAATGATTAATAAGCATATTGTACAATTTTTAAGTCTCTAAAATAATTTTAAGTTACTTAAAAACATACTTATAAGAAAATATTAAGTGATAAAATCATGGTACATGATGGCAGATATTCTATGAGGCAATATAGTCATATGTGCAAAAGAAAATCATTATTTTAGTATAATGGAATAAGAAAGCTGAAATTGAATGCTGATTTGATAGTGTAATTACATTCGCTCTTGCTCAATTGATCTTAACCACACCAAGAAATAATAAAAAATGACAGTTGACTTTGTTGACCAAACACACGTGAATATGATTTTTATTTCTGGATATGGTAGTGTAGTTGTGTTAATCCAAACGTATTACTTGAGAATTACTATGAAATTTGACTAAAATATAAAAAAATAAAAATTATAAGTTTGAAGTTACTGTAGGGTAACTAAGACACGGCATGGAAGCCAAGATTCAACACTTAAAGAAAACACATCATGGCAAACTTGTCTTTCATTTTTCTTCATGGAATGTTTGTTGATTTGCTGCACAGTGCTTTGATCCTAAACAGAAATAACTACACTTTTCAAACAAATATTGGAATGCAAGGATGCAATAATAGTAAAGGCTCATAATCCTAGAAAAATTAACCACAAAGAACACTGACATTCAGCATGGAGTTAGTCCTTAGGAAATTGTTGAATTCTAACTTGTGCAGGAGCTGGAAGTTGAGGAGGGGGAAAAAAGCAGTTTAAAGGGTTAAGCAAAGATTTCAACAGGATCAATAAATTGTGAGAAACAAACAAAAAGGAGAATAGGCCTTACCTTGGACAGTGGATAGTGTAAACATCTCAGGTATTTAATTGAGTCCTATGGGAAGCTATATTCTGGGGAAATTTATAACTTCTAATAAAGTAGTATTTATAAACTTTAAATTTAGCTTCAAACCATCTCAATCTGTTTGGATCAATATGATCTGCCCCTACTCTAACTTAAGACAAAATTTCTATTAAAAATTGTATCTTTTCTGGAGAAAGGTAATGTCATTCAGAATCACTATAACTTATAAAAATGTTCAACATTCAATAGAATGTTACAAAACTCGACAGAAGACATAAACTGAAAATTAAAAAGTAAATAATAGAAAAAGATAATATAAACAGACCCACAGGTAATCTTGATATTAGTTATCAGAGAGTTACAAAATAATTATAATTAATATGTTTTTTTAAAAGAGATTGCAGAGTCGAGACTTTTATGACATAATTAATATTTGTAAAGAATCATAAAGAATTGAGAATTCTAAAAATCATCGAATTATAGTTGAAATTAAGAACTTAACATGTGGGTTTAACAGCATATTATGTTAGTGTGATAGAGAATTAATAAATAGAAAGTAGAATTGTAGAAAATTTACAGATTAAAAACACATAGACAAAAATGAATGAAAATAAAGCACTAAAAAGAATATGAGACACATTTAGAAATGTGAAAAAGCTCAGAATAAATATAAGTAGCTCTATGGAGGAGAGAGGAGAAAAACAATTTTTAAAAATATATATTTAAAAAGATTTAAAAATGCATCAAGCCCCTACCAATGCCAAAAAGAATACAACACACACTTGCCCACACACAAACCTTAAACACATATAGTAAAACAACAAAAAGCAAACAGAAAGAGAAAATTCAGTGCCCTAAATGAAATTAAAAGACACATGACTTCCAAAGAAGTAAATATTAGACTGATAGCTGACTCTATAATAAGAACAACAAAAGATTATGTTTAAAATCTTGAAAGAACATAGAAGTATATACCTGTTAAAATTGTTCTTCAAAGATGATGTTATAATAAAGATGTTTCACCAAAAATTAAAAACATTTTCTCCAACGGCCCTTCTAGAAACGACTTTTTTAGGCATAAGTAAGGGGATCTTGGAAGGACATACAAGAAGAAGGAATGAAGAACGCTATAATATATAAATAAGTGATTAAATATAAATGAATATTAAAAGTTTATATTAGCAATAATATTTTTGGAAGTATTAAATACACAAAATATTAAATTAATTATCAATAATGGCCCATATGTGGAAGATAATTTTAAATTAAAACCATGGTAAGAAATCACTCTAGTTCATTAGAATGGCTAAAATGAAAAAAATAATAAAAACCAAAGAAGAAAAATGCAATTGCAAGTGTTGGTTCAGGTTTGGAGCTAGGGGCCCTTCACACCATGCTGATCAATGTACAAATTACTAGTTTCTAAAACTGTTTGTCAGTATTAACTGATAGTGAGTTTATGTATATCCTGTGACCAAGAAATTCCACTCCTAGATCAATGTCAACAGAAGTGCATAAATGTATGTATGTACCAGAAAATATGTGAAAAAATGTCCAGAACAGTATTTAAAACACTCCAAATTCAAATGATTACTATCAATGTTAGAATGAATTAAATGTCCATCAAGTTTAGAAAGGATTAAAAATGTGATCTGTTCACTCAGAGTGCAGCAATGAATGTTTACAAATTCTACTACAAGAACTAGATGGGCATATCTCCCAAACATAATGTTAAAAGAAAGAAACAAAACATAAAAGAGGACACTTCATATGACATCATTTAAGTAATAGTTCTTAAAAATATAAAGAGTATAACTAATCTCTGGAGACAGAAGTCAGAGTAGAGAATATATTTTGGGGAATGTAATGAGAGGGCACACAGGTTGTTTCTGGGTACTTGGTGGTATTTAAACATTGATCTGGGTGACACCTACTAGGTATGTTTGCAGGGTAAAATGTATTGACTTGTAAATGTAAGATTTGTGTACTTTTCTTCTTTATATTTTAATATAAATAGGTTACATAAAAAATACACTGGCATAATATTATGTTTAATAACGTACTTTATATGCTCCAGTTAAATATTTCATAAAAAATAAAACATTATTCTCTCTTCCTTCTCACATTATTTTCCCTCACACCCTCAACAACTATTATTTTGAAAAAAAATGAAATAATCAGAAATAATTATATGAGGCCAATGTATAAGGTATGTATAAGAGCAAGAAGAACATATCTACTTTTCTTTAAAAATCATTTAAAATTATATCAGTTTGTAGTCAGAAAACATGTTTTAAATGTAGATTTCCTTTAACTTGCTGTGTGATATTGGGAGAGACCAATCACTGTTGCTTGTTTTTAATTTGTAAAATGCAGATTGGTATTATAAAATTTCATAGTTGTCCTCTTGCTTTAAAACTTTTACATTAACGTCTTGCATGTGTTAATGTGATAATACTTGTTTAAGAAGCATATGATATATCAAATTTCATAAGCATATACTTGAGAACTCAAGCATAAAACATAGTGTCACAGTGATTAATAATATTGAGACTCACCATTGATAACAAATACTGCATTTATAGGTAGTACCTTAATTGTGAGAAATTTAAACTATTTTAGAATAAAAATCATGCTATAAAATAAGAAACTGTTATACTGTTTTGAGATGCCAATAATTTGCTTTACAAAATTTCCTTTAACCATTTTGCCTCAGTCTATATTTAAGTTGATGAATCATATTACAACACACAAGAGACAGCCATATTCCTTTAAAAGCAGATGGTAATTGTCAATTACTAATTGAGAACATGCTATTCTACTGAACCAAACTAGGGAATATACTTTTCAAATGGAAGGCAGAACTTAAGCAAGTAAAGAAATAAGAGAAATCTCTCTGAAATCTAATGACAACAAATAGAATCCAGCTGTATAACTTAAAATTTAAAATATCAGCAATAAGGGAAAATTGATTTTTTTTTTTTACCTATTTGTTTGAAATTATTGGTCAAACAAGATAAAAATTAATCTTTAAATATTTGTCAAACAGGATAAAAATTAATCTTTAAATATTTGTCAATCTAAATGTTGTCTTAGACTATCACTCCAATCGTAACCTTCCATTATCATAAAATATCACTTATAAAATTACATTTTAAATCAGTTAGCTTTAATTTCTCAATAATCAAAAGGCAGCCTATGTAACCATGAAAATAGAGTGTGCTATCCCACATAGACCTGAAGAGCTGTAACATTCAACTGTGAATTGAACCGTGATTTTAATTGAACCATGACTTGCTGAACTGTTCCATGACTTTTAAGGAAAGTTGAGACAGAACTTCCTTTACAGGAACTCTGCAAGGTCTAGCATTTTAACCTACTTACGAACTAACAGGCCAGACTGTCACTCTCTCATGGGTACTGGCAAAGGTAGGACACTACTGGGTCAGGGGCAAAGGAGTTTATTACTCCTGGCAGAGAAAGCAGCATGGCCCTCATGTTATCGACACTATTATCCTTAGGCCCCCTAAGTCCCAGTAGGGGAACACAGATTGGCTTAGAAGATTGCCTGCACCTGTAATCGGCTGTATTACAGGAGGAAAATGCTGAGCTTGGAATGTTTTATGGGAAGTAAAAGCAAAGCTGCTTTTATTTTGAGAGGAGTTATTACTTCATCCCTGATCATTGTTGACTATAAAACCAACCCAGAAAATGTATTCCTGGTATATGCAGCAAGAATGTGCAGGGATCCTCAGGGCCCATTGCCTCTCCCTACAATTATTTGGGAATCACACAGCACGATGGGCTAACTTTGTTGTTGTACTATATTGCCATTTTAAAATACATATTGATTTTTTTTTTCTTCTAACTAGACTGTAAAAACACTGAGAGAAACCATTCATGCTTGTGACCTTAGCATCTATGAACACTGACATCAACTCAGTGTTTTCTCTGCTTCTTTATTGCTGCGTAATGAATTATCCCAACTGTAATAGTTTAAACCAACAACAATTTTATTAACTGTCATGGTTTCTATGGTCAGGAAATAAAAAAGAGCTTGTCTGAGCAATTCTGGCTCAGGATCTCTCACATGGTTGCAGATATATGGTTGCTACAGCTGGAACTCTAGAAAATTGGAGAAGATGGTGGCTGCCTGGGTATTTTTATCATTCCATGTAGTTATCAGGGCTTTCTCATGTGGTCTCTTCTCATGAATAACTGTGCAGTTTTGACTTCCTTGAGGTACTTAGATTCAGAGCTCTAAAGGTGAATGTTCCAGAAAGCAAGACAGATAAATGCTTTTTCTCTGTTAGCTTGCTTCAGGAATTACTTCCCCCATGGTCAGCAGCCTGCTCAGATACAACAGGGAGAACATAGGACCCCTCTCACCATGGCAGGAGTGTCAAGATTACATTTTAAGATGAAAATACAGAATGCGAGATACTGTCATGGCTATAGTTTGAAAATGCAAATGGCTACATTGTTTTATACATTATTGCTGAACTAAAAGAATATAGAAGAAAGGATACAAACAAGAAAAAAAAGGACAGAAAAATAGAAGGAGAAAGAAAGAACAACCTAAAGTAATATAGAAATATAACCTAAATATCATAGAATATAATTATAGTAACAAGGCAAAACTGTAAAACATACAGAGATCTTATTATGGATGCATACATTTAATTATTTTATTCTTATGTTAGGATTTTGATTGCTAAATGTTTATATCAAATGAAGGAACTACTGGATGAATAGAGAATTGGAAAAATATTGAAATTTTATTGAGATCTGGTTGGATGCTTTCAACATAAAAGTAAGATATATATTTCTTAATTTCAACATAAATTTATACATCTTAATATTGTTATTATGTTTTATTTTCATTGTTAATAATGTAATATTATTTTGTTCTTGCCTAATATTGATTCACACCAAATAGTAGTTTGAGCAAAACAAAAATAGCCATATTAGGAGCTTAGATAGAAATAAGTAAGTAACTAAAATAGATAGGTCCACACAAACTTAAATTTCAGTTGGTCATTAGGTTAAGTATTTTCTCCTACACTAGAAAGGATTTTAGTGATTCCGATGGCTTTAGTTCTGAACAAAAGGGTTTGTGGATTTTCTAATACATTTGTGAGTACTTGAAAAACATCAAAGAGCTATAACTTATAATAGATACTATGTCTTATAGCATTGTTGGTCAGTGGGCTTTTAGTCACTTTTCCTTTGCCCTTTGCATCATTTCTTGAAAAGTTTCTGCCCTTGTAAGCTGATGGGCAATTTACTTACATGTAATGTGACTCTTCCACTTGTCTTTGTAATTGTAAACTTCTTTGAACACTACCAGTTAACTTTCTGAGTGGGCGTGAATGACAGGTCTGCAGATAATGGAGGTCATGCCATTTGGAAATGATGTGCTTCTACTTTGCAGTCCTTGATGCAGCTTCTGCCTATTAATTGCTCTTTCTGCCTTTATTTCTGAAGGTGGGACCCTCTGTATATGAGCAGATAATCCACTTATGTTGCAATTATACATTTATTTTTCAAGTACAGTATGTTCCCTTTACTATGTAAGTATTTAAAATTTTAGTTTTCAGTCAGTACATTATCTTTTTTATCTAATCAAATGTATTCTTTTATACAAATAATATTTACTTAATTTTATAAAAATACAATTTTTCTCCTTCCTCTTCTTAATTTTATAAAAATATCATTTTTCTCCTTCCTCTTCCAATCAGTTTCATACTCCCTAGATTCACAGATGTGATAATAATTGAAAATATTATTCTGATTCCGATGTTTTTTCTTAAGGTGGAGTTTTGCTTTAAAATATATCTTGGTATCACTATGTTACTCTTCAGGCAGTATTCTTCATGTAGTATCACAATACTAATTTTGACATCCAGCAGTGAAACCCTCACTATTTCTGTCTTCACTCTGTTTTCCAGCCAAATTGGACTTCTTTATTCCTGGAAGCTGTTATTTTCTCTTCTGCATCAAGATATTCAAGAAAGTGCTTTCCTTATCCTGGAGAAATTTTTATCCCCCTGACTCTCACTGGTACCTGAATAAATTTTTCTCTTATTCTAGATCTCCTTGTAAACACAATTTCCTTTGTGAAGGTTGACACAACTAGCTGTATATTAGCTTCCTATTCTATGATTCCAAAGAAATTCAAAGACCCTCTCAAATTCTTTCTTATTGCTTTTTCTTCCTCTCATTCTCCCCCTCTCTCTACTTATACACACATACACACAGGCAAATCATCGCTTATTTGACTACCTTTCATAGTAGACTATACACATAATGAGGACAGAGGCCAAGTTTGCCTCATCAGTATTTTATCACTAGGACCTTAAGACAGTGCCTCACCTATCGTAAGTGTGAAGTAAACAATGAATAAATACATTTTGATTTCTGAGGAATTGTATTAATCCCTATTCATAGTCTCTATTATCTCTTTGAACACATGTTCATTGGGGAAGAAAGGAAAGAGGAGCTGAGTAAATACAAAAGGAAAGTGGAGAAAGAAAGGGGATGTCAGCAAGATGGCAGAAATGAGAAATGTTGAAGCAGAGTACACAGTGGTGCATTCCCAATATAATGGAAGGGAACTCTAATTGAAATGATCAAAAGGAATGTTCAATTTCTGATATACAGGCAACTGTCTTCTATCTAAAATTTTTGAAATAAATTGACTACAATTATTTGATAGCAAAAGGATGGATATCATTTGTACTATAAAAGGCAGAGATGATAATTCATTTTAATGACTCTAACTTTAATTGATGTAACTTTAATAAGATCAATACCAAAGATATTTATAGTTTTCAATTTTTTAATGTGCTTTGACACATATTAACTAGTTTGCCTTCACATAAAAGTTTGAATGGGTTTTGTGAGAAACACACATTCACCCGTCCAAACCCACCGAATAGACTCGGAGACACGAAGAACAACAGAAGTGAGACTTTTAATGGTGGTCTTGCAAGATCGAGTGTCTGGTAGGCAGGCACACCCGGGGCAGTTACAGCAGGTAATTTATCTCCTAACATGGAAGTCCTTCCCCCCAGTTCCTCGTTGGTTGAGTATTATAGGGGTACAATCTTTCCAGATGTCACCTAAGTTTCATCATTTCCCTTATAAGGTTACACTCCATCCCCTTCCCCGCTTAAGTTTTGATTTCCCAAAAATGAAACTTTCTTCCCTTTTATGGACTGACCCCTCTTCTACATTCTGTTTGCTTATTGTGACCTTATAGGTGCATGAGCCATGTGGTTTGTTACATCCGCAAGCTGACTGCCAGTATTTATATTTATCATGCCTTGAAAATGGACCATTAAAATGTTTCATATATCACATTTTTTACCTGTGTGACAGATGTGAAGAGAGTCTCTAAAAGTGACTCCAACTTGTTCTTGTGGAGGTCCACTCCTGGTGAACTCCAAAATCCACCCTTTTGTTCCTATTACCATTTCCTCTGCTTAGCTCAACTATTCACCCTGTTTCAAGCAGAAGTTTCAAATAGCTACCACTTATCTTTCCACTTGCTTCTTGCCCACTCCCTGTCCTCCAAAGTACTTCCAAAATGTTCTTCTAAATTTAAAATTTATCATAACATCCAGATTTAAAACTTTCTGTGACTTCCTATTACACACAGCAAAAGGTTGAGTATAATTTGTTGCCTGTCTTATTTATATTCCTTTTTCCATTATGCCACCCTCTTCTCTCTATACTTTTGATTATTTATAGGTGCTTGAAAATGACCTTCTCTCTCATTCTTCTGGGCCTTTATACAGGTTTTTGCTGTCTAGCATGACTTTTCCCCACATTTTGCATTTAATTAAATGCTACTTATGTTCAACCACACAGTTCAAGCATCAGCTCAGTAGTCTTTTTTAACCCCTGTAATTGAAGTAGTTACCTCTATTTCTCTAATTTTCAAAAATGTTTACTATATCTGGTATTTCAATACAGTCATATGTTCCTTAACAGTGGGTCCAGGTTGTGAGAAATGTAACATTAGGCAGTTTCATCCTTATGAAAACATCATAGAGTGTACTTACAAAAACCAATGGTATAGCCTACTACACACCTAGGCTATAATATAGCTATTGTTTCTAGGTTAAAAATCTGTGCAAAATGTCATTGTACTAAATACTGTAGGCAGTTGTAACACAGTGGTGTTTGTATTACATGGAAAAGGTGGAGTAAAAATACAATATAAAAGAAAAAATAATGGTATACCTGTATAGGGCACTTACCACAAATGGAGCTTGAAGGATTTTCCAGAAATCAGAGTTTGAATGTATGCATACTTTGCATATCTACTTCATTTATTTGACTTATTTTAGCTTTTAGCTTTTAGTTTTTTTTTAGTTTTTTTTGTTTTTGTTTTTTGTTTTTTCCCCCGAGACGGAGTCTCACTCTGTCGCCCAGGCTGGAGGGCTGGAGTGCGGTGGCCGGATCTCAGCTCACTGCAAGCTCCGCCTCCCGGGTTCCCGCCATTCTCCTGCCTCAGCCTCCTGAGTAGCTGTGACTACAGGCGCCCGCCACCTCGCCCGGCTAGTTTTTTTGTATTTTTTTTAGTAGAGACGGGGTTTCACCGTGTTAGCCAGGATGGACTTTTATCTTTAAAATATTTCTATCCTAATTTCTTTTGGCTACTTTGTAGTTTTCTAAATATTTTAACCTGTGTTAAACTATTTTATTCTTTCTTCTTTACTAATGACTATATTGCAATGTGTATTTTTTCTTCTGAGTACAGATTTTACTATGTCATTAGTTTATATGGAATAGCAATTTTATTACTTCTTGTATAGTTTGATATTTCATATTTGATTTTTGATCTTTCTTGTTTCATAATTCCCAAACCATCAAAATTTTCTGGTTACCTTTTCCTAATTATCAAAATTCTATAAAAATTTGAGTAATAAAATCTTTGTGCATTAGTCAGTTTTCACACTGCTGATAAAGACATACCAGAGACTGGGCAATTTACAAAAGAAGGAGGTTTATTGGACTTACAGTTCCATATGGCTGGAGAGGCCTCACAATCATGGTGGAAAGTGAAAGGCATGATTCACATGGTGGCAGACAAGAGAAGAGACAGAACCAAAAATAGAAACACCTGATAAACCTATTGGATCTCATGAGACTTATTAATGATCACGAGAATAGCACAGGAAAGACTGGCCCCCATGATTCAGTTACCTCCCCCTGGGTCCCTCCCACACATTGATTTAAAATTTATATCATATCAAGATTTTCTTTGTGGTCAATGTAATAGTCCTGGTTCTCTAGAGACACAGAATAAATAGGATATCTATATGTATGTATGTGCTTGTGTATGTGTTTCTCTGGATAACCCTTAATACATCACCAATACATATGCATGTGTGTGTGTATCTATATTTATATCTATATCTCTAAATCTATATCGATATCTATCATCTATATCTATATTTGCATCTATGTCTATATATTGTTATCATTTGAATGTTTTTTTCTCTCTAAAATTCATTTGAAAACTGTTGAAATAAAATCAGCAATGCAATAATTTAGGAACTGTAGCTTTGAGAAGTGATCAAGTCATTAGAGCAGAGCTCTAATGAATTAAATTAGATGTCCTTATAAGAGGACTGAATGAAGGGAGTTTGCCCCTTTTGCCTTTCCCCCTTCTGCCTTGTGCAGACACAGCATTTCTCCCCTGTGGAGGATGCAGTATCCAAGGCACCTTTTTGGAAGCAGTGGATGGACTCTTACCAGATAACTGAACCTACTGGCACCTTGACCTTTGACTTTCAAAACTATGATAAATAAATTTTTGTTCTTTAAAAATAACCCAATCTCAGATATTTTGTTGTAACAGCGCAAATGGACTAAGACAAGTGTGTGTGTGCACGTGTGTGTATGCATATATACACATACATATTTGTATACATACATAGCCTTGAGTTCTTCATTTATGTGTTCAACCAACTGTAGATCAGAAATATTTAAAAAATAAAATTGTATTTGAACTGAATATGTACAGAGTGTTTTTCTTGTCATTATTCCCTAAATAATGCAGTGTAACAACTATTTACATAGCACTTACATTATATTCTGCATTATAAGTAATCTAGAGATGATTTAACGTATACAGGAGGTTGTGCATAGGTTACATTCAAATATTATGCAATTTTATATCAGGGCCTTGAGCATCCATGAATTTTGGTATCCAAAGAAGGTCCTAGAACCAATCCTTTAATCCCCCAATGAACACACACGAGATAGAGAGAGAAAGATAGAGCAACTTTTTATTCTGCTATTAGTTGGGGGATTTTATTGTACTTCTCTATTTTATTAATGGCTACTTTCTCTTACTTTTCCCTGCACATGTTTATCCTATTTTCTAAGAAAAAAATATTTTTCATATTCAGCTTCCAACTACTTTTTACATCTAAAATTCTGAAAATCTTTAGAATAATCTTTCTTCTTTTTAATAAACCCTACACTATCAAACTATTATGAATTTTTCTTAGTTACAATGGCAGTTTTAGTTAACAATAATTACTATCATTTCCTGTATAGCAAACATTTTCTTTTCCAAGATTTATTCAGTAATTATAGTATATTCTCTATTAATTTAACTTAATTATGTATATATTTACTTTATTGCCCACCATTGATTGTTTTCCTTTGCATGCTCCCTTTCTTGAGTCTCTTTTCTGGCTATTTTGTTGCATTTTTTACAATCCTTTGTCAAATATTTTCCTCAGGTAGAAAAGCAAGTGATGTGTTTATTTGCATATGCATTAACTTCTTTCACCTTGTCAAATGAATGACATAACTGCATTGTTAGACACAGGGCTCTGCAGAGCATATTTTTGTTCAGTAGCTATAAATATTGTTTGCAGAATTTGTTCCGTAATTTCCAAACCATCAAGAGTTTCTGGGTGGCACGCGCCTGCAGTCCCAGCTACTCCAGAGGCTGAGACAGGAGAATTGCTTGAACCCAGAAGGCAGAGGTTGCAGTGAGCCGAGACTATGCCATTGCCAGCCTGGGTGACAGAGCAAGACACCGTCTCAAAAATAAATAAATAAATAAAATAAAATAAAAATAAAAAATGAAAAAAACAAATTCTCTAGAAATTTGGATAATAAAATCTTTGATTTAATATTTATATCAAGATTCTCCTTGTGATAAATGTGTTATTTCTTCCAGTATTAGTGAAGAGAAACCTAATTTTTTTTTATCATTGGGAGTCTTTAGAATTTTCCTTTATTTTTTGAAATTTTCAAACTTTGCATTGTTCTCTTATAAATACTATCCAGAATAATATCCATAGGGACATTATTTTTCTTTCATCAGAATAATTAATATCTTCCTTCTATTTATTTATTTCACCTCTTGTTATTTCATAATGTATCACCTGGATTCATCTGTCATTTCTCTCATTTATGTCTTCTACAATTAGTCTATCTTTAATTTTTCTTTCCTTTGTACTTCAAATATTGCTTTTACTTGATATTCAAAGCTTCCAATTTAGGCTCAACTGTAATTATTCTCTAAAAGCCAACACATTTTTAATAGAAAAAAGCACATTTCAAAAATATGTATATATTTATGTACACATAAAGATGTACATTCTGTATATACGTAAGTATACATATATGAATATTATAATTTGTGTTTAAAGAAAATCTTATGATACATAGTTTTTTTGCATCTTGCTTTTATATCTTGATATTTCCATATGAAAAACATTACAAACCTTACAAATCAACTAATATAGTTCTTTTAGAAAATTTTGTTTAGGGTTACATAAAGTTTTTTGATTTTGATACACCTCAATATGTTGAACCGTTTGCCTGGAATGAATGTTTATTTATCAACCTTGATACTTTTTTTTTTTTTTTTTTTTTTTTTTTTTTTTTTTTGAGGCGGAGTCTCGCTCTGTCGCCCGGGCTGGAGCGCAGTGGCCGGATCTCAGCTCACTGCAAGCTCCGCCTCCCGGGTTTACGCCATTCTCCTGCCTCAGCCTCCCGAGTAGCTGGGACTACAGACGCCCGCCACCTCGCCCGGCTAGATTTTTGTATTTTTAGTAGAGACGGGGTTTCACCGTGTTAGCCAGGATGGAATACTTTTTAAATAAGAAAATGTCCCTGGGTTAAAGTTCAGAAATGGGTTAGAAGTCAGTCAAGGATTTCTTCCGAACACATTATTAGGCAATTAAAACATTGTATATAAATACCTGTATAAAAATGTCCTCCTTGGCCGGGCGCGGTGGCTCAAGCCTGTAATCCCAGCACTTTGGGAGGCCGAGACGGGCGGATCACGAGGTCAGGAGATCAAGACCATCCTGGCTAACACGGTGAAACCCCGTCTCTACTAAAAAAAATACAAAAAACTAGCCGGGTGAGGTGGCGGGCGCCTGTGGTCCCAGCTACTGGGAGGCTGAGGCAGGAGAATGGCGTGAACCCGGGAGGCGGAGCTTGCAGTGAGCTGAGAACCGGCCACTGCACTCCAGCCCGGGCCACAGAGCGAGACTCCGTCTCAAAAAAAAAAAAAAAAAAAAAAAAATGTCCTCCTTACTATCTTTATATTTGTACAAAACTGATCATGTCAAAATGGTCTGCTTTTATAGATATAGAGTGAAAATACCATCTCCAAATCAAGAAAAAAAATCAGGGTCTGGGTTATATATTTTACACTAGACAACTGAGGAGACCCAGAAACCTCCGAAACTGAGGAAGAGTCAACGAACATCAAAATTCATATATGGAAATCATAATTAAGATTATAAGCTGTAGAAATCAAGATTGAAGAAACAAAGCAAAAATTGGTCTAATGCCTGAGTTTCTATGCTCTTGAAGGGAATTATTAAATATACTCATAAATATCAGTTGTGGATTCCGCAGTTCTTCATTTTTATTCTTAAATTGGTCAGATGCCAGCTACACTGGAGATAAGTGCAAGTAATGTCAGACCTAAGGGTTCAATTTTCTGTTCAATTTTATTAGGTTATCATTTTCATTACATTTGAGTAGATGCTTTTGCCAGTGTCAAACATAAATAAAAGAGCAAAAGCTTTTCAATTTTCTTAAAACATGACTCAATACACAAAATTAGAAGTGACACTAGTCTTATTTTGACTTTGTCACATAATTTTAGTTAATTGAAATATGGAACATTTTTATCAGAGCCACAATATGATATCACAATTATGAGACTAGGGCTATGTATGTCAGTCTATATGTGTACATGTGTATATGTACCTTTTTCTGTATTTTATAAATAAGGGATAACAGAAAATATAAATAGCAATAACATTGCTGGACCATCTTTTTGAATATAATTAAATTATTATTTACTTTTCAATAGACTTCAAATTTCTGTAAATATATAGTAAATGGTCTTTTTTTATTTAAAACATCTAAATTTGTCTCTTAAGCATTAATATAATAAATGTCCATGTCATATCTTTTGTACTATAAAAGCATGAGTTCAAAAATGAATAGAATACAATTATACATGTCTTTGGGTCTACATAGAATTTGAAAAGCATTAGGGCTATATCTAGATGAAAATCATTTAATATTTAATTTTGAGAGTATTTTAAAAAGTTGAAGTAACAAATCTTACTAATTGAACATATGGGATTGAGAAGTCATAAAAATGTCTCAAATTATGAACCTATAATATACAGATACTTGAATTTAAATTATGCTGTTTATAAACCAATCTATCTTAGATAATTTATTGATTAATTAGATGCTCTGTTTTTACATACCAGCAGTTAGATAGGTTCTACCTACCAAAAACGGCTGTTGCAACAAAACAATGTATAAAAACACTTGGCAAACAGAAGATACTCACTGAATTTAATGATCTTAAGTTTGCATCATGTTCCAAATAGGAGCAATGCTCACACTGTAATGTATACAGTACATTGGTTTTTACCTGGAATTTCATAGACAAGTTTTCATTACTTCCTTTAATTAAACCAGTTTTAATTAAATTCAACTGTGGTATTTTATTAACTATGAATAAAAGTGTTTATTAAGCAAATTAATAATGAAAATGTAATATTAGAATTCTTATATAAGTGAAGAAAATATTAAAATATTAATCATAGTATTCTAGGCTTGGAAGTATCCTTAGAGAGGAATTATCTATCTACTATATTTTATAGATGAAAAATAATGGTAAAATGATTTTTCTAAATTATTTCCCTAAATCATTCTTACATATTTATGAATTTTGTGTGACTGTAGGTAAATCTTTTAGCTCTGTGAGATAAAAAGAAAAAAATAATAATTTAGAAGACTGCAATGAAGCTCAAAAATGGTACACACAGTATTTTAATATGCCCTAAAAAATTTAAGTCACAAAATCAACATATTATTATTATTAAAATGATAGTTTCCCCTACTAGGTAAATTATCCACTTAGTTTACTAGACTAATTGCTTACTTAAACTTGAAAGAATCATTGTTAAATCTTTGCCAGTGCTCTGTATGCTCATGATATAAATAGGTTAAAGATGGCCCCAGATTAGTGCCCCATCATAGGAAAAGTCCAATGATGATAGTTAGGAGAAAGGACGCAACCTCCTACCTAAATCAATAAATCAAGCCTGCATTTTGTGAGTATCAGAAAGAATCAGACTGGAAAATTCATGATATAAATTTAGTTTCAGTGCATGCAACTCATCACATTACCTCCCTTAGATATCTTCCTTAATGTACTTTCTCATCCTTTAGTCTTTGCTAAGTTCCTTTCCTATTTTTTTCTATTGACTACTGCTATTAATTACCAATGGCTATTAGTTTCCATTGATATAGTCACTAAATTTCAAAGTTACCTATTTTCATGCTTTTCTCTCTCACTAATTGTTAAATTCCATGAAGGAAATGATTACATCATTTACCTTTTTGTTCCTCTGATCTGTTACATTTCTTTTTACTGCTTCTTACACTTCTATTTTTCTTCCTTTCTCTTTCTTTCGTTTTTAGCATATGAATGAATGAGATGGTTTTCTTCACTTTTTCCTTTTCAAAATTAATTTGAGTTTCATTCATTAGATTAATTCTATACAAATATTTTTCTAAATTATTTCCCTAAATCATTCTTATGTATTTACAAATTTTGTGTAACTGTAGGTAAATCTTTTTACCTAAATATTCAATTATCAGGCAATTGGGAAAGCACCAGGTGCATGATAGTGAGGGTAAGTCAGTAGGAATTATATCATAGCACAATAATTTAAAGAAAATTAAACTAAATCTGAAATTATAAGTTTGACAAATCATGGCTTTCAGTAGAGCTTGGTACCAGGCTATGAATTAATATTAACCATGATAAAACAGGGGCAATGAGTTAGCTAAGGAATGCATCTGAAGAAGCAACGGGATAAGTGTAACATGACTTTAGAGAGTAATTGAATCACTATCTAGAAAAACATATAAGCAGGAACTATAAAGAAAAGTAAGTTGTTTTCTTCTGGATTATTACAGAGGTCTTTTGACAAGTCTCCTTCACTGAATTATTTAAAAACTTTTTCATCTCTTCCTCCAAAGTTAACTTTTGAAAACATGAGTCACACAATTTTTCTTCTCAGCAAGCTTTTATGACTCACGATTGATTAGAGAATAAAGCCCACTAAAAACTTTCTATAGCCTACCTTTCTAGTTTTGATTCATTATGTATTTTTATCCATAACATGTGTTCAACATTTTCCTTCCTCTGTACTTTGCCGGTGATGAAGTCCAAGCATATTCTAAAACCAAACCATGTACTTTTCCTATTTTGTTTTCAAGATTTGTGTGTCTGTATGTAAAGAAAACTTAGATATTTAAATATTTTAAAATGTAAATTCTATTTTTAATACCCAAAACTTTTCCATTTATAAAATTCAACATCCTAAAAAAGGGAGGCATCTTTAGAATCAGCAATATTTCAGTTTTATTGGCCTCTTAGAAGTAAATCAACCACATATATAGAAAATACATCCTTGGAAATTTTAATATTAATACACCTATTATTTTTAAATTTTAGTATAGTTTTCACTTGTTTTGTGATATAGCCATGCATGTTTCAAATGTTTAAACAAAATCAGTTTCAGAATTCCAAATATTAGGCTATTTTTTACTTAAAATCTTTATGTGCCACAGAGATATATTTTTAAATTGAAGTGTGTACCTCACTGTAAGTTGGAGGTATCTTTTTTAATATGTAAAGAGAAATATTCCAGAATCTGATGATATTTGCATTTGATTTTCACTAACGACCTCATTTTTCACTCCTGCAGGTAAACTCTGGAATAGTCCTGTCACTGTGATTCATTGATAGAGACCCACTTAATCACATAGTTGTATTAATAATTTTTGTTGCACTTTATACCTTAGTGGTTTTAAGAGGTCAGCATTTATCATTCTGCATCTTGCTCGGCAGCACTTCTTGGAAAAAAACTAAAAATCAAATTGATATCTCAACTTTATTAAGACATGAGAGCACACTGGTAATGTTTAATTGGTCATGCCTGTCTCCCATTTACATTTACCTCTCAGTATTTGCTTCTGTACAATAAATATTTTTGTGTAGATATGTGTGCAGTAGGTATTTTGCAGTTTGCCATAGATGTTGACTTATTTGAAATCATACTGAGGAAAATGGATGAAGTTTGAAGATAGCTGAAAACCATTATATGAGAGCCGGTTGAAGGCACTAATAAAGTAGATCTGAGAAAAGGATAACTAAAGAGACATGAAAATATTTACAGATATTTGAGAACTGGAAATTTGGAAGGGGCATCGTATTTTGGCTTGTGAACACAGATGTAACTAGGAACGTACTCAGGGTGTTTTAGCCAACCAAATTGGGAGAGGTGTCTCAAACAGGTATTGAGTTTCAGAGAAAGAAATTTTCTCAAAGATTAGAGCTTTCCAAGCTTATATGTACATATGAGTCACCTTAGTGTCCTTTTAAAATGAAGATTCTGGTGTATGTAGTAGGTGATGGGTGGGACCTGAGATTCCAAATATCTAACAAGCTATTAGATTACAGCAACTTTGCTGCTCGAGAAAGAACCTAGATGACTGCCAAGGAGTCATTGCCTTTGTTCAACTGATAATGGCCAGGTGGAAAGGAAAGGAACAAATGGAGGCACTTCTTGAAGATCAGCACTCTCTGATGATGCTTGCTCAGAAAGAAAGTTCTGTTGAGAAGGCCAGCTTGAGAATTTCCAGGGAAGTTTGAGGGTGCCTGGAGAAATTCACATTCAGGAGACCAGTGGTTTGTTTGATTCTGATTGGTGATATTGGAAGGGTAACTAGAATCAGAATTCATAAAGTGATTTTAAATATTAGTAGAAATTGTAGTGTATTTTTGAATGGCACTGGTTTAAAGAAGCTAAAATATCTAGACAAATATGGAAAACAGTAGTACCTAAAGCATTTAATCAAAGCAAATGAATACTATAGGTGATACTAGAAAAACTCAGCTGGCATCAGTATTATGTGGAAAAAAATTGATTAAAAACAGATCATAGACAAATTACAACTAATGACAAACAAATAGCAAGGTTTACATTTTGGAGAATCTAACAAAATTAATTGATTTCTCCCTCCATGCACATGCACACACTGCTTTTCGGTTATTGATGAACTTGTCTTGTCTTGATATTGGAATATATTTCGTAAAATTAGTCATGGAAACAGAAGAGTTCAGAACAATACATCTGATTATTTATTTTCCTTTGTCTACTTGTTACAGGTTGAGTTGGCCCCCAAAATTCACAAATTGAGATCCTAACACCCAGTACATCAGAATGTGACAGTATTTGAAGATACGATCTTTAAAGGGGTAATGCATTTTAAATGAGGTCATATGGATATGCCCTAATCAATATGACTGGCATCTTTTTAAGGAATGGAAGTGAGGATACAGAGAATGCCCAAAGGGGAACCGTGTGAGGACAGTGAGAAGATGGCCATCTACAAGACGAGACGAGAGGTCTCAGCAGCAAGAAACCAAATCTGTAGACACCTTGATCTTCGACTTCTGGCCTCCAAAACTGTAAGAAAATTTCTATTTTTTAAGCCACCCAGTCTGTGATATTTTGGCAACCTTAGAAAACAAGTACACTACCCATCACTGCAAAAAATGTTTTGGGAAAAGCCTAATTTTCATAAGTCTGTGGCTTTCTCTGCTACATTAGGGCAATGACACCTTAGCTAATAAACATACCGAGAGATTTTGAGGGATATAAATATGGTATAAAATATATTGTATTTAATTATAAATCATGATTTGTATTTTAATCTTGTTGTGGAACTTTAAGAAATTAAGTGTTGGCCCACACCTGGACGAATGTCCCACATTAGAGGAACGTCAAACATGGAGAGCAGTTTCCAAGGGTTATTCTGAACCTTCCACATGTAATTGTAGAAATAAACAATGTAGAAATACAAGAAATATTTTAATGTTTCCAAAAATATTGTATATGTTCTATATGCCTTATCATGTATCTATATAGAAATAGGTGGATTATACATTCATATAGGTAGAAAAGGAGTCCATTCTACATGTGCTTATAAACATATTTAGACATAAATATATATAGAAATTATATAAAATAACATTTATTAAGTTCAAATTCTGCCTTTTGCCTTTTTATGGATATCATTATTTGGTTTACATTTTGATATCATTAAATTATTTGGAAATTCTATAATATGAGAAATAGATCACTTAAAACTTCAGCAAACATTTAGCTGATTGACTTCTTCCATGATTGGCTATGGTTTAACTTATTGAGTTGTTCCATGATTGGCTGTTAAACCAGACCTCTTATATGTCCAGAGTGGAAAATCAAAATCATTACTCTTCCTCTGAGGTGGAGTTTTCCAAACTTGACTGGACATTAGAATTACCTGGGAAACTCTTTAAACATCATAATTCTCATGCTATACATTCAGAGATTCTGACTAAGTTGGGCTGGGGTATCAGGAACATCAGTTTTTTTTTTTTTTTTTTTTTTTTTTTTTTTTTTTTTTTTTTTTTTTTTTAATGTCCTAGGTGATTCTTATTGTCAGCCAAGGTAAAAATTTCTGCTTCATAAAACAATTTTTAGTTTCATAGCACTTTTATGAACTCAATTAAGATAGCAACTTATAACATTATTGTATCATTTTATTTATCTTGAAGGTCATTTTGCTCCCTACATAACAATCAGGTATTTTGCAGGAAATCATGCAGTGTTCTTGGAGACTATTGAGTGGCATAGAAATTATTTTGTTTAACTACTTAGTAACATAGTGTTTGTCAATTTATGTGTAGAGGTCTGGAGAGTTTAGGGTTATTTTAAAATGAGAAGAATGGGATTACTTAGTATTTGCAGGAACAATAAAACTTTTCAAGTGAAATTAGATCTGTATAGACTGAATCATATTGGACAAGAATTCAAAAAGTTCTGGAGAAGTGGAATATTTTTAATTCTATAAAATGAAACAAAGCTAGACTGGCTAGTGATACGATGACATATTCTAAGTTAAGGCATGAGTTGAATGAAACATACACTATATTTTGTATGTAACTTAAAATCAGATGAGAATTGAAGGGATACACTATTTTTAGCTATGGTAGATTCCTTACCATATATTTATTTAGGACGGGATGTATGGCCTTGTTTCATGCTTTATCCATACATACACTGAATAAATCACACTATTGTAGTTCCACCAATCAATCTAAATACTCAAATGACTGAAAGGTGTCACGAAAGAGGCTACTGTTGTTTTTCCTTTTCCTGACTTGATTGGTTGTTAATTCCCACAACTGTATAAAAAGAAAAATGTTGCCTGCAATCAGAAATTAACAATTTATGGCTTCATGAGAGGTTTCTTTGGAGAAAGAAGATTTTTTTTTTCTGTATATTTGTAATCTTTTCATATTCAAGTAAAATACCCATGATAACTTCAAATTAATCCAAGGGAAAAGCTTCTTACAAATAAAACATCTTTCATGCATCAGAATTTCTGTTGGAAAGCAGAATTTTGGGCAAGTTTATCACATGCAAAAGAAAACATTCTGGCTTTCACTGTGTTAATTGCTTAAATTAAAATTATTAGTAAGATCAAATCTGAGTATTCTTTGATATTATTAAAGTTTACTTTAAAGAAAAACTTCAAAATGCAAATACTGATAACCTGTCAACAGAGGCAGGTATTCCTCATTTAAGTTAAATGCTCCTCCATCTTTATATGTGGATAACTAATGCTTTTAATACAAAAATATATTAAAAAACAAACAGGAAAATTCAACTACAGCCAGCAAGTTTACCAATCATACTATAAAGCCTATTATGTAATTATTATTTAAGCCTTTAGAGTTGCAAAATAAAGATTCCCAAGCTGATCCAATATGTCAGAAGCTATTAATTTTCTAATGTTTTCTTCTAATACATTTGGTTTTGATGGGAAATACGTATTTTCCTTACATCACTAAAATTATCATTTTATATCTTCATTTTGGTTATAAATAAATTCTCCATTAAAGCTCTATTATAAGGTTATATCTTCCTTAAATAATACTTAATATGATTTAGATCTCTTATGCGTTATCTTTTTCTAAAATTGCAAACGGATATCTTTCAGAGAAAAATTTGAACTGTAATTTACATTATAAGTGGTGTCACATTTGACTTTGTTTTGCAGTAATGACTCAACATTAATTGATCAACCAAATGAGATGATATGTTTCAGCAAGTTTCCTAGTACTTTATAACCCAGAATGCAATTTGGTGTATGTTTGAGGGTACATAGAGAAGTAGTAAAAAATGTCTTTTTTTTCCTTAGATTTTTACCAAAACAGAATATGTGCATGTGCATCCAGGCTGCATTATTGTATTCATGCATTCAGAACACACACTGAATCATCTTCCAAATATGACAGCTCTAGGTGTGATTACCAAATGAGTGAAATGAACGTATCTTTTTAATACAAGAGATTCAAGTAAAATGCAAGAGTTTGAGTTCATCAAATCTTAAATTTGTATAAAGCAAGTAATGTGCTATTTAGTTTCTGAATTTCAATGGGTGTATACTAGACACTTAAAAGTCTTTATATTTATAAAAGTTCAATTTGCAAAAGAGGTGCAGCTTCAATCTTAATTCAGTCAGAATGAATTTGTATTTAAAAGGAAGAGATGGACTGCAATTATAAAGTTGTTTGATGCTCTTAAATCAATTCATGTGATGATGTTTGGAGTTCAAGCCACATTATTGAAATGTAGTGTCTGACTCTTGAATTTTCCAAAACAATCAGGGAGATCTCTGAAGGACAACAAAAAAATGGGAAAGGAGAGAGTTTGCCGCTGCTGAAATGAATGCAAATGGCATCTCCATTCATTTCATTCACAGCAATCTGTCACATTGTAGTTTCTCTTTCCAGATAGAAATGGGGGATAATACTGGAAATAGTAATGCATAAGTGGACAGGGTCTGACCACTAAAATGTTTACCATTTCCAGAATGATGCCTGCAGATGTTACAAAATTGAAACTGGATAGGTATTAGAATTGCTGCCGGTTTCTATTCATTTGAATGGCAGCAACCCAGAACACTGTTTTACGGTTTTGTGTGGACGGGCAATTCATTATCTTTTTTTCCCCTCCCTGAGATCAAATAGTATTTTTCTGAAGATTACATCCCTGTAGTAAGCAGCAATGGAACTAATAGTAATCCCACTCCTTTACAATTGCAGAGTTGACTTAGAAATTGAAATCCCAGTTTTGTAATTGATTTTTAAAAGTTTTTAATAGAAAACTCTTCTTTCAAAATAAGCATTATAGAATTCACAGGAAATAAAAAGTAGCATAAGAAAAAATACATTTTTGTATCATCTGGGATTCTATCAAGATTGTATAGGTCAAATAACCGATATTTACAAGCTAATTTTGTGCAAGTAATTTTGTCAGTAGTTTTTTTGTAAATGAAGAAAATAGAGCATATAAAGGTTAAGTATATTTTTCCAAGACTTACATGCTTAGCCTGCAGTTATAAAACTTTGTGATTTTGGAGATAATAGTCTATCTGGCTTTGAATGATGCACTTAACATAAAACTGATATAAAAGAGTGATATTTGTTTTAGAAAAAGATAATTTTATTCTATAATAAAAGATGAGTGAATTCCATAGCAAAAACACTGGAGAGTATTATCTCCAGGTATATTTTAAAATATTACGGAATATTATTTCCAGGAAATTACTCTTATTAATGCCCATCTGCAGAATAAAATCAGATTGTGAATAAATGGATTCCTGTTTCTCACAAACACTCTTTAATGAAACCTTCTAGAAAGAGTAGTCTATACTTGCTGGCTTCAACATTCCCTTTTTTCTTTCTAAACTCCACTTGAATCAGGCTTTTATTCCTAGACATAAGTCAATATTCTTGGCAGGGTTATCAAAAAGCTCCACATTCTGAACTCCAATGGTCAGTTCTCAGTTCTCATCTTACCTCTATTAGTATTTGACTTAGTATATTACTTTCCTTCTTGAAACAAATTCTTCACTTGACTTTAAGGATATCACAACCTCCTAGTAGGTGTTACTCCTATCACAGTAACTATTTTTTATTCTCATTATCTTTTTGCTAGTTTCTCTTTAGTTTCCCACCATCTAAATAGTTGGATAGTCTGACTAGCATTTCTATCTGCATTTTCTCCTTTGTGACCTTCTTTCATAAGCTTACATGCCATCTATATGTTCATAAGACCCCATTAACTTTAGGTTATCTAAAACCTGGTCATCTCTTATTAGATTTGGATATATAACTAAATGCTTGACAATTCCATTTGGAATTCTAAATCAGTAACTCAAACATAACAAGTTGAAAATTTAACCAAAATCTTAATTTATTCCTCTTTACCACCAATATTGATGCTCTTTCCCCATCACAGATCATAGGTAATGTGAAAAAAAAAACACACACACACACACACAAACGGATTACTCCCAGGTATATGTTATAGAGTATGATGTCTAGCAAACAACTGTTGCCCTCATTTACAGAGGAAAATCATATTTTCTATAAATCTGCAATCATACTAATTATGCCTGTCTATAAATTTCTGTAATAAATATTACATTATATTCATATAAAGGAGTGCTAGCGCTATGTCCATGCATAGTGACTTGACAGTAGACAAATACAGTTCAAGTTAAAGGCAAGTCCCTTAGCCTCCTGTTCTAACCAATTGCTTTTCTTCAATTGTCCTTATAAATAGTATGAAATATGTAAGACTGCTATAAGTATTAACAACCTCAGAGTTTAATGAATACATATACATTTTTCAGGTCTTAAAGAGGAATCAGAAATGAATAACATCATTCGATATAATTAAATGCATTTCTGAACCTTTTCCTACCAGGATGAACAAGAAGTAGGTCTAGCTACTGCCTGTCATCAAGATTTCTAATGACAAAACCACAGGAGTAAGTCCAAACAAGTTTCTCAATTAGGAACAATGGGACAGAAAGTAAAAACAGCATCAAGTGAAAATAAGAGAAATCATGAGGTTGCAGAAGTTGAGATACAAATAAAACAGAAGTATTCATTGATTGGTGGTTTGAGTAAAGTGGAGCACAAAAAACTTTTAGAATGTAAGTTCTGTTAGAGTAGAGTCACTACTTGTTTTGTCCTCTGCTGTATCCACAGGTCTGAGAAGCATGCCAGACACTTGACAGGCACTCAAGCATTTGATGAACGAACAAAATGTTGTTGTGACCTATTCCAATCCTGAACATGCATTTGCACAGTCATTCTAGATTCATTTGGAGGTACTGATTCCAGAACTAGAATCCAAAGTAAATTACGAGTATACTAGCAGGTTTTTGTTTCTCTCTCTCTCTCTCTTTCTCTCTTTCTTTTTCTTTCTCTATTCTGATGTAGTTGATTGACCTGCAAAGGGTGAAATATGGCAAAAATGATTTCCATTTGGTGTTTGTAAGTTATTTCAAAGACATAGCAGCTTGAGAATAAAAATTCTTTTTTTCTTTCTCAAGTCTGATGTTCAGCTGTTTAGTGGATGCAACATGAATTTCTTTTGAGTCTCCTTCTTTCATATAATCTTTGAATCTTAAAAAGTATGTCAAGAGTCTCTAAGATTTCTAATTTTAAATTGTCTTCAAACATCACACACAAACTGAGCTTAAGCACTTCTTTAACTAATAGGCAACATTTACCAAGGTGTATATTTTTTTCCTTAATAACTGCTTGTAAAGGCTAGGGCAGGTAATCAAATTCTGATGAGTGTTTTCTCCTTAACCAAAAGTAATAAAACAATTAAAACACACACTACTTGCCTCCAGATTGTTCCCATTGAACAGGATGAGGTGATTTTCCCACCATCTGATGTTTTAAGCATCCATGGATAATTGCTCCATAGACTTATATTTAAATGATCTTTAGAAGATAACACTTTTTAAGTCTTCTTCCCAGAATGTTATGCAAGTAGCATTTTTACATAATCTGCATAAGAATATAGAGCTTCACTAAGTTACTGGATACCAAATGTGACTTAAATGTTATTAAAAATGTAAGCACAAATTTGACAACATATTTTCATGATCTTTTCATTGACTGGACATTTATTTCTCTAGTTTCCAAAAAACCCTGTTTTCCTGAGGCTAGGCAGAATGTTTGAAATGTTTACCAGAAGGCACACTAATATTTCATGAGAAACATGCAAATGTATTTATAGAGTTGATAAAAATATTATTTTAGAAGACAGTAGACACTGTCTCTTTGTTCCCTTAATTTCCTGACTTAAGTCATTGTAAATATCCAATACCCAGAATGAAGTTTATTATCTGAAAATTACATGAGGTATACAATACGTACAAAAAATGTGTAGGCTTCCAATATTTTCATGAATATTTCACTGACAGTAGTTTGACCCTTGTGTTTCCTTATCCTTAATTGGAAGTTTAAAATGTAAGCCTATGTTGATCTTAAGGCACAAGTGGTAATTTATCAAAGCAAAAGTTCTACTAAGTAAAAGTATTTTCATACTTCCATATAAAACCTGTATTGTGCCCTCACAATCATCCCTGTGATTTATCTACTGTGTGTTTACCTTTCAGTCCCATCACTTTCATCTTCTTACTTTGAAAAAACTGAATATTTCTTCAAACTATTTCATTATCTTTGCAACCCAGAATGGCAATAAAATAAATAAAAAATGAATTCCACACATTTTTATTTAAAATGCATTGAACACTGATAGTGTGCCAAGTAAAGCATTAAGACCTGGTGATATAGTCATAAACAAAACTAACAAAGTCCCTGGCCTCATGAAGCAATGAAGCTTACATTCTCATGGGATTGACTAATAATAAACATTGAGAAATAATGTCAATTGGGGATCAATGATATTGAAGTAAAGTAAGCAGAATAAAAGAGTAGGGAGTGACTAGGAGTGCTGTTGGCCTGAGTGATCTGGAAGTTCTCTGTGAAGGGTGCAAGTTTTGAGCAAAGTCTTGAGTGAAGTTTGAGAGCTGGCTAAGGGTATATCTGGGGGAAAAACGTTCCCCTAAAGAGCAAATGGAAAACCTTGAGATAGGAATATGTATAGGTACTAAAGTGCAAGGAGGCCAAGGTAGCTGAAGGAGAAGTGATAAAGATTTACTGAACATGTCATATAGCAAGATAAAGCAACTAAGATAAAAATAACATTGCAGGGGTAGTTTATGAAAAGTGAAAATTTACCAAGATGATGTAAAACTATTGCCTTACTTAGAAGTTGCAAATTTGAATATTAAAGATATTAGGCCAAGGATGCAATATGTGATCACTATTAGTAAGTATAAAGAGTATATGGATTGGAGTTTGTCTATTTAGTATTCCATCTACTTTCTGAATATCACTAATTTATTTTCATGTTATTTATGCAAAAAAAAAGTTTAACATGACCATAGAAATAAATACATACATATAAATATAAACATGCATTTTTAAATGTTATTTGCATTTTAACATTCTTTTTCATATATAGCTATTGTATCACAGTGAATATTTCATTTTATAATACTGCTCTATTGCAAATATTTTTGAAAGATAACAGAGAATTGTTAAGTCTTTTTTTACTTCGGAACAATACCATCAGATGGAAGACATCTGGAGTATATTTTCAAGCTCTATATTACAGAGCTCTTAAAAATCAGAAAGTAATTAGGCAAAGGAGATAAAGAAGTAAAAGCATGTTTATTGAAAAAAATTTACCAAGAATATGGAAAAATTATAAAAACAATCTGTTCTGTAAAAGAAGTACTACCTTGAAATAATAAACTATAAGAGGTTGGGAATTTTAATGGACTTTTCTTAAATAATGTTGTTGATGATCCTAATGCAAATGCTAACTTTTTTTTATATATATAAAATTTTCTAAACTGTTTTACCTAGCATTTCTAAAAAAACAAGTTAGCAAGTTTTGTGTTCAGGAAATAAAAGAATATGCAGAAGAAAAGTTACAGTGTATTATTTTTCTCATAAGCAATTTATATTTCACATTTTTCTAATGAAATTAACAGAATCATTTATTATCTTGAATACTGTTTCAGAATCAGCCAGTTTAATTTACAGGTAACATTATTTTAAAAGAAAAATGCTACCTTTAATATGATTTTGTTAATTACAATTTATTTGTTAAATGTCTGGTATGTATTTTTTAGTGATTTAAACATATTTTTCAGTAACTTGGCAAATGATGGAAAAATCTGTTATTACAAGCATAAATTAGACTTATTTAATCCTTATGTTAAGAAGATTATATGAAATGTTCCTATAGCTGAAAAAAGTTAATGCTATTAAACTAATTTTAAACCATAACTTCATCAGAAGTGTTCTATACTTTCATTTGCTATGCTATATTACTTTGAATTTTAAGTGAAATTACTACACAAAAAATGATACAGAGTAGATAGCTACAGCTAAAGTGTCTTTATGAACCCAGGTAGACAGAGTTTTAGTATCATAACTTGTTTTATACTCTAGGAGTTAGGTTCTATATGTTTTATAAAAACAAATACCCTATTGCTGCATGGGGCAGGGCAGCTGTAACTGAATGGCTTACTTGGTTGAGGATACCTTTCAATAAAAATATGGAAAAAATTAAGGACTATGGATACGAAAAAAATAGAGAAACAATATTTGTAACATATCATCAAGCATCATGACACATTAAGGTTTGTTATTTCATAATTTACGTTTCCCAGAATAATTACCAGTAAAATCATGAAATTAAAACTACTAGTCCGCTTCTCTCTGGAGAGAAAAAGAAGCTTTTCTTTCGAGATGGACTTCTAATACATGGTATGCATCATGGCTGATTGAAAGATGAAAGGAAAGAGTTTAAATCCCTTTAAAATAAAGAAATTTTTAAAAATATAAATATATATTATAAATACATAAATGCATATTATATTGTAAAATGTAGATACGTAAATATACAAATATAAATATCGGCTGTGAACTGCTTCTGAGGCTTTCAAAATAGCAGGTATTAATACGTCTTTTAAACAGAAGAACAATAGAAACAGAAAAAAGAAATTAGACCCAAATGACTAGCTGATATTAAAAAGACTCCCTTCCAAAGTAAGCAATGAATTTAATCATCGTAATAAATCAAAATTACTTTATGAGAGAAAACTATTTGAATTTCCGCTGACACTGATGGTGGTCCCATACATGATTAGAAATGAAGTGCCACTGCACTGCAGCCTGGACAACACAGTGAGAGTCAGTCTCAAAAAAAAAAAAAAAAAAGAAAGAAAGAAAGAGTCCTGGTCCTTGATGACTTTAATGTTTCACTACAAAGATTATAAACTATAAAATACAGATAAACAATGAAGGAATAACAATTAGAACAAACCGTGTCAAGTACAGAAATGGATTATATTAAACAACTCTTGGATGAAAAGGAATAACATGTACCAGAATAAAAAAAATAGAATTTATGGGATTTAAAACTCATCAAAGGAGAGGATAATGTGTTGCTCTAAGTACTTTTGTCACTATAAATGAAATAATGAAAATGAATGTGTCAAAATTTCAGCTCAAAAACCAGAAATAAAGCAAAACTATAAATTGAAAGAAAGCACAAAGAAGGAAATAATAATAAATGAAAAATTAATGTTAGAGAACAGAAAAAGCAAAAAAAAAAAAAAAAGATACATCAAAAAACTGCTTTTTAATCAAACCACTAGTTAATTTTATCAAGAAAAGAGGGAGAATGAGAGAGAGGACATGGCAAAGGGAAAAAGGCCATTTTAACAGAAAACACAAAAAATATTATTGAGGCTACCTTCTCTCTATTCAAATAGATTCAAAAACCTATAAAAACGAGTAATTTGCTAGAAAAATAAAGTTTATCAAAATGAACCTCACAGAATTCTTACATAGTCAAATTTCTGTAGAAAAAGTAGAGAATTTTGAGGCAATTACTTCAGACAAAGACCAGGACAAAATATTTTCACTGGGGAATTTTTTTAAACTTCCAAATCAGACGGGAGTGTTCCCTGAACCCCTTGTGGGACTTGCGATGGTGGAGGGGATGGCTTGTTTTGTTCACCACTGAATTCAAATCCCTTGTGGGAGGGGTATCATACAGGTAAGTGGATGCAGGAGCTGGTGTGAGTGCCCTTAGACGCCTTTATGAACCATCTTTGTACAGGCCCACGGCAGTGTCTAGTGGTTGACTGTGACCTCTAAAGCCCCAGAGGGTGTGTGTTACAAACAATGCCCTTTTAGCAGTGGCAGTCCATAGATGCCTAAGTGTTAACCAGCTCACTGGAGAGTAAGGGTGACATACACCCTGCTCTCTTGGTACCTGGGTTCTTGTCTGGTATCCAGGAAGTATCAGGTCATGGGGACTTGAAGGATGGTGAATGCAGAGGTTTTATTGAGTGATGGTGGTGGCTCTTAGGGGGATGGGGAGCTAGAAAGGGGATGGAGCAGGAAGATAACCTTCCTGAACTCCTCTCCGAATGTCCAGCTGCCTCTTCAACATTCAGACAATTACTCTGTTCTCCTCTTCTTTGCCACACCACTCTGCTCCTCTGCCAGGGGAGTTTGGGTTTTTTATAGGTACAGGATGGGGGCGTGGCAGGCCTGGGTGGTTTTTGAAGAAGCAACATTTGAGTGGGAAAAATAAGGATGTGGAGTTCTCATTTAGGGCTGTGGGCTCAGGCTTGTGAGTGTGGCCTTTTCCAGGGAACCACACCCCTCTACCAAGTATTTCCCTGTCTCCTGTCTGTATCAAAAACACCAGTCTCAATGCTCCATAAATTGTTCCAGAGCATTGAAAATGAAGAAAAATCTATCAATACCCCTTATGAAGCAAATATATTATTAAAGCCTAAAGCACATAAAAACAGTACCCAAAATATCAAAAAATAAGGCCAGATCATTATTACTTTGATGTAAAAGTGTTAAATGGAATATTTGCAAACTGAATCCAATGCTACATTAAGAAAGTAATTTATGATAACCAACTAGCATTTATTCCATGAATTCAAGGCTGGTTCAATATTAGGAAAATCATCAATATAATTCACTAGATTATTAGATGTAATCATGTTATTATTTCTATATATGATGGAAAGGCCTTCAGCAAAATTTAATATCCAATTCTGATTTGTAAAAAAACTCAAAAATTGATTTTTTCTTGACTTGACAATGTATCTATATTTATATAAAATTATCTATCTATCTATCTATCTATCTATCTATCTATCTATCTATCTAAGGTAGTTTTCAAGGCAGCATCTTACTTAGAGGAAAATATCAGAGGAATTTACATTAAATTCAAGAAAAGGGCAAAATGCCCACTACCTTTTCTATTATTTCACATTGTACTATTATACTGGAAATAGATCTATTTCAGTTTGCAGATGAGATGATAATAGAGATGAAAGTTCCTAAAGAATAAATTAAAAATTTATTTTAAACAAAGAAAAATTTTAATAAGTTATAAAGTTGAAAGAAGAAAGGAAAGCACTTTAAATCTCTGGGCTATAGCAGGGATTTATAGAACAAACATACAGAAATTAAATTTTCTTCATATACAAAAACAATTGCCCAATAGAATATAAAGAAGTCAATTACAATGGCAATAAAGTTTAAGTACTGGAGAATATACTTAATACTAAATGTAGAAAGCATAAATGAGGAAACACTTTTTAAAAACCCTGAAAGACACAAAAGTAAATTTGAATAAATGAAAGGGATGCATATTCTTGGTTAAGACAACTCACATGCATAATGACCTCAGTCTTCCCTACGTCACCCTAGAAAGTTAAAGTAATACCCCAAAGTATCAACACACATTATTTTTCTCATATCACTGCACAGGTTAATACCAAAAGTAATATGGAAAAATGAGAAAATAAGCATATAAAAATCACCAGAAAAATTTAAGGGTCAGACTTTACAGATATTAGAAGCCTCTATAGTAGAGTAACTGTTTATGGAAACACAATAGAAAATCCAGAAGCAGATCCAAATATGCAAGTAAATATGCCATATGATAAAGGTGATGTATCTAATCAATATTCACTATTGCAGCATTTCATAAGCAGCACCACCTCCCACCTTTTTATTTTTTTGAGACAGGATATTGCTCTGTCGCCTAGGCTGGAGTGCAATGGTATAATCATAGCTCACTCTAATCCCAAATTCCTGGGCTCAGGCAATCCTTTTGTCTCAGCCTCCCAAGCAGCTAGGACTACAGGTATGCCACCAGACTTGGTTAATATTTAAAATTATTTTAGAGATGGGGTCTCGCTATGTTGCCTAGGCTGGTTTCCAACTCCTTGACTCAAGTGATCCTATCACAGCTTTCTCAGTTGCTGCGATTACCGGCCTAAGTCACTGCAACGGGTCCCAAATATGGCCTTTTTAAAGAATGGTGCTGAGACTTTGGTTAGCCATTTGAAAAAAATATAAAAACAAATCCTTATGTCAACCATGTAAAGGAATACATTTCAAATGGATCAGGAATCTAAATGTTTAAAAAGAAATGAAACTATTAAAGTATTAGAAGATAACATGTTTGAATTATTCTATAACCTGAGTATAAAATCACAAGACACCAAACAATTAAGGAGATTATTTATTCAGGCAATTGTAACAGAAAAAAAGCTCAATAATGAGGACCATCTCAAATAAATGGAAAAGTGTTCTGGATTTTGTAGGAACAAACAATCAAGAGAGTCATTCAGGAGACTTATGGGAGTCATGTAGAAGGGTGGAGATGAAGATGTCTTATCTGAGTCATAAAGAAAAGGTGGAGCTGGGCCTTATCACTGAATACCTCAGAACAGAGTAATCTTTTGTGGTTATCAAGTTCTGGGAAAACAAAACAGTGTGGAAACTTCTCACCCTTCTCTCTTTTCTTGCTACAGAGGGCTCAATTGATTTCAATTTGTCATGAGTCTAAGAATACAATAGTCTACCCCTTTATCTATGAAGGGTATGTTCCAAGATCCATAGTGGATACCTACAACCATTCAGCACAAACTCTCTGCAATTATCTCAGGGTATACACAGGGGTGTGGTTCCAGAATCCCCATGTATATCAAAATCCCAGCATATTGAAGTCTGCAGTCAGCCCTATGGAACCCACATATACAGAAAAGTCAGCCCTCCTGATATGAGGGATTTTGCATCTGAGGAATACTGTATTTTCAATCCAAGTTTGGTTGGAAAAAAAATATATAAGTGCATTTGTGTGTTGTTCAAAGGATAACTGTAAATATTATGTTTTTTGCTATACATACAAACCTGTGATAAAGTTTGGTTTATAAATAGGCACAGTAAGACATTAACAACAACTAATAATAAAATAGAGCAATTAAAATATATACTGTAAAAACTACTCTATATGATATTATAATGGTAGCTAAGTGTCCTTATTTGTCTAAACCCACAGAATGTAAAACACCATAGTAAATCCTAATGTACACTGTGGACTTTGGGTGATAATGTTGTGTATATATAGTTCATCAATTGCAACACATATAGCACTCCGGTGGAAGATCTTGATAATGAGGGAGCTGTGTGCATGAGTGTGGGAAGACTATGGGAAATTGTAACTTCTGTTCAATATTGCTTTAAAAATAAATACTGTTAAAAAAGAACTCAAAAACTGAAAGAATAGTCTAAAATTTAATAGAAAATAAATAATAAAAATTTATGAAACATTTGTGAAAATTGCTTAGTAAAACATAAACTTTAGTTACTATTAGCAATAAAATATTCCTTCAATCAGCAGTTGCTGAAACTTACTTTTTCTTTGTTACTACAACATTTAGTTTATATATACCTGCTGACTTTAGTTCCTTTCCTCAGCTTTTAAAGCAAAATGATAGACAAAAAATTGCTAAAATCACTTATATACATTATTACAACTCTCTTCAAATAACTGAAATTGTTTTAAAAATATTTTTCTTAACCAGTCTGTAAGCCATTCAAGGTCAGGTGCTAATTCTATTTTTTTTTTTTTTACTGTTTATCAAGCATATGTAATAAATATTTGTGGACATAATGAATATAATGATCATAATAATGGTCATCTCAATGTATACTCCTATAACAAAATACCAGAAGTGAGGTAATTTATAAGGACAGGAAATTTACATTTTTGAAGTTCTGGAGCCTGGGAATCTCCATATCAAGGTGCCAGCAGGTTTAGTATCTGGTGAGAACCTGGTCTTTACTTCTAAGTTGATAGTTTGACCTCACATGAAGGAAGAGCAGAAAACAAACCCACTCCCTCATGCCCTTTTATAAAGGCCCTAATCCCATCCACTAGAGCTCCACCCTCAATCATGTTCTAAAGGGACTACCTTTTGATACTTTCACATTGGCAATTAAGTTTCAACACATGAATTTTAGAAACCACATTCAGACCATAGCAATGATATTAAGAGAACAATTGAATAATGAGGGACTATATATCATGTAATAACTTTGTGATTTACTTAATTCTAGACTTAACTAGAAGGTATCAATGAAAGAAAAACTTTTCCTCTGCCAACTTAGGTCCTAGTAGTAGAGGTGCTTTTGAGCCATTCCAATAGAGATACCTGGAGTTTGTGGGAAAATTGAAACTGCAATATAAATTTCTATAAATTTAGTAGGAGGTCACATGATTTTAAAACTATCAATCTTGAGTATAACTGGAGAGGAGAGCTCTAAGAAGTAAACCCCAGAATATTCTAACTTTTAAGATACAGGAAGATGAGGAGGATATAACAATGGAGACAGAAGGGGAGATTGGTGAGGTAAGAAGAGCAACAGAAATCTGTCAGAGAAAAAGAGGCCTGAGCTTTTAGTGATCAGGTGATCAATTAAGACAACAAGCCAACTGAAAAGAACAGTTAGGCTTTATTCACTTTTTTTTTTTTTTTTTTTTTTTTGCTTTTTTTTTTTTTTTTTTTATTATACTTTAAGTTCTAGGGTACATGTGCATAACGTGCAGGTTTGTTACATATGTATACTTATGCCATGTTGGTGTGCTGCACCCATCAACTCGTCAGCACCCATCAATTCATCATTTATATCATGTATAACTCAGGTAGTATAATCAACAGTCAAAGCAGGAAAAGCTTCCAGTTTTCCCAGAGTTCTATTTTTCCCTGTGGAATGGTACTAGATGTATCAATGTAGAATGTAAGTCCCATTGCCATAGAAGCCTTGCTCTAAAGACTTATGTGGTTTTATATACCCAGAGGCCAGAGGGAAAAGGCCAGGGGGAAGGAAGAAGGGAGATAAATAGGAATGAAAAATTGCTGAGAGTAGAGAATAGTGCCTTCAAAGTCCCTTGATGAGGAAGTCTCTGTAGAGGTACCCAAGAAAGGATTTGGCTAATGACTCCACATATAGAGGGCCTCTGGATGGAAGCACCTAAGTTCGGAATGCAGCTATATACAGGAACATGGCCAGAGCAGGTAGGCCTGAGTTCATGTCTGTGACTCCCTCCAGAGACGACATTGCACTGGCCTACAGCACAACTGCTGTTAGGAGGGCAGCTTTACCCTGTGAGATCTGCCATGTAAAACCTTTGTAATTGCCCTGTGGCCAGGTGTGCAAGGTTATGTATAGGATTTCAACCTGCAATAGGACTCTTCAAAAGTGATGTCCCAGAAGCCAGGTAGTGAGTGACCAAAGGAGTCAAATACTTTTGAGAACTCAGTAAAAGAAGAACTGAGAAAGAATACAAGACTTTCAAGCTTTGCTCTGCAGAATCATAGGATTCCTGGAGGTGCCACATAGGTCCCTGTGACTGCAGAGCAGGAGGGTGGCATGGCCAAAATGTTCTGGAACTATCTCCCTGCTACAATAAGATCTGCTCTACTTTTATCTTTTGGGTTCCATATGAGATTTCTTTTGAAAAGAAGCTTTCACTTCTTTTGATAAAAAAAAAAAAAAAAAAAGTTGTAAAGTGTTGTGTATATTCTACTATTAAGAAAGGAAAGGAACAGAGAAACCATCCCTATGGTCCAGACTCTCAAGGACAGCTTAAATCTGAGAGTAAATAGAGTAGATGAAGCATCCATTTAACCAAAGTGCTACCTTTAGGGGAGTGACAATGCAAGCCACTGAGTAAGAAAGAATAGCTGCAAAGTAGAACATTGACAATGACTCAGAACTGGATTATATAAAAAGTATTTACAAATAAATACAATCCAAATAATAAGACAAATAGACAATCCAAATAATAAGGAGAGCAAATATCTACTTTTCAAAATCACCAATAAGTTCAAAAATTGGAAGAAAAAAATCCCCAACTTCTCACATTACCAGGAAAATGCCAAAGAAACAACCAGTGAAATGCTACTGTTTATTCAAGGATTCATAACACTTTAAAAATGGCCAATAATATTTTAGCCAGTTTGTAGAGATTCAGGAAATATCACTATTGTTAGAAGTGATTACAATTATTACTATTATTACAATCAGTTGGAAGAAATTTTTCACAGTAAGTTTTATAGCTGAACATATTTATACCCTATGATAGAGAAATTCCATACTTACATATCTACCAGAAAAGCAAATATCTGTGCACCAAAAGAAATGTACATGAATGCTCAAAGTACAATTATTCACAATAGTCCCAAACTGAAAAGAACCCATATGCATATCAAAAGTAGAACAGACAAATAGTTGTATATACATACAACAGAGTGGTATACTACAGTGAAAATGAATATATGAAACAACATTGTTGACTATCACAAACATAACTTTGAATGGAAAGATTCAAATGCAAAACAAAGCATGCCACATGGTTTCATCTACGTAGAGTTAAACAAATGCAAAAACAACATATGGCGTTAGAAGTATGAATAGTGGTTTCCTCTAGGAGAGGAGAAGATAGTGTTGAGATAGGACACAGATTTCTACAGTAGTTCTTGATTTTGTGATTTTTTTATATAGCGTGTTTCCTTCGTGATAATTAAGCAATATGTGTACTTAGGATTTGTGAGTATTATGCACATGTACATATGACATGTACATATATACTCCAACTTTTTAAAGTTTATAAAATTTATAGAAGTTTATAAAAACAATGATAGAGACAGGAGGCAGCCAAGGGCCCCTGGCAAACCCCGCTTTCAAGCCTAAGACAGCCTAAAGGTTAAAAGAATGGACTGCTGGTCCCAGGTGAAGCCCAGCCTTTTTCAACTGATTCTTCATGAATAATGTCCACCTGCCTACAGGGAGGATGGGGTGGAGCCTCAGGAAGTTTGCACCATTTGTGGGGGGAGGAGCCTGGCCTCTGTTCCTCTGTGGGTACTTGGTATTCAATCTATGAGGCAGGAAGTCGTTGGCAAGAGCCCCTTTCCCTTTGCTGAGAGTTCTTTCTTTTTCCTGTTCACCCAATGAATTCAGTTTTCCTCACCCTTCTATATGTTTGTGAGCCTAATCTTTCCGAGTCATGTGACAAGAACCTGGTTTTAGCTGAATTAAGGAGAAAGTTTGGCAACAACAGTACACTGTGGCTAGAAGAATGAAGAGGTCAGAGACATTGAACAAAAAAACTTGTTGAAAAGACAGGAAATTAAAGTGTATTACTTCAGTCTTCTTTCCTTTCGCTAATCTTTTCTTCTGAGACCACTTTTCTTTACTTTTATTCCATTTCATTTGCATTTCTTTTTCTTTCTTCCTTTTCTTTCTTTCTTTCTTTTTTTTTTTTTTCTGTGAGATATAACTGGCAACCTGAACATATTTTAGTAGACCCATCTCCTTTGAGGATGAATTGCATATAATTTCACTTCTAAGATAATTTGGTATTTTCTAAATGACCTTAAAAAAAATCTATCAATTTGCTATGTAATTTAAAACATCATAATTCTTATGCTTGAAATAATTAAAATAAAAATATCAGATCGAATAAAGTAGGAAACTCATAGAGAACACTCCTTGCCATAAGTATCAAGTGATTATATTAAGATAACAGAAGTAGCCAGGCGAGGTAGCTCACATCTGTAATCCCCGCACCCTGGGAGGCTGAGGAGGGAGGATTGCTTGAATCCAGGAGGTTGAGACCAGCCTGGGCAACATGGGGAGACCTCTTCTCTACAACCTTTTTAAATTAGCTAGTCATGGTGCTGTGTGCCTATAGTCCTAGCTACTTGGGAAACTGAGGCAGGATAATCCCTTGGGCCCAGGAGTTTGAGGCTACAGCAAACTCTGATAATGTTACTGCACTCTAGCCTGGACAGCAGAGCAAGACCCTTTCTAGAAAAAATAAAAATTATACAAGCAACATTAGATACAAAATTAATTCTAGTGCTCTTATGATTTCACAAAATAAATGCCATTTTAAATAAAAATAATTTAAGAAATGGCAAGAACATTTTTTCCCTAAGAATCACACTTTAATAAATGTACATTTAATAAATTTAGAATGGGAAATATTACACGTAATATCTTAATTTTATAATGTATCACATATATTCATTTTCTTGATATAAGCTTTTCAATTTGGAAACATGTATTTGCTTGTTGACATAAAGTGATCTAGAATGTCTGTATTATTCTGATGCTATGCTTTTAGATCTGTTGTCAAAAAGTGTTTTACATAGGTATATTGATAAATTTAGAACAGTGATCTAAATGCTTTTTAGCACAATTTGGAATGTTCTGAATGAATTAATACTAGCCAAAGTAGAACTTCATTTGGGCCACTTTAATCTTCCATAGCTTTCACTTGATACAATCAGAATGAATGCAGATTTTTGCATAGCAGGCATGTGACTAGAGACAGCTGCAGAAACCTGCCTTGAGGAATGTCCCTGCTTGGTGTCTGTCACACTTTGTTCAGTACATTTATAGGACAGCATATCACATTTAAAAATGTATCTGAGAGGTATATGAGAATCTATCAGGATATATCCCTCTGGATATATATATTTTTTCTTTTTGGCAAGTTGCTTTGACCATTGTTTTAGAAACAATGCCCTGATATGTTTAAAATATAATCCAATCCTCGATCAGTAAAGTTGGCAGTCAAGAAATGTTATTTATAAGGAGACATATAGGTTAAAGCTTATAACAAAATGTCAAAGGAAAGTGGAGGATAAGCAGAGGAACTGATTTCATCTTCCCTTTCAGAGACTCAATGTAAACGATCTAGAATGTATATTACAGAAAGTCAGGCATGTTAATTTAGGAGGTTTTTTTTTTTTTTTTTTTTTCCTTCAAATAGTAGGTTCTTAACAATTATCTGCTGAATGAATGAATGAAAATTGAAATTAGAAAGATTTGGAAATTGAGTCAAGTCAATTCTACTGCTGTGTCCCATTGTCACACTGTGAGGTGAAAGAGTAGTAATATAATCTATGGTGATTCTCATGCTAACGCCAGTGCACCTGCAGTACAGAGAAGGGCTTCCAAAGTTATTTCCGAAGTTAGATCACACTCACAGTCTCAGCCAGCTTCTAGCTAGGCTCTGAGAAATATTGGTCATGTTGCCCTAACAAAGACACATTTTTCGATAGACTATTTTACACTTTGAGGGATAATTATTTTTTTTTTCAGTAGAATCTTATCAAATAATGTATGGGACTTTTTGGAAACATTAACAGGAAAAATATGCTAATAATGTAAGGTTGAGGAGAGAATGAAATAGAGAGATGGGCCCAATATAAATCAGAAGACATTGAGAAGTACCTCAATTCTCAGCAAGGAAAATCTCCATATGAGATCATCAATTATGCTTATTTTGTTCTTCTTAGCTTTTATATTTGCACAATCTTCTACAATAAACATTTTTCAATTATAAAAATTTTAAAAACCTTAAAAAATTATTTTTAATAGACATAATAAGAACGTGATAGCTTTCATCCTGGTAACAGAATCTCAAGACAATACTTCAACTGTTAGAACAGAGAATACAAACAAATTATCCCTATGGAATAGCTGACCTTTACTAACCTTTTGATTTCTCTGGGCCTGAGACTAATACTGGCCTACATGTCTGACTCCTGTCTTTATACCCCAAACACTGGGAAAACCAAGTAACCTTTTTTTTTTCCAAAAAAGAAAACAACCACAGATATGTGCATACAGATATAGAAAGATAAACAAAGCTAGCAAGTTTTAAAAGAGACTAGAAGATGAATGCGATTTTAGGACTATTACAAGCTGTTTTTAATAACCTCCTTAAAATGAAAAATAATTGAATAAGACATTCCTTTTATTCTTTTTGAAACGTGTCAGAAAGTCTTTGTCTTAAGCTTATTTGCTGAAGTGTATGATACCCCTGAACCTCGTTAGATCGCTTTGTCTTTATTTCCTCTTCCAGAACATGTCATTTCACTTTTCTTGGAGCCGCTCAACATCCATCACACATTTTCTTTCAAGCTGACAATATACGCAGGGAGCTTTGAATTTTGTGAACTCTTCTATTATTATTAAGTTTTCTCAATTGTCAGCATCCATATTCTGTTCTGATGATGAATAGAGGCATTATATTTCAGCATCAAAATGCAGTCAGGCTTGTAATGAGCATCATTAGGGACCTTAATGGGAATCAGAACTGTATGTCATTGTATTCAGGTTTTTCTAAGTTTATTTGTGTTTTGTTTGTTTGTTTTACATTTTTCTACCAAGCAGGTGAGTGTAGAAGAGCATTGTGATTTTAAAAATACACCATTTGTAGAGTCTTCCAGTACCGTTGGCTATGCAGGATTTTCACAGCAGGCTTGAACCCAATCTGGTGCCTTGAACATCCCCAGGCACTGATAAAAGTATCTAGGCTGTTGCCAAAAAGCCTCAGTCCTGAGCCAAATCCCTTAAACTCTCAGATAAACTCCATACTCTGACTTTATTGCTGTGGACATACCTAGGAAGACCATCCCTTTTCTCTTACTGCCTCGGGTGAGAATTCCTGCAGCCCACTCTCTATGCAAGTTCCCCTAATACATGCTTTGGACTGACCACTCTGGTGTTTAGTGCTTCTTTCTTTGGAGCCTCAACTAGCTCCATGTTGGCTAATTTGGGGCACTCTTGTGGAAATTCCTCTGCAACTGCTTTCGGGGCAACTCCGGCCTCAGGTTTGGCTGGACTAAACCCCATTTCACCACATCTGTTCAGAAAACATCTGTTTCTAATTCTATCTAGTTGATTTTTAATGAAGATTTCAACAGCCATTAAATGTATAGTAACAGTCCTTCTTATACCTACTTTTACTTTCAAATCTTCCTTGTAAATTAAGTTTGAGGCTTTACTGAATATACATTTTAAAATATATATTGATATCTATATGCTTAAATTTGAATATATTAGATGTCTATAACAGAAGTAAAAAAAATTGCCTTGAAGTCTGACACATAAAATAAGTGATCCCTTGATTTTGCCTTAGAACTTAGCATACATGCCTGTTTGCAGAACTTGTGGGGTTACATTGTCAATGTGATACACTGTGTGTTAGTGACAACAGACATCCCTATGGAAACATCTTAGTGTGTGTTAATTATCCATAGTCCTATGTAGATTGAACATAGACTAATTTTCATAACCTAAAATCACCTTTTTGGGCTTCTACAAATCGAGACAAATCTTAAAGGGAAATATAATTTTTTTTTTTTTTTTTTTTTTTTTTTTTTTGAGACGGAGTCTCGCTCTGTCGCCCAGGCTGGAGTGCAGTGGCCGGATCTCAGCTCACTGCAAGTTCCGCCTCCCGGGTTTACGCCATTCTCCTGCCTCAGCCTCCAGAGTAGCTGGGACTACAGGCGCCCGCCACCTCGCCCGGCTAGTTTTTTGTATCTTTTAGTAGAGACGGGGTTTCACCGTGTTAGCCAGGATGGTTTCGATCTCCTGACCTTGTGATCCGCCCGTCTCGGCCTCCCAAAGTGCTGGGATTACAGGCTTGAGCCACCGCGCCCGGCCCACTTCCAATAATTTTTACGTAAATATTATTTTAAAGCTTTCTGTGGATACATAAAAATGATGTTTTATTAACCAAAGATATTAAGTGACTCCTTCTTATTTCATAAGCCAAATTAACTACCACTGTACCTTTCACTCTGAAATTAAAGAATTAAAGATCTCAGACTTACTTTGAAGAATCAACTCTAGTACTCTTGAAAATGGATTTTTTTTTTTCGTGGCAATAAAAGAATATAAGAATTCCCAAATGAAATATCAATCACAACTCAGACATTCCAACTCCTACTGCTGTATTGGGAACAGAAGTACAAATCAATGTCTGATAAAGTGCCAAATGCGAATTACCATTGAAAGAGAAACATTGCTCTGGCTCTAATAAAAAGCGATATAAAGTGATATCTGAGAGGTGACAGGCTTATGAAGGACACTTCTTAGACTCTCTTTTGAACTATGGCACTGGTCAAAGTAGTTAAGGTAGAAATAAGAGATCAAATCTTGATTTCTAATTCATTCATGTAGCGTATTTCAAAACAGATGCAAATTTAAGGACAAAGATATTTTTCCAAATGTTCTGAAATACTAGATTAAACCACATATATGTATGTTCTTAGTTGAAGCTATTATTATTTCCAGCAATATTCAGTAGGAAATAATCTCATTCCAATATTTAAAGCATAGCATGTCCATAGGTTAAAAGCAACTTAAAATGAAAAAAATAATAGCAATAAAATGGAAAAAAAAATATCAGGTTTTATACTCATTAGTTGTATCTTTCTGGTCATTTCCAAAAACCATTTTTTAAAAAACTATAGTTTTCTGAAGACCAATCACTGTCATAGCTAACATACACAAAAAAGCATTTTATAAAAACTGTATACTATTAAATTTTGGAATTACTATAATTTTCCAAGAACCTTGACTATCACATTCAGCAGTTCAGTAAAATGATATTTCATCTCCATTTCTATTAATTGGGGAAAAATCTCTCTCTCTCTCTCTCTCTCTCTCTCTCTCTCTCTCTCTCACACACACACACACACACACACACACACACACACAGATACACACACATCCTTGTATTCCTACTAGCAGTTTTAAAAGATGTACTTTTTCTTTTTTTTTTCAGAAGGGGTCTTACTCTGTCGCCCAGGCTGGAGTGCAGTGTCACAATCTCCGCTCACTGCAAGCTCTG
This sequence comes from Rhinopithecus roxellana, assembly GCF_007565055.1. Classification (NCBI taxonomy): domain Eukaryota; kingdom Metazoa; phylum Chordata; class Mammalia; order Primates; family Cercopithecidae; genus Rhinopithecus; species Rhinopithecus roxellana. The sequence continues at coordinate 70,858,066 of NC_044550.1, read as the reverse complement.
CCTCTCGGGTTCACGCCATTCTCCTGCCTCAGCCTCCCGAGTAGCTGGGACTACAGGCATCCACTACCACGCCTAGCTAATTTTTTTTTTTTTTTTGTATTTTTAGTACAAATGGTGTTTCACTGTGTTAGCCAGGATTGTCTCGATCTCCTGACCTCGTGATCCACCTGTCTCTGCCTCCCAAAGTACTGGGATTACAGAAGTAAGCCACTGCACCCAGCTACACAAATTTTTTAAAAATGTTACAAAGCGGGCTAGGTGCGGTGGCTCAGGCATGTAATCCCAGCACTTTGGGAGGCAAAAGTGGGCAGATCACGAGGTCAGGAGTTTGAGACCAGCCTGGCTAATATGGTGAAACCGTGTCTCTACTAAAAATGCAAAAATTAGCCTGGTGTGGTAGCGCATGCCTGTAGTCCCAGCTCTCTGGAGGCTGAGGTAGGAGAATCATTTGAACCAAGGAGGTGGAGATTGTGGTGAGTCAAGATTGCACCATTGCACTCCTGCCTGAGCAACAAGAGAGAAACTCCATCTGAAAAAAAAAAAAAAAAAAAAAAAAAAAAAAAAAAAAAAAAAAAAAAAAATTGCTAGAAAACTCATCTCTATGCTGAGAATTCAGCCTAATTCTAGGAATATAATGAGTATTTTCCTGTCACTGGAGTCTTTATTTTATCAGTTTAGCAACTATACATAATTCAATTTTCCAGGACTCTGACCAACATTAGCCCATCATGCCACTCTTTCTAATATTTTGTTATTTCTTTTGTTTTCTGTTTAGTGCTAAGCAATATGGCAAGCTCATGTTTTAGTAACAGTAGTTTCATTTTCTTTTGGAATAACCACTTTCCTTTTAGATTCCTTTAAGTACACAGTGTGTGACACACACACAGGTGATATTAACCAGAAAAGAAAGCAGCCCTCGTCTGTTATTTTTATATGCATGCTTTTGGTGCTCATTATTCCATTTATGGAAAAGTGTTATGCCTTGATTAGGAAAGTGGAATGCAGGAACATGGATGAACTAATTCTAATAATTTCTGTGCTTGGTGTACTATAGAGATACTTATGGAAGCTTTTTCTTTAATATTACTTATGTAAAGTCTGAGGGGTCATTTTAGGTTAGTTATCACCTTAAATCACTGCATTTCAAATAGTTTGTTTTAGATAAGTGTTTTTATGCACAGAGTTTGATTTTTTAAATATCTTTTTTGTCCTGCAAGTATGAATCTCTGTTTTGTTTTTGTTTTTGTTTTTTTGTTTGTTTGTTTTTGTGGGGTGGTTGGTTTTCCCCATGGGCATTTGCCTAGTGTTGATGTTCTCTGTAATTTAGTTAAAGATAATTATTTAATTGATGACCAAAGCATGGTCAGATTCCATGTGTCACGTAATTGCAAACATGATGAAATCAACTTAAAAATTGTGTGAAAATAGATTTTATATTAAAAAAAAACCTTTCCAAGGGAATAATCAGATATGAGAATACTGGAAATAGAGAAAATTAATTGAATGATGAAGGGGAGGTTAGAACACAAAGGCCAGAGGTAGATAAGGCGGAGCTTGCAGTGAGCTGAGATCCGGCCACTGCACTCCAGCCTGGGCGACAGAGCCAGACTCCGTCTCAAAAAAAAAAAAAAAAAAAATCCTAAAGGATATGGGGCTTATGATTGGTCCTTAGGAGAGACTTTCTAGGTGGGAGGTGAAAATGTGCACACAACTAGAGACACTACTGGGATTTCTGTTTTACTGCTAACCTACTTACTCCAAAAGGATATCTTGTTTAGCTCACCCACCCAATGATGTTAACCCACATAACAAGGTCTGTCATTCTATCTAAGGTTCTTTAATTTGCATAATGTAATTACACTTTTTTCCCCCTCTTCTGCAACACCAATGCACTGAATGAATCAGTGGTTATTTTTGTAGCAGCAAAGATCACAGATGCTTTTTTTAGGCTTTCATAAAACAATCTTACTACTGGGGAGAAAAAAGTAAAAGTAAGAGTGTGTGCCCAGATTGCCTATATTTATGACTGCACTGAATATATTAATATAAAGAAAGCAATGTTCAACAAATGGAGCAGAAAAAGAATACATAGCTGTTCAGAAGTTTTCAAGATGGAACATTTCAAGAAACTAAATTCAATCCATGTGTATTATAGAAAACACAGACACATGTGTGCACATATATATCCATAAACATACAATTTAAGCACTATAGAAGATGTAGAAAAGAATATGTCAAACCTTCCCAAAGAAGTTTGCTACCACGTGAGATTGCAAACATGTATGCAGTAAGCTATAATATAAACTATTCATGCTATAAAAAATGTTCTATAGAGCAACAGTAGCACAGAAACATAATTATTTCATGAGATATATTGCTATGATAGGCAATATCTTTAATTATCATGCATATAAATGCCATCTGGATGATGACATCACGCTTGCAAAATGTATACACATATACAAACATTCACACATATACATTATGCATACAAAATTAGGCATGCATGAAAGTCTATCTATCTATCTATCTATCTACCTACCTACCTACCTACCTACCTACCTACCTACCTATCTATCTGGATATGTCTATATATCCATACAAGTTGTCCCCTCAAAACTCCAGACCCACATGCTCAGTTGCTTACCTGACAAATCTTGGATATCTCATGAGCATTTCAAATGTATCACGTCCAAAGCTGAGCCTTTGGTTTATTACCTGCCCCCAAGAATTCCCTCCATCAGTCTTATCTTCTTACAAAATGATACCACTAGTTACTCATTTGCTCATGTCAAAACCTGCATAACTTTGACTCCTTCCTTTTCCTGACTCCCTACATGTAAGCCAGTGGCAAGCATTGTTGATTCTCTCACATGTATGTCCCTTCCTTCTGCACTGAAGATGTTTCCATCTTCACTGTTACTGCTGGCCCTACTTCTGCTTCACCTATCAATCTATTCTGCACTCTCCAAGGAATGTGATCAGAAAGAATTAATCAAATGCTGTCACTTTGAAGGCACCTCCCACACTTCCTACTTTAGTTTTAATAAAAATCCAAACTTTCTTATTTTAACCCAGCCTCTCTTCTAAACTCATCTGTTGCAACTCCAGTCATCAGAGACTTTTAGACCCTTTTTCCTTTTTAAGGCTTTTTGGAGTGTCATAATTCTGATTTCCACCTGTTAAATGGCTTTAAATTCCTATTTCAACTAAGTTATCTTCGACAAGAAGTCATTCTGAAAATTTTCCTGAAATTAGGTATCTAGGTAACTTCATTAAAAAAAAAAAAAAAGAAAGAAAAAAAAAGAAAAGAAAGAAAGGTAGTGTGTGTTATAGCTATAGCTCCTCACTCCCCACTTCTCTCTTTTTTATTTCCCAGTTCCTATTATAAGAAACGATTGCCCTGTTCATTTGTTTATTTATTTTACTTGTTTCCTGGAAAATGTGTGCCTTGCTAACAAACTTATCTTTGTTGTTGACCAATTTAATGCTGTAGACAATCAATATATATTTTGGAATGAAAGGATACATGCTTGCAGAGGCATGGTCAGGGGTACCCATGAGGACACATGCTCCAGCAGATGCTATAGAACACATCAAATTTTACATGGTCAAGTAAGAATAAGAAGCAAGTAATTGATATTTAATAGAAAGATAAGAAAGAAAAATATAATAATAAAAAAGTATGGAAAAGGAAAATTAAACTGGAATCTGCCTACAGATTTTTAGAGTTTTATTTTTTGAAAGTTGGAAGTCATCTTACATGAAATCACATTAAAAAATAACCAATGTCAGCTTGGGGGAATATGCTGGATAAAGCTGAAAGTCTTAACACAGTCTACTTAGGATGTTATTAGAATAGTTCAGATAATTAATGATAATCATTACTCAATAAGTAAGAACAGTAGATTGATTCAGCAGATATCACTCCAGATGAAGCTTCTGAATGCATTATTCATTCATTCATTTATTCATTTACTCAATGAAGATATTGACTAAGACTATTTTTTATCTTAAGAACTGCTAGAAATCTGGGTAGGTTCAAGAGATGGATGAAACATTCAAACCTTGGCCTCTCAGCTCTTTGATCTCCTTAATGACAATACGTTTTTCTTTTCTAAACATTTACCATCAACCCTCACATTCACAACCTCTAAATTAAAATCACCTTAAAGTGCTCTTACATTGACATCAGACATTCTCAAATCCTTTGGACTATCTACTCAAAACCCTGAACTTCTCCTGTCTTTGAAATCTTGGAAGTATCCAGTCACTAGACACATTTTATCTTTAATTCAATTATAGGAAACCCTTAAGCAAATTTCCACATTAGGTTTAATGTAACTTAAACACAATAATTTTTCTCCCTCACCAAGGAGATGAACTGACCATGATTATTTTCAATTGTCTTAAAATACCGCTGATATAGTTTGGTTGTTCCCCATCCAAACCTCATCTTGAATTGTAGTTCCTATAAACCCCATGTAGTGTGGGAGGGACCCAGTGGAAGGTAATTGAATTATGGGGCCAGTTACCCTCACGATGTTCTCATGATGGTGGGTGAGTTCTCACAAGATTTGGTGGTTTTATAAGGGACTTTTCCAATTTTTGCTTGACACCTCTCTCTCCTGCCACCCTATGAAGAAGGATTTGTTTGCTTCCCTTTCTACCATGACTGTAAGTTTTCTGGGGCCTCACAAGCCATGCAGAATTGTGAATCTCTTTCCTTTGTAAATTACCCAGTATTGGGTATTTCTCCATAGCAGCATGAGAATAAACTAACACAGTAAATTGGTACTAGGAGTAGTGGAGTTGTAAAGATACCAGAAAATGTGGAACGACTTTGGAACTGGGTAACAGGCAGAGGTTAGAACAGTTTGGGGGGCTCAAAATAAGATAGAAAAATGTGGGAAAGTTTGAAACTTCCTAGAGACTTGGAGGGCTCAGATGACAGGAAGATGTGGGAATATTTGGAACCTCCTAGAGATTTGTTGAATGGCTTTGAAAAGAATGCCAATAGTGATATGGATAATGAAGTCCACACTGAGGTGGTCTCAGATGGAGATGAGGAACTTGTTAGGCACTAGAGTAAAGATCACTCTTGCTGTGCAAAGAGACTGTTGGCGTATTGCCCCTGCCCTAGAGATCTGTGGAACTTTGAAATTGAGAGAGATAATTTAGGGTATCTAGGAGAAGACATTTCTAAGTGGTAAAGCATTTAAGAGGAAGCAGAGCATAAAAGTTCAAAAAATGTGCAGCCTGACAATGCGTTAGAAAACAAAACTCTATTTTCTTGAAAGAAATTCAAGCTAACTGCAGAAATTTGCGTAAGTAATGATGAGTCAATTGTTAATCACCAAGACAACAGAGAAAGTGTCTCCAGGGCATGTCAGAGACCTTCTCAGCAGCCCCTCCATCACAGGCCTGGAGGCCTGGGAGGGATAAATGCTTTTGTGGACTACTCCCAGGGCTGTGCAGCCTTGGGACATGGTGCCCTGCATCCCAACTGTTAATACCTCAGCTTCAGCCATAGCTAAAAGGGTCCAATGTACAGCTCAGGTCATTGCTTCAGAGGATGCAAGCTCTAGGCCTTGGCAGCCTACATGTGGTATTAGGCCTGTGGGCTCACAGAGGTGAAGAATTTAGATTTGGGAACCTGTACCTAGATTTCAGAGGTATATGGAAATGCCTGGATGTTCAGGCAGAAGTCTGCTTGCAGGGGCAGAGCTCTCCTGGAGAACCTCTGCTAAGGCAGTGTGGAGGGCAAATGTGGGTTGGAGCCCCCACACAGAATCCCCACTGGGGCACTGCCTAGTGGAACTGTGAGAAAAGAGCCACTGTCCTCCAGCCCCTAGAATTTTAAATCCACTGACAGCTTGCACTGTGCACATGGAAAAGCCTCAGACACAACGCCAGCCCATGAAAGCAACCAGCAGGGGGCCAATACCTTGCAGAGACACAGAGGCAGAGCTGCCCAAGGCCATGGAGCCTACCTCCATCAGTGTGACCTGGATGTGAGACGTGGAGTCAAAGGAGATCATTTTAGAACTTTAAGATTTAATGGGTAACCTATTAGATTTTTGACTTGCATGGAGCCTATAACCCCTTTATTTTGGCCAAGTTTTCCCATTTGGAACAGGTGTATTTACCCAATGCCTGCACCCCCATGTATCTAGGAAGTAACTAACTTGCTTTTTATTTTACAAGCTCATAGGTAGAAGGAACTTACCTTGTCACAGATGGGACTTTGGACTTGGACTTTTGAGTTAATGCTAAAATGAGTTAAGACTTTGTGGGAATGTTGAAAGTACCAGATTGTGTCTTAAAATGCGAAGACATGAGATTTGGGAGGGGCCAAGGTGGAATGATATGGTTTGGCTGTGTCCCCACCGAAATCTCATCTTGAATTGTAGTTCTCAAAATACTCATACATCATGGGATGGACCCATTGGGGGGTAATTGAATCATAGGGGCAGTTACGCTTATGCTGTTCTTGTGATAGTGAGTGAATTCTCATGAAATCTGATGGTTTTATAAGAGGCATTTTCCCCTTGTGCTCATCAGCTACCTCTTCTGCTACCATGTGAAAAAGTATGTGTTTGCTTCCCCTTTCACCATGATTTTAAGTCTCCTGAGGCCTCCCCAGCCATGTGGAATTATGAGTTAATTAAGCCTCTTACCTTTATAAATTACCCAGTCTTGGATATGTTTTCATAGCAGTGCAAGAATGGACTAATACAAAGGATAACCAAGATATATGGGTGTCTTTGCTGAGAAAATTTATGAGAACCATACACATTCTTTAAACCTCTGCTCCTAAACTCTTGCTTTTAGAAATGTCACTTCGCTACTTTTCAGGTTGTTATAAAACATAGAGAAAACACAACTACAGTTCTAAAGAAGTAAAACAAAATTAAAATTGATAAGGTATCCCTATGGAGTCATATTTTATGCCTTAAAGGAAATTATAAAACGGTGAGAACACTTAGTCTGCTGCTAGTTCTAGGTTTAAAAGCTTGCACAGTACTAACTGAAAGTCTCAGAAAGAGGGCTGTCATGTGACTCATTGTTGACAGACTCACATCAACTCTGGGGCCAGGAAACATTCATTCATAAATTGAGAGAATCACATCTTTATGGAGAGAACTGGAACTCAAAGGGATAACACAGTGATATTATGGGACAATGCATTTGATACGGAGAAAAAGGAAGCTAAAGGCATTTTGTGATTTATGTCATTGGTTCTTTTATACTCATTTCAGGAAAAAATAAGTCACATTTTTTTTTTTTTTCCAGAGAGAAATGACATCCTAATTTTGCAGGCCCTAGAACAATGTTCTGTTGAATTATACTATATTCACTTGTCCATGATGTCATGTATTCTTTTGTCAGTATGCTAAATTCTCACACCCATTTGTCCATTCAACATTCTTATCTATATAACTAAAACCTAAAGTCTAAAGGAACCACTCTTTCCACTTTTTCTATGCTTGTGTCTGGATTGCCGAGGATTACTAAAGACAAACAGGCAACTATAAAATTATCCTCATTATTCTTAACAGGGATCATTAAAATGCTTATAATTTCTACAAGATTTTTCTAAATTCTTTCACTTCTTGGTTCTCTGAACTGAGTATTTTAAATTATTTACTGTATTAAAATATCTAACCCAATCACCTTGCCCATATTTTTTGTGCATTACTGTGTTTCTTAATTTACAGAGAAAATAGCAGCCTCCTTTTTCAAACTACTTCAGCCTCATGCCTTATACCTGTATTATAGTCACTCCCAACTATTTCATATAAATTATCTTCAATATTGTTATAACAGTTTGCCTCAAAAGGTATAGGGTGGTGTGAGAGGTATAATGATCACTCATAGGAATCTATTAGTAGAGGAATAAAAGCACAAAAGAATTTTAATAACTGCTGTGTTTGGATATTGATCAAAGTTCCCAATCTGTGCTAGGGCATATTAGCATAACTTGTCAAAACAAGTGTTTCATTGATTCAAGAGGGCTGATTGGATGCAGCTAGAAGGAACATCTACCACCAAGAGACTGGTACATAAGGAAGACTGGCACACTCAAAGTATATCTTCAGAGGGAAGGCACTGAGAGTGGACAGAGGGAGGACACAGATGATGGATGGAATGAGGAGGAAGCTGGGAACCCTGCGTGGCACTACTGTACACAGGGACTTTCCTGACCCCCACTGACTCCTTGGGAAGCCATGAGTTGAACAGGAGTTGAGCAACATACTCTCGCCATGGACCTCCAGAATCCTGGCAGCAGGAGACCTCATGACCTCCACGAGCACGTCAGCTATCAGGGAGAGCCGCTTAGAGAGGTGGCAGGAACAGTACTCCAGCCTGTTTGAAGCCCTCAGGGTTTGGTGTGGGAACATCTGCAGTGGAATATGTTCACTAATGCCCACTTCCCAAGGTTCCCCAAGCTCCTCTAGGAGACTTTAGCCATATGGAGAATGCTAGACCTGGACAGAACTTGGTAGTCTGGCCCATGAGACTAGGCCAGTCTGATCTGTGTTCTCTCTTGTCTGCTGGCCTACCCTGGGGCACAAGTCTGGCCACCTGGTTACAGTGAAGCTGCAGCTGCCCAACTGGGGTGCTACCCTGGAGCCCTCATGGTAGCTCCTTTGCCAGCAGACTGCACCTGACCATGGGAGAGCTCTAAGTGACCTCCATCAACATATACCAGTTCACCTGCACCTTTTGTTGGCCCACAATGGCCCATAGCCACACCCCCACTGCTTTGCCAGTGCCTGGGTGGCAGACCATACCTCCCCTCTCCAGCAGCATGTGAGTGCATGCACACCCACTGGGACACTGCAGCTGGCACGAGTGCCTTCCACCTTCCACCCCACTATGCCACCATTGCTGTTACACTGACAACCCCATGCCCCACTATGCCATCACCACAACGGCTGCAATCTGACACAAGGAGGTCAACAGCTTTGCATAGGCCAGTTCACCACCCCTGCTGCTGGCATGAAGGCCTGCAGAAATGTGTCAGCCCAACCCCCACTGCTACCTCATCATAGCCGATGCACATGCACCCCACCACACTGCCGCTGCTGCTGGCACATGTGAACAAGCTTGAATCCTGCTGCCACTATCTTAAAGAACCACTTTGGCTGGCACCACTCATTGGAGGGCTGTGGTCAGTGGTATGGGAGCACCTTGGCCCTACCAATGTGGCATGTTCCTAAGCTCACAGGGGTCCAGAAAACAAAGCTGGGGACATGGTTCCAGTACCCCAGAATGAAACCACACAGCACACATTCCTGGAGGGCTGAGCTGAGTCTTGGCCCCCTAAAAATGTCTGGAAATGTAGCATAAATTCATCTCATGCAAAAATCAAACCCCAAGGTCATCAAAGAAGATAAAAGCAAAAACAAAAACAAAAACAAAACAAAAACAAAAAACCCTCCTAAGGACAGCAACTTCAAAGATGGAAGGAACATCAGCCCACACAGATGAGAAAGAACCAATGCTAGAACTCTGACCACTCAAAAACCAGAATGTCTTATTCCCTCCATATAACTGAACTATTTACCCTGCAATGGCTCATATTCAGGCTGAAATTGCTGAAATGACAGAAATAGAATTCAGAATCTGGACAGAAATGAAGATTATTGATATTCAGGAGAAAGTCAAACCCCAACACAAGGATTCTAAGGAATATAATAAAATAATCATGATACAAAAGATGAGATAGTCATTTTAAGAAAGAATCAAACTGATTTGATAGAGCTGAAAAACTCACCTCAAAATTTTCAGAATACAATCACACATATTAACAGCAGAATTGACCAATCTGAGGAAATAAGCTCAGAGCTTAAAGACCAATTCTTCAAAATAACTCAGTCAGAAAAAATAAGAAAAATGATTAAATAATAATAAATACTCTCCAAAAATATGGGCTTATGTAAAGAGACAAAATATATGTGCCTTTGATGTCCCTGAAAGAGAGGGAGAGAAAACAAGTAACTTAGAAAATATTTCAGGATAACATCCATGAAAATTTCCCCAGCCTTGCTAAACAGATCAACATTCAAGTTCAAAAAAATGCAGTGAACCCCTCTGAGATACTATACAAGATGATCATACCTAAAACACATAGTCCTCATATTCTCCAACACCAAAATGAAAGAAAAAAATGTTAAAGTAAGCTAGAGAGAAGGGGCATGTGACCTATAAAGGGAAACTTAACAGACTAACAGCAGACTTTTCAGCAGAAACCCTACGAGCCAGAAGAGATTGGGGGCGTACATTCAACATTCTTAAAGAAAAGAAATTCCAACCAAGAATTTAATATACAGCCAAACTAAGCTGCGAAGGAGAAGTAGGATCCTAATCCAGACAAGCAGATGCTAAGGGAATGTGTTACCCTAAGACCTACCATGCCTGGATGCAGTGGTTCACACCTGTGATCCCAGCACTTTGGCAGGCCCAGGTGGTTGGATCATCTGAGGTCAGGAGTTCAAGTTCAGCCTGCCCAACATGATGAAACCTCATCTCTATTAAAAATCCAGAAAGATAGTCAGGAGTGGTGGTGCATCCCTGTAGTTCCAGCTACTCGGGAGGCTGAGGCAGGAGAATCACTTGAACCTAGGAGGTGGAGGTTGCAGTGAAACAAGATTGCACCACTGAACTCCAGCCTGGGCAACAGAACAAGACCCTGTCTCAAAAAAAAAAAAAAAAAAAAAAAAAAAGAGGAAGACGTATCTTAAAAGAGGTCTTGAAGGGAGTGCTACATATAGAAATATGCAAAGAATAAACAAATAATACCCACCACAAAAACACACTGAGGTACATAGATGACTGACACTATAAAGCAGCCTCACAAACAAGTCTGCATAATAACCAGCTAACAACACAATGACATGATCAATTCCATACATACTAATATTAACCCTGAATGTAAACAGACTAAATACACCAATGAAAATGCATAGAGTGGCAAGTTGAATAAAGAAGCAACACACCCAATAGCATACTGTCTTCAAGAGACCCATTTTCCATGCAGTGACACCAATAGGCTCAAAGTAAAAGGATGGAGAAAAGTCTCCCAACCAAATGGAAAAAAGAAAAAGCAGGGGTTTCTATTTTAATTTCAGACAAAGCATGCTTTAATCCAATGAAGATTAAAAGAGACAAAGAAGGGTATTACATAATGGTAAAGGTTCAATTCAACAAAAATACCTAACTATGTTAACATATATGCACCCAGAGTATAGGAGCACTGAAATTTGTAAAGCAAGTTCCTAGAGACATACAAAGAGACTTAGATTCCCACACAATAATAGGGAGAGACTTCAGCACTCCACTAACGGTATTAGAAAGATCATCAAAACAGAAAACTAACAAACAGATTCATGACCTGATCTCAACACTTGACCAAATGGACCTAACAAATATCTAAAGAGTACTCCACCCCAAACCAACAAAGTATACATTTTTATTATCTGCATATGACACTTTCTCTAAAATCAACCATACAGTCAGCCATAAAAAAATTCTCAGCAAATTCAAATAACCCAAACTCATAAAAACTACACTCTCAGACCACAAGGCAATAAAAAATTAAAATCAGTACTAAGAAAATCACTCAAAACAAAACAATTACGTGGAAATTAAACAAATTGCTCTTGAATGACTTTTGCATAAACAATAAAATTAAGGCAGAAATAAAAATATTCTTTGAAACTAATGAGAGCTAAGATATAACATATCAGAATCTCTGGGACATGAATAAGGTGGTTAAGAGGGAAATTTATAGCACTTAATGCACATATCAAAAAGTCAAAAAGACCTCAAATTAACCACCTAACATCACACCTAAAGAAACTGGAGAAACAAGAGTAAAACAACCCCAAAACTAGCAGAAGACAAGAAATAATCAAAATCAGAGCTGAACTGAAGGAAATTAAGTTGTGGAAAACCATATAAAAAATTAGTGAGTTCAAGAGTTGGTTTATTGAAAGAATATGTAAGATAGATAGACCTTTAGCTAATCTAATAAAGAAAATAGAAAGAAGATCCAAATGATCACAATAAAAAATGACTAAGAGGATGTTACCACTGACCCAACAGAAATACAGAAAACCCTCAGAGACAATTATGAACATTTCTATGTACATAAGCTAGAAAACCTAGAAGAAATGGAAAAGCTATTGGAAACTTAACACCTCCAACAATTGAACAAGGGATACAGTGAATTCCTGAACAGACTAATTACAGTTCCAAAATTGAATAAGTAGTAAAAAACTTACCAACTGGCAAAAGCCCAGGACCAAATTCATAGCTGCTTTTTACCAGATGCATAAAGAAGAGCTGGTAACATCCTTACTCAAACTATTCCAAAAAAATTAAGGAGGAGAGATTCCTTTATAATTCATAGTATGAGGCCAGCAATGTTCTGATACCAAAACCTGGCAGAGACAACAAAAAGAAGAATTCAGGGCAATGTTATTGGTAAAAATAGATGCAAATATCCCCAACAAAATACTAGCAAACCAAATCCAGCAGCACATCAAAACGCTAATCCACCATGTTTAACTGGGCTTTATTTCTGGGATGCTACTTTGGTTTAACATATGCAAATCAATAAATTTAATTCATTACATAAACAGAGCTAAAAGAAAAAGCTAATGATCATCTCAATAGATGCAAAAAAAGGCTTTTAGTAAAATTCAACATATCTTGTTAAAAGCTTTCAAAGAAACAGGCAATGAAGGAACATACCTCAAAATAATATGACTATGACAAACCAACAGCCAACAACATACTGTATGGGCAAAAGCTGGAAACATTCCCCTTTAAAACTGGAACAAGGCAGTGATGTTCCTCTCACCACTCCTATTCAACATAGAACTGAAAGTCCTAGCCAGAGCAATCAAGAAAGAAAAAGAAATAAAAGGCATCCAAATAGGAAGAGATGAAGTCAAACTATTCTGCTTCCAGACAGTATGATTCTATACCTGGGACACCCAATAGTCTCTGCCCAAAAGCTCCTAGGTCTTTATAAACAACTTCAGCAACATTTCAATGTTTTTCATTTCAGCATTTTTCATTTCAACATTTCAGCAAAATCAATGTAAAAAAAAAAAAAATCAGTAGCCTTTCTATATACAAACAACACCCAAACTGAGAGCGGAATTGAAAAAAAAAATCAGTAGCATTTCTATATACAAACAACACCCAAACTGAGAGCGGAAGTGAATGACATGCCATTCAAAATAGCCACAAAAAGAATAAAATATCTAGGAACACAGCTAACCAGGGAGGTGAAATATCTCTACAATGAGAATTACGAAACACTGCTAAAAGAAATCATAGATGACATAAACAAAAGTGTTCTAAGCTATTTAGAGATTCAGTACTATTCCTATCAATTTACCATGACATTCTTCACAGAATTAGAAACAACTATTTCAAAATTCATATAAAATGGAAAAAACAGCCCTAATAGCAAAGGCAAGCCTAGCAAAAAGAACAAAGCTGAAATCATCACACTGCCCAACTTCAAACTGTGCTACAAGTTGACCAAAATAGCATGGTGCTGGTACAAAAACAGACACATAGACTAATGGAACAGAGTAGACATCCCAGAAATAATGCAGCACAGCTATAACCATCTGATATTCAACAAGATAGACAAAAACATTTAATGGAGAAAGGCCTCCCTGTTCAATAACTGGTGTGGGGATAACTGGCTTGCCAGATGCAAAAGATTAAAACTGGATCCCTTCCTTACACCATATACAAAAATCAGCTAAAGATGGATTAAAGACTTAAATGTAAAATGTAAAAATATAAAAACCCTGGAAGATAACCTAGGAAATGCTATTCTGGTCATAGAACGTGGCAAAGATTTTATGATGAAAATAACAAAAACAAATGCAAAAAAGAAATTAAAGAGTGATAAATGGTACCTCATTAAATGAAAGAGCTTCTGCACAGCAAAAGGAACTCTAAACAGAGTAAACAGATGACCTCCAGAATGGAAGAAAGTATTTGCAAACTATGTAAATATAAATTTGTTTAAGTTACTTATCGATTCTGGATACTACACAAAGGTCTATAAGTAACTTAAACAAATTTATACGCAAAAACAAACAACCTCATGAAAAAGCAAGCAAAGGACATGAACAAAAACTTTTCAAAAGAAGACATACGTGCAGCCAACAAGCATATAAAAAATATTCAACATCACTAATCATTAGATAAGTGCAAATTAAAATCACAATGAGATATCATCTCACACCCATCAAAATGGTGGTTTTTAAAAAGTCACAAATGAATACATGTCGGGGAGGTTGTAGAGAAAAGGGAAAGCTTATACATTGCTGGTGGGAATGTAAATAAGTTCAGCCATTGTAGAAAGCATTGTGGCTATTTCTCAAAGAACTTAGAATTACCATTTGAGCCAGCAATCCACATTGGGTATATACCCAAAGGAATATAAATTATTCTACCTTAAAGACACATGAACACTTACGTTCATCACTGCACTATTCACAATAGCAAAAACATGGATTCAATCTAAATGTCCATCAACATTAGATTGAATAAATAAATTGTGGTGCATATAGACCATGGGATACTACACAGCCATTAAAAAACAAAACAAAACAAAACAAAAAAAGAAACATATCGTTTTCCAGAAACATGGATGCAACTGGAGGCCAGTATCCTAAGAGAACTAACAAGAACAGTTAACCAAATACCTTGTGTTCTCACTATAAATGGGAGCTAAACATTGAGTACACATGGACACAAAGAAGGAAGCAACAGACACTGGGCCTACTAGAGGGTGGAGGGTATGAGCAGTGTGAGAAATGAAAAGCTACCTATTGCATTTTATGCTTCTTACCTGGGTGACAAAATAATCTGTACACCAAACTCCTGTGTCATGCACTTTACCTATATAACAGACCTCCATGTGTATGCCGAACCTAAATAAAAGTTAGAATAATAAACAAAACCAAAAAAGAGCAAGTGTTTCTATATAGTCATGAATGATGTCTCACTCTGAGAGAGGTGAGAGAGGCAGAGTTTATAAAGAGATCACATTTAAATTATTTGTATTGTTCTCCCAAAAGCACATCTAACCCATTACATCAGTTATTACACTATTTATCAATTAATATCAACCAAGTGGTCCCCATGTAAGTTTCTTGCTTTGCTTCTATTATAATACACAAATATGTCTAATTACATTTTAGAAATCAAGATTTTAATAATAAGGTATCCTGAGACTCTTTGTAAACCCAAATCTCAAATTTCATAAATCCTACTTTGGAATTTGATTAACTGAATTTCTTTTTGGCATTCATCTGGTTTCCTCTTAAGTTTTTAACTGGAAATAAGGGAAACTTCTAATTTGGACAAGCTAATGCTCATTGAATTTAGATATTATCCTTCCCCAAATTTATATTACACATTATAAATATTTATAAAATATCTAATTATCATGGATAATAAGTTGTGTATGTTCATTATTTTCTTTATGTATGTGTTTTGTTTTAGAAAAAGATAAAAAGCTAGAAAATTGGTGATTCAAATCAATAATTGCCACCATAAATGTTTTTAGGAGTAATTTTCAGGAGTGTCTTTGGATATGCAATTATAATATCTAATTAATGTTCTCAGCATTGAGACCATATTACAAGTTTGTCCATAAGCAAAGTGAAGTATAAGGAAAAGATTGTCAGAGAAACTTTTATTTCATATCTAACAGAAGAACAATAAATAACATTTATTAGGAGGAAAGATAAGCACCCATTTACTTTTTTTGTATTGTTCTGGTTATAATATTTCTATTTACTGCCTAGAATGACAGGATTTCATATTCATTTTATATATTGAACAACATTATGATTTAATACAAGTATTTAAAATTAGCATGAAGTTTCCTTTTTAAAAATAGTATGCAGAACACTTTTACTATGATTTGTAGCTTTGATATTGCTGACATCTCCTCTGTGACACAGTATACAGTCAATATTGGCAAGTGTTTATATTATTGTTGGTCTATAATTCAAATCTTGTTACTTTAATTTTCTTTATTTTTTTATCAAATACATATTAATTTAAGTTACCCATGTATTTACCTTTCCCATTGTTCCTCAGCATATGATGCTCTGGCTTACCCTATCTTGCTGCTGCCTTTTATGTTGACAGCACTATATTATGAAATTATAAAGAGAACTGAGAGTTCAAGAGGAGATGAGATTCGAAAGAGAGCTATTAATAATGAATATTGTCCTTGCCAGGCTCTGGAATCTAAATTTTGTCCCCTCAAACCAACAAGTATATTAGAAGCTCGGCTTAGCTTCTCGGCATTTCTCACATAGTTTTTCTTTCAATATGGGAACAGATAAATGCCTCTAGTTGGAACAGTCACCCTAAAAGCTGAGCTCACCTTTTGAGAATTTTCTTCTTTCCTGGACCTTGGTCTGACAATTCTTCGCAGCCTCAGTTGCTCGCTAAAGCCGTCAATCTTCAAGAAGTTATATTAAAATATTTTGTTTCGCTTGTCTAGTTGCTCAATGAGAGAAGACTGGTTAGAACCACATACTCCGCTACAGCCGGAAGTAGAAACCTGCCAAATAATTTTTAAACATGAAGCATTAACATTCTGGTGAAATGCATTTCCCCTCCCTTTTTCTCCAAATAGGTTGCATATAGTTCATGAATAAATATTAGTTTTGGTAGAATGATCCAAGCTTTTCCATGAATGTTTATTCCTACATTTTGTTTTTATTAATGAAAGTTTTAAGAACTAGTTTTCACGTATAAAGATAGGTAGTACTGGTCAAATTTTTGTACAGTGATATCACTCAATTATTTTTATAATACAGAACTTTATAGTCAAAATAGCATAGTAAAATATCATGAAATAGATTTCATCATCTGCCATTTGTTAGCCTAAGTTTTAATTAAGTTTGTTAAAATCTATAAATTGGAGCCTCTTGAATTGTAATGGGATTTGTTTGTTTCTCTATTGTTAACTTTCTTACTAGTAACATCAATATGTTTAATCACTTTTATATTTGATGGCTTCAAGATTTTTTTTACATGCTAGCACAATGTTCCATATTAACACTTTGAGATGAATAAGGGACTTACCTTTCTTTTGTAAAGGCAAAAGAAGGATTGTGTAGGAGAGATGGGAAAGTAAAACTAATATTGCAACCTTTTGGCAGGTCAATTTAGAAAAGAGTAAATACAATAACAGGATCAGGAAATGAATACCTACAAAAATATACTGACCTGTGAGTCTCATGAAAAATCATCATATACTCCCCTGAATTTGAAGAAAGCTGATATATCTCCAAATCTCAGAAATTCACAGCTCCAATACAGGCTAGTAATTTTTTTTGCCTCAATATATAAAATAAATGATGCTAGGCAGGCTTAAAAACCTTTGACACAGGCAGAGTTCCCATTTCTTTTTTCTTTTGCATACATTTCCTATCTTAACCACACAGCTAATAAAGATAATCATGATATTCCATTAGATTTAAGATTACTGTCATATTTTTTCTGGCTTGCATTTACAAATTGTATCTTTATTGTATTTTCCTTGATGCATAACTGTCATCCTATGAGGGTTGGTATTCAATAAAATTAAAAATTGCTTAAAAATCTTTAATAATATTTTCTATCATTTTCTTTTTTTATTATTATTATTATATTTTAAGTTCTAGGGTACATGTGCATAACGTGCAGGTTTGTTACATATGTATACTTGTGCCATGTTGGTGTGCTGCACCCATCAACTCGTCAGCACCCATCAATTCATCATTTATATCAGGTATAACTCCCAATGCAATCCCTCCCCCCTCCCCGCTCCCCATGATAGGCCCCGGTGTGTGATGTTTCCCTTCCCGAGTCCAAGTGATCTCATTGTTCAGTTCCCATCTATGAGTGAGAACATGCGGTGTTTGGTTTTCTGTTCTTGTGATAGTTTGCTAAGAATGATGGTTTCCAGCTGCATCCATGTCCCTACAAAGGATGCAAACTCATCCTTTTTTTTTGGCTGCATAGTATTCCATGGTGTATATGTGCCACATTTTCTTAATCCAGTCTGTCACTGATGGACATTTGGGTTGATTCCAAGTCTTTGCTATTGTGAATAGTGCCACAATAAACATACGTGCGCATGTGTCTTTATAGCAGCATGAGTTATAATCCTTTGGGTATATACCCAGTAGTGGGATGGCTGGGTCATATGGTACATCTAGTTCTAGATCCTTGAGGAATTGCCATACTGTTTTCCATAATGTTTGAACTAGTTTACAATCCCACCAACAGTGTAAAAGTGTTCCTATTTCTCCACAAACTCTCCAGCACCTGTTGTTTCCTGACTTTTTAATGATTGCCATTCTAACTGGTGTGAGATGGTATCTCATTGTGGTTTTGATTTGCATTTCTCTGATGGCGAGTGATGATGAGCATTTTTTCATGTGTCTGTTGGCTGTATGAATGTCTTCTTTTGAGAAATCTCTGTTCATATCCTTTGCCCACTTTTTGATGGGGTTGTTTGCTTTTTTCTTGTAAATTTGTTTGAGTTCTTTGTAGGTTCTGGATATTAGCCCTTTGTCAGATGAGTAGATTGCAAAAATTTTCTCCGATTCTGTAGGTTGCCTGTTCACTCTGATGGTAGTTTCTTTTGCTGTGCAGAAGCTCTTTAGTTGAATTAGATCCCATTTGTCAATTTTGGTTTTGCTGCAATTGCTTTTGGTGTTTTAGACATGAAGTCCTTGCCCATGCCTATGTCCTGAATGGTATTACCTAGATTTTCTTCTAGGGTTTTTATGGTATTACGTCTAACATTTAAGTCTCCAATCCATCTTGAATTAATTTTCGTATAAGGAGTAAAGAAAGGATCCAGTTTCAGCTTTCTACTTATGGCTAGCCAATTTTCCCAGCACCATTTATTAAATAGGGAATCCTTTCCCCATTTCTTGTTTCTCTCAGGTTTGTCAAAGATCAGATGGCTGTAGATGTGTGGCATTATTTCTGAGGACTCTGTTCTGTTCCATTGGTCTACATCTCTGTTTTGGTACCAGTACCATGCTGTTTTGGTTACTGTAGCCTTGTAGTATAGTTTGAAGTCAGGTAGCATGATGCCTCCAGCTTTGTCCTTTTGACTTAGGATTGTCTTGGCAATGCGAGCTCTTTTTTGGTTCCATATGAGCTTTAAAGCAGTTTTTTCCAATTCTGTGAAGAAACTCATTGGTAGCTTGATGGGGATGGCATTGAATCTATAAATAACCTTGGGCAGTATGGCCATTTTCACGATATTGATTCTTCCTATCCATGAGCATGGTATGTTCTTCCATTTGTTTGTGTCCTCTTTGATTTCACTGAGCAGTGGTTTGTAGTTCTCCTTGAAGAGGTCCTTTACATCCCTTGTAAGTTGGATTCCTAGGTATTTTATTCTCTTTGAAGCAATTGTGAATGGAAGTTCATTCCTGATTTGGCTCTCTGCTTGTCTGTTACTGGTGTATAAGAATGCTTGTGATTTTTGCACATTAATTTTGTATCCTGAGACTTTGCTGAAGTTGCTTATCAGCTTAAGGAGATTTTGGGCTGAGATAATGGGGTTTTCTAAATATACAATCATGTCGTCTGCAAACAGGGACAATTTGACTTCTTCTTTTCCTAACTGAATACCCTTGATTTCTTTCTCTTGTCTGATTGCCCTAGCCAGAACTTCCAACACTATGTTGAATAGGAGCGGTGAGAGAGGGCATCCGTGTCTTGTGCCAGTTTTCAAAGGGAATTTTTCCAGTTTTTGCCCATTCAGTATGATATTGGCTGTGGGTTTGTCATAAATAGTTCTTATTATTTTGAGGTATGTTCCATCAATACCGAATTTACTGAGTATTTTTAGCATGAAGGGCTGTTGAATTTTGTCAAAAGCCTTTTCTGTATCTATTGACATAATCATGTGGTTCTTGTCTTTGGTTCTGCTTATATGCTGAATTACGTTTATTGATTTGTGAATGTTGAACCAGCCTTGCATCCCAGGGATGAAGCCCACTTGATCATGGTGGGTAAACTTTTTGATGTGTTGCTGAATCCAGTTTGCCAGTATTTTATTGAGGATTTTTGCATTGATGTTCATCAGGGATATTGGTCTAAAATTCTCTTTTTTTGTTGTGTCTCTGCCAGGCTTTGGTATCAGGATGATGTTGGCCTCATAAAATGAGTTAGGGAGGATTCCCTCTTTTTCTTTTGATTGGAATACTTTCAGAAGGAATGGTACCAGCTCCTCTTTGTACCTCTGGTAGAATTCAGCTGTGAATCCATCTGGTCCTGGACTTTTTTTGGTTGGTAGGCTATTAATTATTGCCTCAATTTCAGAGCCTACTATTGGTCTATTCAGGGATTCAACTTCTTCCTGGTTTAGTCTTGGGAGAGTGTAAGTGTCCAGGAAATGATCCATTTCTTCTAGATTTTCTAGTTGATTTGCATAGAGGTGTTTATAGTATTCTCTGATGGTAGTTTGTATTTCTGTGGGGTCCGTGGTGATATCCCTTTTATCATTTTTTATTGCATCTATTTGATTCTTCTCTCTTTTCTTTTTTATTAGTCTTGCTAGCAGTCTGTCAATTTTGTTGATTTTTTCAAAAAACCAACTCCTGGATTCATTGATTTTTTGGAGGGTTTTTTGTGTCTCTATCTCCTTCAGTTCTGCTCTGATCTTAGTTATTTCTTGCCTTCTGCTAGCTTTTGAATGTGTTTGCTCTTGCTTCTCCAGTTCTTTTAACTGTGATGTTAGAGTGTCAATTTTAGATCTTTCCAGCTTTCTCTTGTGGGCATTTAGTGCTATAAATTTCCCTCTACACACTGCTTTAAATGTGTCCCAGAGATTGTAGTATGTTGTATCTTTGTTCTCATTGATTTCAAAGAACATCTTTATTTCTGCCTTCATTTCGTTATGTACCCAGTAGTCATTCAGGAGCAGGTTGTTCAGTTTCCATGTAGTTGAGTGGTTTTGATTGAGTTTCTTAGTCCTGAGTTCTAGTTTGATTGCACTGTGGTCTGAGAGACAGTTTGTTATAATTTCTGTTCTTTTACATTTGCTGAGGAGTGCTTTACTTCCAATTATGTGGTCAATTTTGGAATAAGTGTGATGTGGTGCTGAGAAGAATGTATATTCTGTTGATTTGGGGTGGAGAGTTCTATAGATGTCTATAAGGTCCGCTTGGTGCAGAGATAAGTTCAATTCCTGGATATCCTTGTTAACTTTCTGTCTCGTTGATCTGTCTAATGGTGACAGTGGAGTGTTGAAGTCTCCCATTATTATTGTATGGGAGTCTAAGTCTCTTTGTAAATCTCTAAGGACTTGTTTTCTGAATCTGGGTGCTCCTGTATTGCGTGCATATATATTTAGGATAGTTAGCTCTTCCTGTTTAATTGATCCCTTTACCATTATGTAATAGCCTTCTTTGTCTCTTTTGTTCTTTGTTGGTTTAAAGTCTGTTTTATCAGAGACTAGTATTGCAACCCCTGCTTTTTTTTTTGTTCTCCATTTGCTTGGTAGATCTTCCTCCATCTCTTTATTTTGAGCCTATGTATGTCTCTGCATGTGAGATGGGTCTCCTGAATACAGCAGACTGATGCATGTTGTTCTTTATCCAATTTGCCAGTCTGTGTCTTTTAACTGGAGCATTTAGTCCATTTACATTTAAGGTTAACATTGTTATGTGTGAACTTGATCCTGCCATTATGATATTAACTGGTTATTTTGCTCATTAGTTGATGCAGTTTCTTCCTAGCCTCGCTGGTCTTTACATTTTGGCATGTTTTTGCAATGGCTGGTACCGGTTGTTCCTTTCCATGTTTAGTGCTTCCTTCAGGGTTTCTTGTAAGGCAGGCCTGGTGGTCACAAAATCTCTCGGCATTTGCTTCTCTGTAAGGGATTTTATTTCTCCTTCACTTATGAAACTTCGTTTGGCTGGATATGAAATTCTGGGTTTAAAGTTATTTTCTTTAAAGATGTTGAATATTGGCCCCCACTCTCTTCTGGCTTGGAGAGTTTCTGCCAAGAGATCTGCTGTTAGACTGATGGGCTTCCCTTTGTGGGTAACCCGACCTTTCTCTCTGGCTGCCCTTAAGATTTTTTCCTTCATTTCAACTTTGGTGAATCTGGCAATTATGTGTCTTGGAGTTGCTCTTCTCGAGGAGTATCTTTGTGGTGTTCTCTGCATTTCCTGAATTTGAATGTTGGCCTGCCCTACTAGGTTGGGGAAGTTCTCCTGGATGATATCCTGAAGAGTGTTTTCCAACTTGGTTCCATTTTCCCCCTCACTTTCAGGCACCCCAATCAGACGTAGATTAGGTCTTTTTACTTAATCCCATACTTCTTGCAGGCTTTGTTCATTTCTTTTTCTTCTTTTTTCTTTTGGTTTCTCTTCTCACTTCGTTTGATTCATTTGATTCTCAATCGCTGATACTCTTTCTTCCAGTTGATCGAGTCGGTTACTGAAGCTTGTGCATCTGTCACGTATTTTCGTGTCATGATTTTCATCTCTGTCATTTTGTTTATGACCTTCTCTTCATTAATTATTCTAGCTGTCAATTCTTCCACTCTTTTTTCACGACTTTTAGTTTCTTTGCGCTGGGTACGTAATTCCTCCTTTAGCTCCGAGAAGTTTGATGGACTGAAGCCTCCTTCTCTCATCTCGTCAAAGTCATTCTCTGACCAGCTTTGATCCGTTGCTGGCGATGAGCTGCGCTCCTTTGCAGGGGGAGATGCACTCTTATTTTTTGAATTTCCAGCTTTTCTGCCCTGCTTCTTCCCCATCTTTGTGGTTTTATCTGCCTCTGGTCTTTGATGATGGTGACATACTGATGGGGTTTTGGTATAGCTGTCCTTCCTGTTTGATAGTTTTCCTTCTAACAGTCAGGACCCTCAGCTGTAGGTCTGTTGGAGATTGCTTGAGGTCCACTCCAGACCCTGTTTGCCTGGGTATCAGCAGCAGAGGTTGCAGAAGATAGAATATTGCTGAACAGCGAGTGTACCTGTCTGATTCTTACTTTGGAAGCTTCCTCTCAGGGGTGTACTCCACCCTGTGAGGTGTGGGGTGTCAGACTGCCCCTGGTGGGCGATGTCTCCCAGTTAGGCTACTCAGGGGTCAGGGACCCACTTGAGCAGGCAGTCTGTCCCTTCTGAGATCTCAACCTCCGTGTTGGGAGATCCACTGCTCTCTTCAAAGCTGTCAGACAGAGTCGTTTGTGTCTGGGCAGGTTTCTGCTGCTTTTTTTGTTGTTGTTGTTTAGCTGTGCCCTGTCCCCAGAGGTGGAGTCTATAGAGACAGGCAGGTTTCCTTGAGCTGCTGTGAGCTCCACCCAGTTCGAGCTTCCCAGTGGCTTTGTTTACCTACTTAAGCCTCAGCAATGGTGGGTGCCCCTCCCCCAGCCTCGCTGCTGCCTTGCGGTTAGGTCACATACTGCTGTGCTAGCAATGAGGGAGGCTCCGTGGCCGTGGGACCCTCCCAGCCAGGTGTGGGATATAATCTCCTGGTGCACCCGTTTGCTTAAAGCGCAGTATTGGGGTGGAGTCACCCGATTTTCCAGGTGTTGTGTGTCTCAGTTCCCCTGGCTAGGAAAAGGGATTCCCTTCCCCCTTGTGCTTCCCAGGTGAGGTGATGCCTCACCCTGCTTCAGCTCTCGCTGGTCGGGCTGCAGCAGCTGACCAGGACCGATTGTCCGGCACTCTCTAGTGAGATAACCCCAGTACCTCAGTTGAAAATGCAGAAATCACTGGTCTTCTGTGTCGCTCACACTGGGAGTTGGAGACTGGAGCTATTCCCATTCGGCTATCTTGCTCTTCTATCATTTTCTTAATACCTTTTTCCTTTTCTTCTTTTTCTTTTCTTTTTTTCTCTTATGTGTCTTAAAGCTTCTGTAATTAACAATAACTAGTAAGACATGAGCATTTATACTTCACTTCTTATTTTAGATCCTATTAAATAAATTCAATTTTTCTCTTTTTCTTGGATCTCCTCCTCTTTTGAAGTATACAGAGGGGATTAATATTTAATATCTCCAATCTCTCTCTCTCTCTCTTTCTCTTTTTCTGTCTCTCTCCCCCACCTCCTCACCCCCACCATGTGTTTTTGTTTGTGTGTATGTGTATTATATTAAAGATTAGTGTCATTTTGCTTCTTGATTGTTCTTACAGGACGTTTCCCCTCCTTCTTCTTCTCAGACTTTCCTTCTTTACATCTCTGTCTTTTAAGATTTAAAACTTTCTTCTCTTCTGCAAGCTTTCAGGATCTTCTCTTTATTCCAGGATTTTGATTTCACAGTGGTATATGATATATTTTGGAGTGACCCTGTTGGCATTCATTGATCTGCTAATTTGGTGAGTCATTTCATGTAAGAGGGCATCTTTGAGCCCTGGAAAATTTTCTTGAATTATTTACCTGATTTTTTTTTTTTTTTTTGGTTTTGTTTTTATGTTTTTTTTTTTTTTTTTTTTTTTTTTTTTTTAAACACTCATTCTCTAATTGGAATTCTTTTATTTTTTAATTTTTATGGGCGCCTAGCAGGGGTATATATTGATATGTTACATGAACTATTTTGATATGTGCATTAAATGCATAATAATTATAGCAGGGTAAATGACATACTCATCACCTCAAGCATCTATCCTTTGTGTTACAGACAATCCAATTATACTGTTTTAGTTATTTTTAAAAGCAAAATTGAATTTTGTTTACTATAGTCACCCACTTTTGCTAGAAAATACTAGGTCGTGCTCATTCTTTCAAGGTATTTTTTGTACCCATTAACCATTTGACATCCTCCCTCACTCCTATACTATCCTTCTCAGCCTCTGGTAATCATCCTTCTCATTCTCTGTCTTCATGAGTTCAATTGTTTTAATATTTAGCTCTCACAAATAAGTGAAAACATGCAGTTTGTCTTTCTATGCTTGGCTTATTTCCATTAACATAGTGACCTCTAGTTCCATCCATGTTGTTGCAAATTACAGGATCTCATTCTTTTTATGTCTGAACAATACTCTATTGTGTATATGTACCAGATACCTAGGTATTGCTGCTGGTTATTTAGGATGCACAGCTCTTTAGTCACGAGGTGATGGGTCCTGCCAGGACTGAGTCCTTCCCTTCAAGGCAGCAAGTTCCCTTCTGGTGCAGGGTATGCCTAGAAATGTTATCTTGGATCTAGGGTCTGGAATGGGTGACTTCACAACTTTGACTGGTGTCTTATCTTACTGTGACTGAGCTAGTATCCAAGATTCAAGACAAAGGTCCTCTTTACTCTTCCTTTTCCTCTCCTCAAGCAGAAGGATGGTTTCTGATTTGGAGCTGTAAGGTGTGCTGCCTAGGTTTAAAGGAGTGTTGGCGCAAGCGCTCCTTTAGTTGTCCTGGCTGATGTCTCATTAGGTCATGTGTCACCGAGTCCACTGACTATAAGCCCAGCTTAGCACTAGGACTTGCCTACAAGTTTCAGTCCTTATTGCCTAGACAACCTTTCTACTTTATGTAGTGCCCTAGAGCACTTTAGCCAATGGTGGCAAGGCTCTCCAGAACTCACATTCTGACTGCTGGAAAGGGCCATTCACTTCTGGCAAGAGCTGATCTACTTTTTTTTTTTTTTTTTTCTTCTTCTTCTTCTTTTTCTTTTTTGAGACAGAGTCTCACTCTGTTGCCCAGACTGGAGTACAGCGGCACGATTTCAGCTTACTGCAAGCTCCTCCTCCTGGGTTCACGCCATTCTCCTGCTTCAACCTCCCGTGTAGCTGGGACTACAAGCGTCCGCCACCATGCCCGGCAAATTTCTTTTTCTTTTTTTCTTTTTTTTTTTTTGTAATTTTAGTAGAGATAGAGTTTCACCATGTTAGCCAGGATGGTCTCAATCTCCTGACCTCGTGATCCGCCCGCCTCGGCCTCCCAAAGTGCTGGGATTACAGGAGTGAGCCACCGCGGCCAGCCAGAGGTGGTCTAAATGCTCTCTCCATGGGTGGGATTCCGCTGAGTTCAGTCGTGTTTTTCTTTCCACTGGGATAAGGGAGCATGAGTTTAATGCAATGTCTCACAATCACTGTGCTCTCCCTCCTCCAAGCATATAGATTCTCTCTCTGCACCATGCCATGGAGTATGTGGGAGGGAGTGGCATCAGCAATGCAAGACTGTCTTCCCTATGCTTTTCATTGCATCTTTTAGAGATATGAAGTTAAAACCAGGTACTGTGAATGTTCACTTAATTTTTGATTCCTATGAAGGTGCTTTTTCTGTATAGTTGTTAAATTTGGTATTCCTGTGGGGGAGATGATTCATTGGAGGCTTCTATTTAGCTATCTTGCTTTGCCTCTCTTTATTCTTTTTTTGAAGTTTTTATTTTCCTATCTTTTCCCTCCTGTTTTTTATCAGAGTTTCAGGTGATTTCCTGAATATTGCCATCTAACTGTTCTATTGAACTTTGTTAAAATTTTTCGATAATATTTCTATAAGTTCTTTCTATTTATTTTATTAATTTTATGGTATCTTGTTCATATTTCATCAGTGCTGTATGTTCTATTATCTCTCTGACGATAATAATTTGTATATAGGTGAACATAAACTTATGTAATTATTTTCTTTCTGAGACTATAAAATACTTTTATGTATTTGCAAATAATAGAATGTGTGTGTATGTGTATGTATGTGTGTATATATATACATATAGTTTCTATTCCCTAAATTATTTCTGCTTTTCTCTAATTAACTAATTAATTTTTCTTTTTTGTTTTTCTTTCATCCTTGTCTTTTATGATAAAAGACTTTACTCAACTTTCTGGTGAATCTTTAAGTATAATTTGGAGATGTATGTACATGGATGAGAATAGATGAAAAGAAGTTTAATTGTAGTCAATCTGGTGGGAATCAGATAATTTTTGGAGTAGGTCGTGAAATAACTTTTCCTAGATTGGGGAGTACTAGTTACCTGGATTTGGGGTGATAAAATAGGAGATCTGGAATTTCTACTGTTCTGATATAGACTTTTAAATAAGTATCCTGCTTTTCAGCCTTGCCATTTACCCATGTCTCTTGAGATATTTGTTCACTCAATAAATAAAACTTTATAGAGTATCACATTGCAGTTCAATTTGATTTTTTGAGGTGTGGCTTTTCTTTTAACACTTAGGTTTCAGTGTTCACTGCTGGTCTAAATCATTTAACACTCTAAACTAATTTACTCTTCTATAATTTCATTGACATCTCCCATCTGTTGTCGTGCTCTCTGCTATTCTCTTTGTCTTCGTTGGTCTATAAAATTATATGGCTTTACTGGTGCTGAACTGGAATTTTGTGTAGTAGAAGTGGTAAAGATAGTTCTGAATGTATTTATCTGAAGATTTAAAGTTGATTTCAAGGCCAGTGGTATTTTCTGATATTGATATGAGAGGAGTAAATATTTCCATTTTTAAAATCAAAGAAGTAAACATCTAGAGGAATGAATCTATCTTTCCTTTACACTCAGGATATCATATTACCAAACTGCTTAAATGATGTGCTGTAATAGAAGGAGACTGAGAAATAGGATACACACTTATTTCCATCTCGTTGCAATAACTCTGTGTGTGTGTGTGTGTGTGTGTGTGTGTGTGTGTGCATGTATGTCTGATTCCTCTTTCTAACATCTTTAAAGCCTAAGGCACCTTTTTTAAATATACCGAAAAATGACAAATATTGTTCTTTGAAGCGCAGATCCTAGTTTATCATAAGAAGTGCTTATCAATTTTTAGTATGCATTTTCAAAACTATGTTTAAAGAATAATACAAGAGCAAAAGAATGGGATTTCCTATTTTTAGATAAACTTTGGAAAAGCAACAAATCTATTTTTCTTACTCTCCTTTTCAATTTATTTTATTATGTTTTATCTTCAAAATTCTGTATTTTTTTTCCTTTTTTCCAAATACTTTTTAAGTAGTCTCAATCATTTCACAATTGACTAATTAGTGATATGCACATAATTTTCAAATTGACATTTCCAGCCCTGTTCCATTCTTGAGCAGCATAAGTACATTTTTGTTTCTTATTAGAAACTTAGATCCTAATATTTTTCATCACCTCAACTCATATTTAAAAATGCTGTTTTTGTCACAAGTTGATTGTGATTATAAAGAATGAAATTCTTTTTTGTCTCACAAGAGTTATTTTAATTTACTTCCCCAGAAAGAAAATACAGTTACTTGGCTTCCAAGAAGACGGAGTAGATATCTATATATAACTAGAATCCCTGAACATTATATATAAAATAAGCAGTAGAAGACTGCAAGGTAGAAAGAAAACAGATGGCATAGACACCTAAGATACAAGGAACGACATGGTGGTGAATTCCCTAGGTTTTCTTTTTGCCTTATATATCACCAGCTTGGAGCTAAAGAAGCCAGCAATTCCAAAACATGAATAGATATGCACCACAAAAAACAGACTTCCACTGTTGACAAGTTACAACAGGTCACCTTAATGGTCTCTTCAGGGTGGTGTCAGAAAAGGCTGAGTCAGAAGGCAGAACTTTCATCTTCAATGAGCAGTAATAGGGTCATTGAAGTGACCAATGGAGATCATGTGGAAATCCTGGACTCCCATCCTTAATTGGCCATGACAAATCATTCCTCCCTCTCAACACTGGGATGATGTCAGAGTGCTAGATGAGATCGAGTGAACAGTCAAGACTTTCATAACAGCAAAATGGTAAAGAGGCTATCACAACCCTCCCTCATTATGTCAGTGGAAACCATGTGGGAAGCAGTAACTCCCCACATTGTTTCCACTCCCACCACTCTTACACCTCCCAGTCACGGAACTGTTAGTGGAGGCTTAGTGGGGAGCCACAATTCCCACCTCTACACAGCAGTGACAGAGAGCCCCCTTCTTAAGGTATCAAATGTGATAGATGGGAAAAGTGAACTTCTATAGCACATGGCTGTGAAGAAGTGGCACTACCCACAACACTGCTTGGCATATCAGCAAAAACATAATATTTAGGTAAGACAGTGCCTTATCATATAATATGCAAAATATGTATATTTTAAGGAAAAAAAATTGTTATACCAAGAAGCAGGGAAATTTCAAACCAAATGCAAATACATAATCAATAAATGTCAACACTAATATGACAGACGTTGTAATTATCTGACAAAGCTTTCTAAACAGTCATCATGAAAGTGTTTCAATGAGCAAAGACAAACCATTTGAGACAAACACATAAAAATATAGTCTCAGCAAAGGAATATAAATTATTAACAAATAAAGATGTGAAGAAGAAACAAATGGAAAATTTAGAACTAAAAAAAATAATAACTGAAATAAGAAACTAAATGGGCAAAATCAACAGAAAAGAAAGGAGAACAAAATAATGTGTTAGAAGGCAGAATAGTAAAAATTACCAATTTGAATATCAGAGACAAAGCAGCCTATAAACAAAAAGGCTCAGAGGCTTCTCTGACTATAAGAGAAGATATAACATTAGTGTCACTGGAGTCACAGAGGGAGACGAGAAAGATGTCAGCATGAGAAATCACATGGCCATATCATTCAATGTACACACACAAAATAGCACTTGATAACCACCACTTCATATTTATTCATAATAAAAACTCCCAGAAAAATAGGAATGGAGATAACTCATCTCGATAAAGAAAGTATACAAAAAACCTCTTGGTAATGTTATACTTAATGATGAAAGACTTGGTGTTCTTCTCCTACAATTGAGAACAAGACAAGAATGTCTATGGCACTCAGGTTTATTCAGTGTAAAACTGGAAGTTTTTGCCAGTACAATAGTGGAAGAAAGAGATAATAAGTATACACAGCCAGAAAAGGAAGAAACAAAACTGTCATTATAAATGATATAATTGTCTCAATAGGAAACATCAAGCATTCTACCAAAAAACATCTAGACTTACAAATATGTTTAGCAAGTTCGGAGGGTATTAAATACATAGTAAAAAATTTTGAAAAAGAGTATAAAATAGGGCGAAACACTCTAACCAATTTCAAGACCATGATATAGTTAGAGTACTCAACAGTGTACATTATTGATATTTCAATTAATGCGGAGAGGGTAAACACTCAGATCAGTATCAGATCAATAAAACGGTATAGCGCATCCAGAAAAGGCCAACATAAATATGCCCAACTGATTTTTTTTTTACAAAGGTGCAAAAGCACCTCAATGAAGGAAAGATAGCATTTCAACAAATGGTACTACAGCGATTTGGACATCCATAGTTAAAAAATAAAACTCAATCTATGTCTCATACATTATATAAAATATTAGCTCAAAATATATCACAGACTTACATATGAAATCCAGAACTTAGACACTTTAAAACATACAAAAGTCTTCAGAATCTAGGGCTAGGCAGAGTACTTAGTCTTGACACTGAAAGCATGGTCCATACAAGAAATTTGATGAATTAGACTTCATCAAAATTAAATTTTTTTTTCTGCAAAACACTCATTAAGATGAAAAAACAAGATACAAATCAAGAAAGAATATTTATAAGCAATGTTTATGACAAAGCACTAGGATCTAGTATATGTAAAAAACTCTTAAAACTTAACATTAAAAAAAAATTATCAATCTACTTAGAAAATTGCCAAAAAAAAAAAAAAAAAAAAAAAAAAAAACACACAAAAGACACGGGGGACATTTCAGTGAAGAGATACACAGATGGCATATGTGTTATTCTTCTAGTACTGTCATAATAAAATATCACAGACTAGGTGCCTTAAACAATAGGAAAAACATTTTCATTGCTCTGGAGGCTATCTGTCCAAGATTTAGGTGCCCTAAAGAGTTGTTTGCTACAGAGGTCTTTCTGGCTTGTGGATGACCATCTTCTCACATGCCCTTTTCTCTGTGCAGTTCAAGGAGAGAGAGCTCTCTCATGTCTTCCTCTTCTTATGAGGACACCAGTCCTACCAGACCAAGGCCTCATCCTTATGACCTCACTTAACCTTTATTTCCACTATATAGGGCCCCCTATATAGTGCACTTTATTCTTGTTTTGTTGTGTATTAATGTGAAAACCATGACAAATAAAGGCATATTTATCTCCAAATAAAGTCATATTGATGGTTAGAGTTTCAATATACAATTTTTGTGGGGAAGACCATTCAATCCTTATCAGCATATAAATCCATAAAAGATGTTTCAAGTCATTAACAACCAGGAAAATGCAAATTAAGCCACAGTGAGATATCATTACCAACACCAAACCCTAGCATGTATTCAGAAAAACTAGATCATTAAAACATCACTGCTGACAATGTAAAATGGTCCAGCCACTATACAAGATGACCTGGTGGTTTCTTAAAACATTAACAGTAAAACTATCATACAATCCAGCAATTGAATTCTTGGGCATTTTCCCCAAAGAAATGAAACTGTATGTTCACACAAAAACCTGTACATGAATGTTTATCATACCTTTATTTGTACAGTCTAGAGTCTCTACATGAGTTGGAAGATTAAACAAAGTATAATATACAGATACCAGGGAATATTACTGAGCCATAAAAAGGAAATAAACTACCAATGCGTAAATAGCTCAGATGGATATCAAAGACATTATACTTAGTGAAAAAAAAAAAAATGCAATCTCAAGTGGTCACATACTTTATGTGACATGTTAGTTACAGTTATATAATATTCTTGAAGTTGACCAAATTTAGAGAAATGAAGAAAAGATTAGTGCTTGTCAGTAACTTATGAGGTGACAGGGCCCAAAGGAAAAGTAGATGTGGCTATAAAACAGTAATGGGGATATCCTTGTGGTATTATACTACAGTTATTAAGACGTTACCATTAATGGAAATTATGTAAAGGATGCAAGGGATCTGTCTCTATTAGACTCAAATTTTCATCTGAATTTATGTTTAAAATAAAATAAATATTTAATTTAAAACTCCAGAACTGCAGTCAAAACTACTAGCATAGCTATATGTATATATGATTAAAGTAGTCTCTTTAAAAAAATCCAAAATATATTAGAAACACAGGCAATATAGTTAAAAAAATAAGTTCGTAGACTTCAAGATGACTAATTTAAGCTTGTTAATTTATATGGAGAAACAGCTCTCTTCTTCTCATTAAAGTTTATTGTTTGTCTAATATTAAGTCTCATTAATTTATACTCACTTCTTTGTCACTGTAGAAATATACTGCAGATGACCAGAAGGAATTAGTGTGTTTTTTTTTTTCATAAAATTTATGGTTTCATTTACAATTGGGATTTTGTGTTTAAGGTTCTTTGTGTGGATATCATAATTTCACTAAAAAGCTAAGGTAGGTGAGGAAGAAGCGTCGGGACCTGTTATATAGATGCCTAGACTCAGAGTTACTTTTTGTCATCGTTTTTATTTAATACACGACACAACAAGAATAAGCACAATATTCTGAATTTTGAATCCTTTATTCCAGTGGTGAATACTGAATATTCTTTTAAAAAATATCTATTCTCTTTTATTTAAAGTATTTACCAATGTCCTCATAAGACCTGGGCTCTGATATATACACAAATTACAGTTTTAAACAATGCCCATATCCTTAGGAAAAACATGGTGGCATGTGGGATGAAATTTAAGTAGATTTGGGGACAAATGTTGGAAACTGGTTGGATTTATTGTTTGTTTTCGGTGTTTCTAATCCAAGATTTTCCTAAATATTTTAGGTGGTAGACTGAATTTTCTAGATAATTAGCTCTATTCTCCACAGGGTTGTTACAATGGGCTTGGCCCTGAATTTGTTGATTTTACCTGCCTTGCTTTGCATGCATGTAAAGAAGTCATTGCATCCACTTATCATTTACGGTCACAGGTTATGTTGCCTAGTGAGAAGATACTGCTCCATATCAGTAAACAAGGGTGCCCATCCACATTCAGCAGCACTTAGCAACATGAGTAATCAAAGTGATAGCTTGCAGTTGTGCATATAAAACCAATTTTAAAATATACCAAGTTCATTTCTGGAAACTATTACAGATCAAGGCTTATTACATTCTATATTTTTCCTAGTGTCTTTAGGAAAGAAATTTGTTGATGTTGAACTAAGTGAGCAGCAGAATTGCTCTTATTTAGTGTGGTCAAGCTCTAATTTGCAACTAGGATTTCAAGGCAACAAAGTGCTAATTTGTGGGTCTATAATACATGTTATTTAGCTACTTCAAAGCATGGTTATAGACAGTTGAGACAACAGAATTTTTAAAAGAGAAGAAAATTATCACAGTCATGCTTCCAAGGAAACTAAATAATTTAAAAATACCTAATTACTATGTATCTGCTTAGGTTTTACGTAACACCAAAAATAATTTGTGAGCAAAACTTACAAAAATATAAAACTAAAACTTAAATACACACATTTTTATTTCTTCTTATAAAATACCAAAAACTGTTGCATCAGGATTATATAATGCAAATCTTACTAAATTTACTCACATGATTACTGTATCCTTTCCCACTCGAGCGTATTAAATATAGGTGTTTCTTGTCATTTTTTTTTAAAGTTGGAGATGACAATTGTATGTACTTTCCTATTATGACCAATTTCACATAGGATTGGTGGTCACATTTTACTATATTTTGACTTTGCTCTGTTTCATGTTCCAGGGAGAAATGAACTGACAAGAGATTACTTATATAGGAAAAGCTGACACACATCATGGAACACATAATGATCTTTTCTTATTCATAACAGTCCATCTTTTGACAATGAAAATTCAAAAGTGAAAAATTAACATTAAAATAATTGATAATGACTGGAAGTACTTGATGAAACCAGATCAATTTTGACAGTATAACACTCCTTTCTAAATATGAGAGAGGAAATAAAAATACAACTTCACTGTGTATACATTTAAATCTTGTACAAATTTGACTGGGCTAAAAAAATTAAATGGTTTAATAGTATATTAAACTTTAAATTTAGAATATATTGAGAATACTCATGTCATTACAACTTGTACATATTATTATTATTATTATTATTATTATTATTATTATTTTTGAGACGGAGTCTCACCCTGTCTCCCAGGCTGGATTGCAGTGGCCCGATCTTGGCTCACTGCAAGCTCCGCCTCCTGGTTTCATGCCATTCTCCTCCTGCCTCAGCCTCCCGAGTAGCTGGGACAACAGGCACCCGCCACCACGCCCGGCTAATTTTTTGTATTTTTAGTATGGGCAGGGTTTCACTGTGTTAGTCATGATGGTCATGATCTCCTGACCTCGTGATCCGCCCACCTTGGCCTCCCAAAGTGCTGGAATTACAGGCGTGAGCCACCATGCCCAGCCAACTTGTACATATTTTAACATAAATATTTGTGGCAATGAACAACCTACTTTGAAATTAACCTAGGGAGGTGATGGATCCCATTAGCTTCAAAAATCTCTGGATCCAATGTCTCTAGGGGACATTCCCAGGCTCTTTTTGTAATCAGCTGGTACCCTACATCCATGCTGCCATAGCCAAGTAGCCTGTGTATAGTCTATCAAAGGATAATAATGATTATATTATTGTTTATTCTTTTTCTAAAAGAAATGTTTTCTATATTTATCTAAAGTAATGTACATAAAATGAAAAGAGAAGAAAAGTATCATTTAATTTATATCTGATGCTATAACCAATTTTTATTGGCTCAGTTTATAACTATACATAACACCTGAAGACATACATAAACATTAAGCATCGTTCTACATTCATTAAAATCAGAAAAATACTTTACATCAGCTAACAAAATTAAATTGTAACTTCACATTAAAAGGTGATATTTCCTTTGTTCCAGAGAGGCTATAAAACTCTAAAGCATAATAGTAATCAATCTAAACTTCAGACATGGAGTTTTGCTGCTTCAGTTCTTTTCAGGCTGTGTCATTAGTTGAAATAACTCCCCTAGGCTTATTTACACTTTAAAGATTTTTTCAATGCCTAAAAAGAACATTTTCAAATGAAATTTCTTAACCTGAAAGCTAAAGTAATCAGTGTATCTAAATTTGTTTTGACTACATCCATTCTTTAAAACACTATTACCCAGAATGCCCAATTGGCAATGGAATTCTCCACATTGCAAACTCTGCCTTGGATTTGAAACCTATGGCATCTCTAACTTGGAGTTAAAACCTAAGCATTACTGCCATTTTAGTTAAACTATCAGCTGGAGATTTTGAAAACTTAACAATATAATTTGCTAGATTCTTTCCTTATCTGTGATCAAAACAGTTATGACCTAAGTTTAAATGGACGAGATTAATTTCGATGAGCAAGAAAACAATTAGAGCTTCAATTATTTCAGTTTCACTGACGTTTTGAAATCATTTTTGACCTACTTTTCACCTTGTCACTGAGTCTTGTTTTCCATGCACACATGAAGGATACTCTGTTATGAAAATTGAACAGAACATTTTCAGATTTTGGTTGGATAGCATGTTGTTATCAACTTTTCATTACATTTTCATTACATTTTATGACATCTGGTTGATAACCTTTAATAATTAGATACTCAATTTTTGTTACCTAGAAGAGCAAAATGGGTTTAAATATGCAATAGAACAATATTTTAAAATATGTCCTGAAATATAATGTGTAACATTAGATGAAGAGCAATGTTAACCCTCTTGAAAACTCTTTTCCAAATGTGGGTACACAGAGCACAAAAGAAAAAAAAAAAAAAAAAGGTCAATATAGATGTTCTGAAGGAATTGTCAGGCCATATCTATGATTTATGATTTTTCTACTCATAGCTTATAATTTTTGAAGACTCTCACATCTGAACTTTGTTATTATGTTATTAAGTATATCCTTACGTGTTATCTCTCACTTCTTTTTTAAAATATTTGTTTGTTTATTTATTTATTTATTTATATTTTAGATGAAGTTCTGTTGCTCAGGCTGGAGTGCAGTGGCGCAATCTCAGCTCACTGCAACCTCTGCTTCCCAGGTTCAAGTGATTCTCCTGCCTCAGCCTCCTAAGTAGCTGGGTTTACAGATGCCTGCTACCATACCTGACTAATCTTTATATTTTTAGCAGAGAAGGAGTTTCACCATGTTGGTCAGGCTGATCTCAAACTCCTCACCTCCGGTGATCCACCCACCTCAGTCTCCCAAAGTGCTGGGATTACAGGCGTGAGTCACTGTACCAGCGGTCTTTCACTTCTTTTGTAGATTTTGCAGTGTCCGTTCATGCTCTAAGTATGGCAGCGATTACTTGATGTGTCATGATATTATTTCATTGTCATTCATAAGAAACAGTAAGGCATAATTTCAGATAGGGCTTGTGGTATGTCAAGTTGTTCAATATGTATCTTAAAAATATCTTAGAGCATTCATGAGGTGTCTCAATCAAATGACCTTCTGACCTGTCCCTAGCTTTCCCTATTTAAAGAACAAATCCATGATGCTGAAATTTTTTTTAATGTAATGCTATTTAATTTCTAACCTTTTTCTTAATCTTCTCTGCTTATTAAATAATTCAGCAATATACTTCATCTAGTCTTAAGAGTGCACATCAGTTAATCACAACACATCAAACTGCTTAATTAAATTTATCTATAAGACACATGAGTCTGATCCCACCAGTGAATTAAGTTTAAAATACTGATATCTTATGACTGCACTAATTTTCAGAATACTAGGGAGCCTTCTCAGCAGTTATGCGATGAGATTCTTGTATTTTACAGACATGTTAAACTGTCATAAGCCAGAAAAACTGAGTTAGTCTCATTTACCATTTTTAGTTCAGATAACTGAATATCAGTTAATCCTGATATTGGAACAACATGTTGATTAAGCAATTTGCATATTCACTTAAATAACATCTTTTAAAAAACACTTTGAAATATCCTAAACAGAATATGCAATCCTGATCTGGCCCTAGGAGAAAAAGTAAGATGTTTCCATAACTGGTAACAAATAGCACTGCAGAGTATTCAGCTACATTATAGCTATTTTCAACAGTTATATGATGAATTGCTTGTTACTCTGGAGGCTGGTTTTTCCATGTTAAAATTGACAAAGTTGTTCATGTAATCTGCATTGTAATTCTTACTGTATTAGTAAGTTTTGTCACAACAAGGTGATAATTTACATACATAATACAATAGGAGATACCCAGTTATAATGATGGACTATAGCCAGACTTTTTCCTCAATTGTATGCTTTATAAGAATAAAAAATACCTTTATTTTCTTGTTGACATTATAGTGTTTATTTAACCGATCTAAATAAAACAGGAAAGGAATTTTGGAATTGTTAATAATTGGTTATCCACTAAGTTACCGCTATTGGTGTGAGTTTTTTGAATACTTTATAGTCTCTTTCAAATTATTCAAAATAATGGCTTTAGTTCAGTATAAATTTGATGTCAAATTATTTGTGTTATTTGAAAGCATTGGTATTCAACTCTTAAAGCATTACTAAGTATCTTGTCAAAATGGGTAATTGGAGAGTTTGGGATCAGATACCAGTGGCTACTTAATTATTATAATTTCTTCATGTAGACCTGGAATCTTACTTCAATCTTTTCTATTTCAATTGAAACATTTGATGATGGGACTATGACCCAGAAGCCCCAAATTTTGTATTTTATGCTTGAATCTAGAATTTGTCCTTATTTTTACATAATTACTCACATACAGGTAAAAT
This sequence comes from Rhinopithecus roxellana, assembly GCF_007565055.1. NCBI lineage: Eukaryota > Metazoa > Chordata > Mammalia > Primates > Cercopithecidae > Rhinopithecus > Rhinopithecus roxellana. The sequence goes on along the minus strand of NC_044550.1, from coordinate 70,820,367 downwards.
GTAGAATTAGGACAAACTTTAAAATGTAGGTATTTGAGAAACAGGAAGTGTATCCAATTCCTCAAAATAAAGACTGTCTTGCTCTGTTCAATAGTTATTATTCCTTTCTCAGCATTAATTAATTCAGCTGGAACATCACATAATTGAAGAGTTGATGATAACATTGATACATATAATTGGTTTTTGTTTAATGTTGAAAATTATTCAAGATCAAAAGGAAATAAAAACAGGAAAATGTGATTTGAATGATCATTACTACTATATCTACAAGTAAGGGAGAAGACAAATTAGGAAATTAATAACCCCAAATATAATCATTGTATTTTCAACGGTGTTATATAATTGACACACAAAGCTATTAAGTAAATGTGATATACTGTAGAGTTTCTTCTACCCTCACCTATGAAGAATGACTGCAAAGGCATAACCTCAGTAATTGCTTTAATTACCAGAGATTCTCTGGTTTAGGTAGGAAAAAGGAAATATATAAGTTCATTCCTCATGAAATCACATTTTGGTTAAATACTTCCAAACAGTCTGGATGTATTATTGCATTGCATGGTGAATGAAAATTTCAATTGAGATATATTTTTTAAATGGTTACAGTTCTATTGAAAGAAAGAAATATCTGGGCTATTCTTAAACTTGGATCTCAGATTTTTGTGGTTACAGATAAGTCCCTCAAGTATATTTATTAGTTTATTTTTCATTAAAGACATATAAATATTAAATTTGCATTCTATATATGTACATATTCAAGTTTCTAAAATCTTATGAAATTACTATTTTTAAAATAGTAACTTGAAGGGCAACATTTTTTTCGTTTGTCATCAGGAAGATTTCTAAATAAGGTTATAATTCCTTATTTCTTCAATAGAATAAAACTTTAAGGAAAAAAGTGTGTTTTAAAATGATTTATAAAATATTATTACAGTGTTTAACCGTCTTTGCTGTCAGAAAATTTCAAAATTAATGTAACAATTTTGCAGCATAGCAAAATTTACAAATCTACTACTCTCCTCCAACTCCCTTTAAAATACAAAAGGAAATATTTTAAATGTTCTGACACATCATAAGCATGACCATATCAGAAAAAAAAAAAAAAAAAAAAAAAAAAAAAAAAAAAAAAAAAAAACCCTGGTGCAACTGTAAAGAAAAACACACACACGCACACAAGTTTAGACTCACTGAAGCCTGCCTACCTCAGGCACCATGACTGACTACGCTTCCCTCACAACCCTCGGGAGGGCAGACTCCACTGTGGAGTCCTTTGTAGACCTTCCCTGCCTACCCAGGGCTATGTTTGAGATCTTTTCAATTGCCTGAAGTAAAAGCAACATTTTTTTCCCATTTATCTGCAGAGCCCTGAGAGCATCAACTTCTTAATTTGATAAAGTAAACTGTGACGGTGTGTTAATGAGGGCTGAGTCATTTGTATATTTTAATAGTGATTTTCTAGGGATAATTATTTCACCTCATTTCAAAGACGTGCCTCTAGCTATGGGAATTTTATTTCAGATGTAAGCAGAGCAGGACCCCATGGTATTCTGGAACACTCACCGTTTCCATCATCTCTTTTTGTATTATTTGCACTCTCTGTTCTTTGTTCAGGGCTGGAGATGAGTAGGCTTGGGGATTGGGAAGGGATCCATTATATTTCAAAGCTCTTTCAACCCTGTAGGGATGATGGTTACACTGAACCAGGGACTCTAGTAGTGACCAATTCTTTCTGTTCTGAACCACCACTGTAATATGAAAGAAACTCAAATTTAAAGCATAAGCTAACTGTTCAATCACTTACCAGTCCTTTCCGTCTCCCTCAAGAGGGTGTATGGCCGTGCTTTCAGCTGGGTTTAATTCTAAACAGCAAGTCATAGTGGCAGAAAGGAAGGCATGCTTATAGAATTAGACTCTGCCTTTAATTCTGTCACAGATTGTCATGTAATTTTAAACCAGTCAGTGTTTGATTTTTGTAGGAAAAAGAAAGAGAGATCAGACCGTTACTATGTCTATGTAGCAAAGGAAGACACAAGAAATTCCATTTTGGTCTGTACTAAGAAAATTGTTTTGCCTTGAGATGCTGTTAATCTGTAACTTTAGCCCCAATCCTGTGCTCACAGAAACATGTGTTATACGGAATCAAAGTTTAAGGATCTAGGACTGTGCAGGATGTGCCTTGTTAACAATATGTTTACAGGCACTATGCTGGTAAAAGTCATCGCCATTCTCCACTCTCGATTAACCAGGGACACAATGCACTGCAGAAAGCTGCAGGGACCTCTGCCCAAGAAAGCCTGGGTATTGTCCAAGGTTTCTCCCACTGAGACAGCCTGAGATGTAACCTTGTGGGAGGGGAAAGACCTGACCATTCCCCAGCCTGACACCTGTAAATGGTCTGTGCTGAGGAGGATTTGTAAAAGAGGAAGGCCTCTTTGCAGTTGAGATAAGAGGAAGGTCTCTGTCTCCTGCATGTCCCTGGGAATGGAATGTCTCAGTGTAAAACCCGATCGTACAGTCATTCTGTTCTGAGATAGGAGAAAACTGCCCTGTGGCTGGAGGTGAGATATGCTGGCAGCAGTGCTGCTCTATTATTCTTTGCTACACTGAGATGTTTGGGTGGAGAGAAGCATAAATCTGGCCTATGTGCACATCCAGGCATAGTACCTTCCTTTGAACTTATTTGTGACACAGATTCCTTTGCTCACGTTTTTCTGCTAACCTTCTCCCAACTGTCACCCTGTCCTCCTGCCGCATTCCCCTTGCTGAGATAGTGAAAATAGTAATCAATAAATTCTGAGGGAACTCAGAGGCTGGTGCCGATGCAGGTCCTCTGTGTGCTGAGTGACGGTCCCCTGGGCCCAGTGTTCTTTCTCTATGCTTTGTCTCTGTGTCTTATTTATTTTCTCAGTCATTTGTCCCACCTGATGAGAAATACTCACAGGTGTGGAGGGACTGACCCTCTTCAGTTTTTTATTTGTAAGAGCTGAAAATAACAAAGATTTATGAAACTTAATGAAAATGGTAATGGGGTAACTTGGATACTATATGAATGTTTCTGATACACATTATTTTATAATAAACATATTAGAGAACATAGTAAGGAAACTATGTGTCAGTGTGCTGTCTTAGCAAAGATTAATAATAATCTACATAATAGTGCCAGACGTTCAGGCTAAGTTCAAAAGGACAGAGGATAATAGTGAGTAGGATGGCAGAGGCAAAATTGCAGGATTATGGGCTCTCACAAAAGGACATCGTTTCTGGAAACGTACCTTACAGGATTGACTTAGAATTTGGACCTACGCTGCTGGTTGGAAGACAAACTAACCTTACGTAATTCTTTTCCAAGGACAAAGTATTCTATTTCATACTGCGTCTGCCCTGAAGCTCTATACACTTCTCCCCATGATTTCAAATATAATAATTATGTGTACACCTCCAGTTCTCATACTTTTATTACACTAAATGCAAAAGAAAAGAGACCATTGGTATTCTAGTTTCCTCAGTAAAATATCCAAAGGTGGAATTACTTCCTATGCATTTGCAAACCGATATGCAGGAACAGGAGATATTGCTATCTGCACTTTGTAGAGGAGAAAAATAATAAGAGAAAGGTAATGAATAATGTGTTCATGATTTGTAAACTAAGACAGTTGTTCTTTCATGGGTATAGTAGATCTTCATTAATATTTTAAAATTTAACTTATGATTTTTAATTTACTTTTGTGCAACCTATCAATTTTAGAGCTATTTCAGAGGATGATTATATCAGAAGAATGCATAATGTTGGTAACAGTATAAATTTTATATGCAGTTACTTTATATTTTATTTTAAAATTTATTTAATTTCCTCTTGTGATCAAAGAATAAAATAAAACTTTATCCTTGGAAGAAAAATAAAGTTATAAATACCAACCTTAACCCAGCCATTAATAGACTGAATATTAGGCAAATATCTAATTTGAAAGACATAGATAATCATTTTACTGGGAATTGTTTTTTGTGAGGAATTATCTCATTGCTTTAGTTCTTTAGGTTAAAACAAAATGAGATTATATTATATTATATTATATTATACTAGACACATAATGCTGCCAAATAATAAGATATGGAGAGAATCTAGATGATATGTTATTAAATATAAATTTCATGATTCTAATGCTGAGGCATAAACTTACAATATTAACATATGTTGAAAATATCTGATAATGTTCAGTTTTCACATTAATAAGCATTAGACATTTCCATATTCAGGTACTCTGAATTTTCAGAATTCCATTGACTTTCATATCTAGCCTATGACATGTATAATCGGAGAAAGAACATGGAGCATGTCTAAAATTAGTGGTGGTGAAGCTCATTGTAATATAAGTAAAGTATATTAAATTTTCATTATAGGCCAAGTGCAGTGGCTGGCATGTGTAATTCCAGCACTTTGTCAGACCCAAGGCAGGTGGATCACTTGAGTCCAAGTGACCAGCTGACCAGTTTAAGGCCAACCTGGACAGCATGGGGAAACCCTCGTCTCTACAAAAAAATGAGCACACCTGCAGTCCCTGATACTCTGGAGGCTGAGGGGGAAGGATCACTGGAGTCACCATCGTGCCCCTGTACTCCAGCCTAAGTGACAGAATGAGACCCTGTCTCAAAGCACACACACATACACAGACATCTGTCAACACACACACACATATGTATACAGCATATATGGGTAGAACTATCAATAAACCTTAATCCTAACATTGTTGTTTGGAACTTATTTACACTCAGATTTGTATTTGATTTCATTTGTTCACAGTCAGAAATTAGGGTCAGCTGTGCTATTTTCAGTTTTCCACACACAGCCATAGTGCACTGTATTTCACATGGTTATTAACATTGTGTCATTTACTGATGTGTCTTTGTATTTCATTTTTTCTTTTAAAAAAGTACATTTTTGGCAAGCTTTAGAGCTCCAGTATATTCTGGCTGTAATAGTTTTGACTGCTGAAAGTAACTTTGGTACCTGCTTCTCACCTATGTTCTAATTAGCATCATTATTTTATAGTAGGTTAGTGCAAAAATATAATTGTGTTTTTTTCTATTACTTTCAATGGCAAAAACTGCAATTACTTTTGCACCAACCTAATTCTATTTTCCAAAACCACCTGACATGGCAAATTTTACAAAACTGTTTCATTTTAGGGGCAAATATCTTATTCTTTCTATAGATACTAATGATGCATCTATTATTCTAGTTATTATTCTACTCATTAGGAACGTGGCAGTGACAGATAAAACTACAGTCCTCATATAGTTTACTTTTCAGATAAACAAACAGTCAATAAACAAAGACCTAAAGAAATTAATAGTATCAATTCTTCTTGTGGTCAGTATCATGGAGAAAATACAACATAACTTAATGAAATAACAGAAGCTGTGCTGTTATATGGTGTGGGTGTAGAAAGCAATTTTCTTGATGGGACATCTGGAAGGAGGTCACTTTATTCCTTGGTGATGAAGAAAATAACAGCATTTTTATCAATTCCAAGAAATTTGAACATTTTACAGAAATTCTAGGATCCCAGAGATTTTGAAGTAATCTATTCAAAATGCAAGAAAAGATGTTCATTTACTGGTGAACATTTTGGGACTGATAATTGAAAGAGGTCAATGAATCCTGGAATTCTAAGCTTTTTATTTTAATGACATAGGAAAAATAGGAACAGAGCCACCCTATCTAGAGCCTTTAAAACAAGATGTGACTATATTCATTCTCAGGGCCTAGAATAAACTTTGCCTCTCCTTCTCACTTGACTTACTCCACAAGGAATAGCCATATGATTTTGTCTTCACTATTGTTTTTGTTTAATGTATGTTTTGTTGGAAGAAAGTCTGGTATGTCAGAATAAAACAAAATATATTAAAGTTTCTATTCTGCTGCAGAAAAACTCCAATTAGAGGCACCACAAGTCTAGGTCAGCTCGACCCAAGTTTGTTGTTATGACAAAATTATTAATAGTGTTCCCTTCCCCCTTAAATTGTACTGATTTGGAAAATAAATTATATGGTCATTCCAGCTATAGAGATCTTTATGTAAAAGTTATTTTCTCTTTCAATTAATTGTCTTGAGAAAGAAACAAAATTATAAGTTGTCAATACATGTTATTACTTTAAAAAAAAATAATAGCTTTAAAGTTACAGGTGGGTTTCTCAGTTACAGGGATGAATTGTATAGTGGTGAAATATAGAATTTTAGTGCACCCATCACCCAAATAGTGACAGTTGTACCCAATAGGTAGTTTTTCATCCTTCATTCCCTGCCCACCCCTGACCTTCTAGTCTCCAATATCCATTGTACCACTCTGCATGCCTTTGCATACCCATAGGTTAGCTCCCACCTATAAGGAAGAACATGCAGTATCTATGCAGTATCTGTTTTAGATTCCTGAGTTACTACACTTAGAATCAAAACCTATAGTATCATCCAAATTCCTGCAAAAGGCATTAGCTCATTACTTCTTATGACTCAGTAATATTTCATTATATATGTGTGTGTGTGTGTGTGTGTAGATCTTTATTTACACACCACTTTATTCACTCATTGGTGGATGGGCAGTTACATTGATTCCACATCTTTGCAATTGTCAGCTGTGCTGCAATAATTATACACATGCAGATGTCTTTTTGATTTATTTTCCTTTGGGTAGATACTTATTAGTGGGATTGCTGGATCAAATGGTAGATCTACTTTTAGTTGTTTGGGAAATCCCCATGCTGTTTTCCATAGAGATTGTATTAATTTACATTGTCACCAGCAGTGTATAAGCATTCTCTTTTCACCACATTGACACCGATATCTATTTTTTTTTTTTGACTTTTCAATAATGACCATTCTGACTGGGTAAAGTGGTATTTTTATTTTTATTATTATTATTATTATTATTGTACTATAAGTTCTGGATTACATGTGCAGAATGTGAAGGTTTGTTACACAAGTATACACGTGCCATGGTGGTTTGCTGCACTCATCACCTGGGTATTTCTCCTAATGCTATCCCTTCCTCAGCTTCCCATCCCCTGACAGATCCTGGTGTGTGATGCCCTCACTACCATGTCTGTGTGTTTTTCCTGTTTAATTCCCACTTATAAGTGAGAACATGTGGTGTTTGGTTTTCTGTTCTTGTGTTAGTTTGCTGAAAATTATGGTTTCCAGCTTCATCCATGTCCCTGCAAAGGACATGCACTCACCCTTTTTTATGACTGCATAGTATTCCATGGTGTATATGTGCCATATTTCCTTTATTCAGTCTATCACTGATAGGCATTTGAGTTGGCTCCAAGACTTTGCTATTGTGAACAGTGCCACAATAAACATATGTGTGTATGTGTCTTTATGGTAGAATAATTTATAATCCTTTGGGTATATACCCAGTAATGGGATTGCTGAGTCAAATGGTATTCCTAATTCTAGATCCTTGAGGAATCGCCACACTGTCTTCCACAATGATTGACCTAATTTACATTGCCACCAACAGTGTAAAAGTTTTCTATTTCTCCACTTCCTCTCCAGCATCTATTGTTTTCTGAATTTTTAATGATCACCATTCTAACTGACATGAGATGGTATCTCATTGTGGTTTTGATTTACGTTTGTTTAATGACCAGTGATGATGAGCTTTTTTTCATATATTTGTTGGCTGCATAAATGTCTTCTTTTGAGAAGCATCTGTTCATATACTTTACTCACATTTGATGGTTTTGTTGTTGTTGTTGTAAATGTGTTTAAGTCCTTTGTAAATTCTGGATAATTGCCCTTTCTCAGATTGTAAAAATTTTCTCCTATTCTGTAGGTTGCCTGTTCACTCTGTGGATAGTTTCTTTTGCTGTGCAGGAGCTCTTCAGTTTAGTTAGATCCCATTTGTCAATTTTGGCTTTCATTGCCATTGCTTTTGGTGTTTTAGTCATGAAGTCTTTGCCCATGCCTATGTCCTGAATGGTATTGCCTAGGTTTTCTTCTAGGGATTTTATGGTTTTAGATCTTACTTTTAAGTTTTAATCCATCTTAAGTTAATTTTTGTATAAGATGTAAGGAAGGGATCCAGTTTCAGCTTCCTTAATATGGCTAGCCAGTTTTCTCAACACCATTGATTAAATAGGGATACCTTTCCCCTTTGTTTGTTTTTGTCAGGTTTGTCAGAGATTGGGTGATTGTAGATGTGAGGTGTTATTTCTGAGACCTCTCTTCTGTTCCATTTGTGAACATATCTGTTTTGATACCAGTATCATGCTGTTTTGGTTACTGTAGATGTGTAGTATAGTTTGAAGTCAGGTAGTGTGATCCCTCTAGCTTTGTTCTTTTTGCTTAGGATTGTCTTGGCTGTGCAGGCTCTTTTTTGGTTCCATATGAAGTTTAAAATAGTTTTTTTTTTTTTTTTTCCAATTCTGTGAAGAAAATCAATGGCAGTTTGATGGGGATAGCATTGAATCTATAAATTACTTTGAGCAGTATGGCCATTTTCATGATATGGATGCTTCCTATCCATGAACGTGAAATGTTTTTCCATTTGTTTGTGTCCTCTCTTATTTCTTTGAGCAGTGGTTTGTAGTTCTCCTTGACGAGGTCCTTGACGTACCTTATAAGTTGTTTTCCTATGTATTTTATTCTCTTTGTAGCAATTGTGAATGGGAGTTCACTCATGATTTGTCTCTCTGTCAGTTACTGGTGTATAGGAATGCTTGTAATTTTTGCACATTGATATTGTATACTAAGACTTTGCTGAAGTTGCTTATCAGCTGAAGGAGATTATTAAACTTAAATTAAATGGGCTAAATACCCCATTTAAAAGACAAAGATTGGCAAATTGGATAAAGAGTCAAGACCCCTCGGTGTGCTGTATTCAGGGGACCCATCTCATGGGCAAAGACACACATGGGCTCAACAAAAACGGATGGAGAAATATTTCCCAAGCAAATGGAAAGCCAAAAGAAAAAAAAAAAAAAAAAAAGAAAAAAAGAAAAAAAAAATCAAGGATTGCCATCCCAGTCTCTGATAAAACAGACTTTAAACCAACAAAGATCAAAAGAGACAAAGAAGGGCATTCCATAATGGTAATGGAATCAATGCAATAAGAAGAGTTAACTATCCTAAATATATATGCACACAATACAGCAGCACCCAGCTTAATAAAGCAAGTTCTTAGAGACCCATAGAGAGACTTAGACTCCCACACAATAATACTGGGAGACTTAAATACCCTACTGTCAATATTAGACAGAACATTGAGACAGAAAATTAACAGTGATATCCAGGACTTTAACTCAGCTCTGGACCAAGCAGACTTAATAGACATCTACAGAACTTTCCACCCCAAATCAACATAATATACATTCTTCTCAGCATCACATAACACTTATTCTAAAATAGACCACATAATTGGAAGTAAAACACTCTTCAATAAATGCAAAATAATGGAAATCATAATATACAGTCTCTCAGACCACAGTGCAATGAAATTAGAACTCAGAATTAAGAAACTAAATCAAAACCACTCAACTACATGTAAACCGAGCAACCTGCTCCTGAATGACTACTGGGTAAATAACGAAATGAAGGCAGAAATAAAGATGTTCTTTGAAACCAATGAGAACAAAGACACAATATACTGGAATCTCTGGGACACATTTAAAGCAGTGTGTAGAGGTAAATTTATAGCACTAAATGCCCACAAGAGAAAGCTGGAAAGATCTAAAATCAACACTCTAACATCACAATTAAAACAACTAGAGAAGCAAGAGCAAACACATTCAAAAGCTAGCAGAAAACAAGAAATGACTAAGATCAGAGTAGAACTGAAGGAGTTAAAGACACAGAATACCCTTCATAAAAATCAATGAAACCAGGAGCTGGTTTTTTGAAAAGATCAACAAAATAGGTGGACCGCTAGCCAGACTAATAAAGAAGAAAAGAGAGAAGAATCAAATAGATGCAATGAAAAATGATAAAGGAGGTGTCACTATTGATCCCATAAAAATACAAACTACCATTAGAGAATACTATAAACAGCTCTACACAAATAAACTAGAAAATCTAAAAGAAATGGATAAATTCCTGGACACATACACCCTTCCAAGACTAAACCAGAAAGAAGTTGAATCCCTCAGTAGACCAATAACAAGTTCTGAAATTGAGGCAGTAATTAATAGCCTAATAGCCAAAAAAGCCCTGGACCAGATGGATTCGCAGACAACTTCTACCAGAGGCACAAAGAGGAGCTGGAACCATTCCTCCCAAAATGATTTGAAACAATGGAAAAAGAGGGAATCCTGCTTAAATCATTTTACAAGGCCAGCATCATCCTGATACCAAAACCTGACAGATACACAAGAAAAAGAGGAAATTTTAGGTCAATATCCCTGATGAACATCGATACAAAAATCCTCTATAAAATACTGGCACACTGAATCCAGCAGCACACCAAAAAGCTTATCTACCATGATCAAGTCTGCTTCACCCCTGGCATGCAAGGCTCATTCAACACACTCAATAAACGTAATCCATCACATAAACAGGACCAATGACAAAAATCACATAATTATCTCAATAGATGCAGAAAAGGCCTTCAACAACATTCAGCAGCACTTCATACTAAAAACTTTCAATAAACTTGGTATTGATGGAATGTATCTCAAAATGATAAGAGCTTTTTGTGATAAACCCACAGCCAATATCATCCTGATTGGGCAAAAACTGGAAGCATTCCCTTTGAAAACCGGCATAAGGCAAGGATGCCCTCTCTCACCATGCCTATTCAACATAGTATTGGAAGTCCTGATCAGGGCAATCAGGCAAGGGAAAGAAATAATGGGTATTTAATTAGGAAAATAAGTCAAATTGTCTCCTTTTGCAGATGACATGATTGTATATTGAGAAAACCCCCTCATCTCACCCCAAAGTGTTATCTTGATGTGATTTCAATTTGCATTTCCATGATGATTAATGATGTTGCACATTTTTTCATATGTTTATTAATCATTTGTGTATCTTCTTTTGATAAATTCCTATTTTTTCATTCACTTATCAATGGAATTATTTGCTTTGGTCTTTCTTATTTGTTGGAGTTCCTTACAGATCAAGAGAGTATCATCTATTTCAGAGATTTATCTGAAGTATTAACATGATAGTATAAAGTCCTTGGCACACCATCAAGCACATATTAAAACTTCCAAAGAAAGTAATTACAAGAATAAATCTCTTTTACAATAGAAATACAAAATAAAATAAAATACATAAGAACATACTTAACCAAAGACCTGGAAGATCTCTACAAGGAGAACTATAAAACACTGCTGAAAGGAATCTAGATGACCACAACCAAATGAAAATACATCCCATGCTCATGGATTTAAAGGGTCAATATCATGAAGATGACCTTACTTCCCAAAACAATCTACAGATTCATCTCAATTACTAACAATATACCAATATTATTTTTTACAGAATTAGAAAAGACAATCCTAAAATTTACGGACCCAAATAGGGGCCCAAATAGCTAAAGTAATCCTATATGAAAATAAACCTGAAGGTATGATATTACCTTTTTTTTGATATTTCAATGTCTTTCAATTGTTATTTTATATTTTGTACAAATTTTATAGTTCTTTTTTTAATTATTATCATACTGTAAGTTCTAGGGTACATGTGCATAACGTGCAGGTTTGTTACATATGTATACCTGTGCCATGTTGGTGTGCTGCACCCATCAACTCGTCAGCACCCATCAACTCGTCATTTATATCAGGTATAACTCCCAATGCAATCCCTCCCCCCTCCCCCCTCCCCATGATAGGCGCCGGTGTGTGATGTTCCCCTTCCCGAGTCCAAGTGATCTCATTGTTCAGTTCCCATCTATGAGTGAGAACATGCAGTGTTTGGTTTTCTGTTCTTCTGATAGTTTGCTAAGAATGATGGTTTCCAGCTGCATCCATGTCCCTACAAAGGACGCAAACTCATCCTTTTTTATGGCTGCATAATATTCCATGGTGTATATGTGCAACATTTTCTTAATCCAGTCTGTCACTGATGGACATTTGGGTTGATTCCAAGTCTTTGCTATTATGAATAGTGCTGCAATAAACACATGTGTACATGTGTCTTTATAGCAGCATGATTTATAATCCTTTGGGTATATACCCAGTAGTGGGATGGCTGGGTCATATGGTACATCTAGTTGTAGATCCTTGAGGAATTGCCATACTCTTTTCCATAATGGTAGAACTAGTTTACAATCCCACCAACAGTGTAAAAGTGTTCCTATTTCTCCACATCCTCTCCAGCACCTGTTGTTTCCTGACTTTTTAATGATTGCCATTCTAACTGGTGTGAGATGGTATCTCATTGTGGTTTTGATTTGCATTTCTCTGATGGCGAGTGATGATGAGCATTTTTTTCATGTGTCTGTTGGCTGTATGAATGTCTTCTTTTGAGAAATGTCTGTTCATATCCTTTGCCTACTTTTTGATGGGGTTGTTTGCTTTTTTCTTGTAAATTTGTTTGAGTTCTTTGTAGGTTCTGGATATTAGCCCTTTGTCAGATGAGTAGATTGCAAAAATTTTCTCCCATTCTGTAGGTTGCCTGTTCACTCTGATGGTAGTTTCTTTTGCTGTGCAGAAGGTCTTTAGTTTAATTAGATCCCATTTGTCAATTTTGGCTTTTGCTGCCGTTGCTTTTGGTGTTTTAGACATGAAGTCCTTGCCCATGCCTATGTCCTGAATGGTACTACCTAGGTTTTCTTCTAGGGTTTTTATGGTATTAGGTCTAACATTTAAGTCTCTAATCCATCTTGAATTAATTTTTGTATAAGGAGTACGGAAAGGATCCAGTTTCAGCTTTCTACTTATGGCTAGCCAATTTTCCCAGCACCATTTATTAAATAGGGAATCCTTTCCCCATTTCTTATTTCTCTCAGGTTTGTCAAAGATCAGATGGCTGTAGATGTGTGGTATTATTTCTGAGAGCTCTGTTCTGTTCCATTGGTCTATAACTCTGTTTTGGTACCAGTACCATGCTGTTTTGGTTACTGTAGCCTTGTAGTAGAGTTTGAAGTCAGGTAGCGTGATGTCTCCAGGTTTGTCCTTTTGACTTAGGATTGTCTTGGCAATGCGGACTCTTTTTTTTGTTTCCATATGAACTTTAAGGCAGTTTTTTCCAATTCTGTGAAGAAACTCATTGGTAGCTTGATGGGGATGGCATTGAATCTATAAATAACATTGGGCAGTATGGCCATTTTCATGATATTGATTCTTCCTATCCATGAGCATGGTATGTTCTTCCATTTGTTTGTGTCCTCTTTTATTTCACTGAGCAGTATTTTGTAGTTCTCCTTGAAGAGGTCCTTTACATCCCTTGTAAGTTGGATTCCTAGGTATTTTATTTTCTTTGAAGCAATTGTGAATGGAAGTTCATTCATGATTTGGCTCTCTGTTTGTCTGTTACTGGTGTATAAGAATGCTTGTGATTTTTGCACATTAATTTTGTATCCTGAGACTTTGCTGAAGTTTCTTATCAGCTTAAGGAGATTTTGGGCTGAGACAATGGGGTTTTCTAAATATACAATCATGTCATCTGCAAACAGGGACAATTTGACTTCTTCTTTTCCTAACTGAATACCCTTGATTTCTTTCTCTTGCCTGATTGCCCTAGCCAGAACTTCCAAGACTATGTTGAACAGGAGTGGTGAGAAAGGGCATCCCCTTCTTGTGCCAGTTTTCAAAGGGAATTTTTCCAGTTTTTGCCCATTCAGTATGATATTGGCTGTGGGTTTGTCATAAATAGCTCTTATTATTTTGAGGTACGTTCCATCAATACCGAATTTATTGAGCGTTTTTAGCATGAAGGGCTGTTGAATTTTGTCAAAAGGCTTTTCTGCATCTATTGAGATAATCATGTGGTTCTTGTCTTTGGTTCTGTTTATATGCTGGATTACGTTTATTGATTTGTGAATGTTGAACCAGCCTTGCATCCCAGGGATGCAGCCCACTTGATCGTGGTGGATAAGCTTTTTGATGTGCTGCTGAATCCGTTTTGCCAGTATTTTATTGAGGATTTTTGCATCGATGTTCATCCAGGATATTGGTCTAAAATTCTCTTTTTTTATTGTGTCTCTGCCAGGCTTTGGTATCAGGATGATGTTGGCCTCATAAAATGAGTTAGGGAGGATTCCCTCTTTTTCTATTGATTGGAATACTTTCAGAAGGAATGGTACCAGCTCCTCCTTGTACCTCTGGTAGAATTCAGCTGTGAATCCATCTGGTCCTGGACTTTTATTGGTTGGTAGGCTATTAATTATTGCCTCAATTTCAGAGCCTGCTAGTGGTCTATTCAGGGATTCAACTTCTTCCTGGTTTAGTGTTGGAAGAGTGTAAGTTTTCAGGAAATTATCCATTTCTTCTAGATTTTCTAGTTTATTTGTGTAGAGGTGTTTATAATATTCTCTGATGGTCGTTTGCATTTTTGTGGGGTCGCTGGTCATATCCCCTTTATCATTTTTTATTGTGTCTATTTGATTCTTCTCTCTTTTCTTCTTTATTAGTCTTGCTAGCAGTCTGTCAATTTTGTTGATTTTTTCAAAAAACCAACACCTGGATTCATTGATTTTTTGGAGGTTTTTTGTGTCTCTATCTCCTTCAGTTCTTCTCTGATCTTAGTTATTTCTTGCCTTCTGCTAGCTTTTGAATGTGTTTGCTCTTGCCTCTCTAGTTCTTTTAATTGTGATGTTAGAGTGTCAATTTTAGATCTTTCCAGCTTTCTTTTGTGGGCATTTAGTGCTATAAATTTCCCTCTACACACTGCTTTAAATGTACCCCAGAGATTCTGGTATGTTGTATCTTTGTTCTCATTGGTTTCAAAGAACGTCTTTATTTCTGCCTTCATTTCGTTATGTACCCAATAGTCATTCAGGAGCAGGTTGTTTAGTTTCCATGTAGTTGAGAGGTTTTGATTGAATTTCTTAGTCCTGAGTTCTAGTTTGATTGCACTGTGGTCTGAGAGACAGTTTGTAATAATTTCTGTTCTTGTACATTTGCTGAGGAGTGCTTTACTTCCAATTATGTGGTCAATTTTGGAATAAGTGTGATGTGGTGCTGAGAAGAATGTATATTCTGTTGATTTGTGGTGGAGAGTTCTATAGATGTCTATTAGGTCCACTTGGTGCAGAGATGAGTTCAATTCCTGGATATCCTTGTTAACTTTCTGTCTCATTGATCTGTCTAATGTTGACAGTGGAGTGTTGAAGTCTTCCATTATTACTGTATGGGAGTCTAAGTCTCTTAGTAAGTCTCTAATTACTTGCTTTATGAATCTGCGTGCTCCTGTATTGGATGCATATATATTTAGGATAGTTAGCTCTTCCTGTTGAATTGATCCCTTTACCATTATGTAATGGCCTTCTTTGTCTCTTTTGATCTTTGTTGGTTTAAAGTCTGTTTTATCAGAGACTAGTATTGCAACCCCTGCTTTTTTTTTTTGTTCTCCATTTGCTTGGTAGATCTTCCTCCATCTCTTTATTTTGAGCCTATGTATGTCTCTGCATGTGAGATGGGTCTCCTGAATACAGCCAACTGATGGCTCTTGACTCTTTATCCAGTTTGCCAGTCTGTGTCTTTTAATTGGAGCATTTAGTCCATTTACATTTAAGGTTAATATTGTTATGTGAGAACTTGAACCTGCCATCATGATATTAACTGGTTATTTTGCTCATTAGTTGATGCAGTTTCTTCCTAGCCTCGATGATCTTTGCATTTTGGCATGTTTTTGCAATGGCTGGTACCGGTTGTTCCTTTCCATGTTTAGGGCTTCCTTCAGGGTCTCTTGTAAGGCAGGCCTGGTGGTGACAAAATCTCTCAGCATTTGCTTATCTGTAAAGGATTTTATTTCTCCTTCACTTATGAAACTTAGTTTGGCTGGATATGAAATTCTGGGTTTAAAATTCTTTTCTTTAAGGATGTTGAATATTGGCCCCCACTCTCTTCTGGCTTGGGGAGTTTCTGCCAAGAGATCTTCTGTTAGTCTGAGGGGCTTCCCTTTGTGGGTAACCTGACCTTTCTCTCTGGCTGCCCTTAAGATTTTTTCCTTCATTTCAACTTCGGTGAATCTGGCAATTATGTGTCTTGGAGTTGCTCTTCTCGAGGAGTATCTTTGTGGAGTTCTCTGCATTTCCTGATTTTGAATGTTGGCCTGCCCTACTAGGTTGGGGAAGTTCTCCTGGATGATATCCTGAAGAGTATTTTCCAACTTGGTTCCATTTTCCCCCTCACTTTCAGGCACCCCAATCAGATGTATATTTGGTCTTTCTACATAATCCCATACTTCTTGCAGGCTTTGTTCATTTCTTTTTCTTCTTTTTTTCTTTTGGTTTCTCTTCTTGCTTCATTTCGTTCATTTGATCCTCAATTGCTGATACTCTTTCTTCCAGTTGATTGAGTGGGTTACTGAAGCTTGTGCATCTGTCACGTATTTCTTGTGTCATGGTTTTCATCTCTGTCATTTCGTTTATGACCTTCTCTGCATTAATTATTCTAGCTGTCAATTCTTCCACTCTTTTTTCACGATTTTTAGTTTCTTTGCGCTGGGTATGTAATTCCTCCTTTAGCTCTGAGAAGTTTGATGGACTGAAGCCTTCTTCTCTCATCTCGTCAAAGTCATTCTCTGACCAGCTTCGATCCGTTGCTGTTGATGAGCTGCGCTCCTTTGCAGGGGGAGATGGGCTCTTACTTTTTGAATTTCCAGCTTTTCTGCCCTGCTTCTTCCCCATCTTCGTGGTTTTATCTGCCTCTGGTCTTTGATGATGGTGACGTACTGATGGGGTTTTGTTATAGGTGTCCTTCCTGTTTGATAGTTTTCCTTCTAACAGTTAGGACCCTCAGTTGCAGGTCTGTTGGAGATTGCTTGAGGTCCACTCCAGACCCTGTTTGCCTGGGTATCAGCTGCAGAGGTTGCAGAAGATAGAATATTGCTGAACAGCGAGTGTACCTGACTGATTCTTACTTTGGAAGCTTCCTCTCAGGGGTGTACTCCACCCTGTGGGGTGTGGGGTGTCAGACTGCCCCTAGTGGGGGATGTCTCCCAGTTAGGCTACTCAGGGGTCAGGTACCCACTTGAGCAGGCAGTCTGTCCCTTCTCAGATCTCAAACTCCATGTGGGGAGATCCACTGCTCTCTTCAAATCTGTCAGACAGAGTCCTTTGCATCTGCAGAGGTTTCTGCTGCTATTTTTGTTGTTGTTGTTTAGCTGTGCCTTGCCCCCAGAGGTGGAGTCTACAGAGACAGGCGGGTTTCCTTGAGCTGCTCTGGGCTCCACCCAGTTCGAGCTTCCCAGCGGCTTTGTTTACCTACTTAGGCCTCAGCAATGGTGGGCGCCCCTCCCCCAGCCTCGCTGCTGCCTTGCGGTTAGATCGCAGGCTGCTGTGCTAGCAATGAGGGAGGCTCCATGGCCGTGGGACCTTCCTGGCTAGGTGTGGGATATAATCTCCTGGTGTGCCCGTTTGCTTAAAGCGCAGTATTGGGGTGGGAGTTACCCGATTTTCCAGGTGTTGTGTGTCTCAGTTCCCCTGGCTAGGAAAAGGGATTCCCTTCCCCCTTGCGCTTCCCAGGTGAGGTGATGCCTCGCCCTGCTTCAGGTCTCTCTGATTGGGCTGCAGCACCTGACTAGCACCGATTGTCCGGCACTCCCTAGTGAGATGACCCCAGTACCTCAGTTGAAAATGCAAAAATCACCGGTCTTCTGTGTCACTTGTGCTGGGAGTTGGAGACTGGAGCTGTTCCTATTCGGCCATCTTCTTCTTCTTTTTTTTTTTTTGAGATACAGTTTTGCTCTTGTCCCCCAGGCTGGAGTGCAATGGCATGATCTCGGCTCACTACAGCCTCCACCTCCTGGTTTGAAATGATTCACCTATTTCAGCCTCTTGAGTAGCTGGGACTACAGGCATGCACCACACCACCTGACAAATTTCTGTATTTTTAGTAGAAAGAAGGTTTCACTATGTTGGTCAGGCTGGTCTTGAACTCCTGACATCAAATGAACTGCCCTCCTTGGCATCCCAAAATGGGATCATCTATTTACCTCCCCAAATAAATCATCTATTTACAGCTTATTCACAGTATTCAAAGCAATTAACATCATGTGTGCTGATATGGTAGGTTTTGTGTCCTCACACAAATCTCATCTTGAATTAAAATCCTCGTAATCCCTAAGTGTCAAAGAAAGGCCAGGTAAAGGTAACTTGATCATAGTGGCAGTTTTCCTCATGTTGTTCTTGTGATAGTGAGTGAATTCTAATGAGATCTAATGGTTTTATAAGGGACTCTTCCCACCTCACTCCTTAATCTTGTCTCTCTTGCCACCATGTGAAGAAAGTCTTTGCCTCTCCTTCACCTTCCACCATGATTGTAAGTTCCCTGAGGTCTCCCCAGCCATGCAGAACTAGAAGTCAATTAAAGTTCTTTCCTTTATAAATTACCCCTTCTCAGAAGTTCTTTATAGCAGTGTGAAAATGGGGTAACACAGCAAATTCATACTGCAAAGAGTGGGGTGCTGCTATTCTGATAGAAAATGTGGAAGCCACTTTGGAACTGGGTAACAGGCAGAGATTGTAACAGTGTGGAGAGCTCAGAAGAAGACAGAAAGAGATGAGAAAGTTTGGAATTTCCTAGGGACTTATTTAATGGCTTTGACCAAAATGCTGATAGGGATATGGACAATGAAATCCAGGCTGAAGTGGTCTCAGATTAAGATAAGGAACTTTTTGGGAACTGGAATAAAGGTGACTCTTGCTCTGTGCTTTAGCCAAGAGACTGGTGGCATTTTCCCCTTCCCTAGAGATCTGTGGAACTTTGAACTTGAGAGAGATAATTTAGGGTATCTGGCAGAAGAAATTTCTAATCAACAAAACATTCAAGATGCGACCTAGATGCTGTTAAAAGCATTTGGTTTTATGCATTCACAAAGAGATGGTTTAGAATTGGAACTTATGTTTAAAAGAGAAGAGAATGAAAGTTTGGAAAACTTGCAACCTGATGATGCAATACAAAAGGAAAATCCTTTTTCTGGGGAGAAATTCAAGCCAGCTGCAGAAATCTGCATAAGTAATGAGGAGCTGAATGTTAATCCCCAAGACAATGGGGAAAGTTTCTCCAGGGCACATCAGAGGTCTTCAAAGCAGCACCTACCATCACAGGCTCAGAGGCCTAGGAGAAAAAATGGTTTTGTGGGTCAGGCCCAGGGCCTTGTTGGTTTGTGCAGTCTTGGGACTTGGTGACTTGCATCCTAGTAGTAGCTAAAAAGAGTGAATGTATAACTCAGGCTGTTGCTTCACAGGGTGCAAGCCCCAAGCCTTGACAGCTTTCATGTGGTGTTGGGCCTGCAGGTGCACAGAAGTTAAAAAACTGAGGTTTGGGAACCTCTGCCTAGATTTCAGAAGATGTACAGAAATGCCTGTATGTGCAGGCGGAAGTTTGCTGCAAGGTTGGAGCTCTCATGAAGAGCTTTTGCTAGGGCAATGCAGAAGGAATATATGCAGTCAGAACCTCCACACAGAGTGTCCACTGGACACTGGTGGAAACCAGTTAGAGGTAGTATTATCATGGGGACACTTTCCCCATGATGTTTTCATGATAGTGAGTGAGTTCTCACAAGACCTGATAGTTTTGTAACAATATAGTTATACTTTTTAATGAATAGTTATACTTTTTATGACTAATAGAAACACATTAAGATGTTAGAAATCATCTTAGTTTATTGATAAAAATGACTAAGAACAAATTCAATTAAAAATAAACATTATGCCTTTATTTTTCTCTCTGCTATATCATATAAATAGATCATCATAGAACTTCAAACATGAAGCACACAAATTTGTAATGGAAACTTAAACAAATAGTAGATTTAATAATTTTTATAATTTGATAAAATGAGTTATTTGACTTATTTTATCTTAATAACCAAAGCTTCAGTCCAAAATAAATGTTCTAAATGTTGAGGATTACTATATGTCTATTTAAAATATAATATGGAGGCCTATCTCAGAGATATTGCAGGTTTCATACCACCACAATAAATTTAATAGAGCAGTAAATCAAGTCACACAAATGTTTTGGTTTTCCAGTGTATATAAAAGTTGTATTTATAAGGAACTCTTCCTCCTTTGATCAACACTCTTTTCTGCCACCATGAGAAGAAGACTCATGTTCTCTTTCGTCTTGTGTCATGGTTAATTTTCTGAAGCCTCCTAGCCATGTGAAACTATGAGTCATTTAAACTCATTTCCTTTTGTGTTCACATCATGTTCACCAGTAGAGTCCATCGCAAGAAACCACATTATTTGCTCAATCATAAGAAGCCCCCCCTCTCAAGTTTTATGCTGATATTGTAGGAATTCAGTCACATCTTTAGGCTCCACCTCTAATTCTAGTTCTTTTGCTGTTTCTACATCTGCAGTTACTTTCTCCACTGGTCTTGAATTCCTCAAAATCATCCATGAGAGTGGGAATCAACTTCTTCTAACTGCTGTGAATGTTAATAGTTTTACCTCCTCCCAAGAATCATTTATGTTCTTAATAACATCTAGAATTATAAATATTTTCCAGAATGTTTTCAATTTACTTTGCTCAGAGCCATCAGAGGAATCACTCTCTACAACAGCTGTAGGCTTACAAAATATATTTCTTAAATAAGACTTGAAATTTCTCCTTGATTAATGGCTGTATAATGGATGCTGTGTTAACAGACATGAAAACAACATTTATTTCCTATACATCTCGGTCAGAGCTCACGGGTGACTAAATACATTGTCAATTGTCAATGAGCAGTGATATTTGAAAGGGTAATATTTCTCCTGAGCAGTAGTTTCAAAAGTGGGCTTAAACTATTCATCAAACCCTGCTATAAACAGGTATGTTGCCATCCAGGCTTTGTTCTTCCATTTACAGACTACAGGCAGGGTAGACTTTGCATAATTTTTAAGAATGTTAGGATTTTCAAATGGTAAATAAACACCAACTTCAACTTAAAGTCACTGGATGCATTACCTCTCATAACAAGAGAGTTAATCTGTCCCTTGAAACTTCGAAGCAAGTAATTGACTTCTCCTCTCCAGCTATGAAAGTTCTAGATGGCATCTTCTTTCAATATAGGAGTGTTATATACGTGTTGAAAATCTATTGTTTAGAGTAGCCACCTTCATCAATTGTCTTAGCTAGATCTTCTGGATAACTTGCTGCAGCTTCTCCATTAGCATGTGGTGCTTCACTTTACACTTTTATTTTCTTTAATGTTATGGGGATGGTTTCATTCTTTAAATTTCATGAACCAACCCAGCTAGCTTTAAACCTTTCTTCTGCAGCTTCGTCACCTCTTTCACCCTTTATAGAATTGAAGAGGGTTAAGGCCTTGCTCTAGATTGCAGTTGGCTTAAGTGAGTGTTGTGTCTGGTTTGATCTTCTATTCAGACCATTGAAAGTTTCTTCATATTAGAAATAAAACTGTTTCACTTCCTTATCATTTGTATGTTCCCTAAATTAGCACTTTTAATTTCCTTCAAAAACTTTTTCTTTGCATTTACAAATTACTAATTGCTGTAAGAGGCCTAGTTCTTGGTCTGTATTGGTTTTTTACATACCTTTCTCACCAAACTTAATCATTTATAGCTTTCGGTTTAAAGCGAAATATTTACAACTCTTCCCTTCACTGGAACATTTAAATGCCATTATAGGGTTATTAATTGGCATAATTTCAATATTGTTGTTTCTCTGGAAATGGGGAGACCAGAGGAAAGGGAAAGAGACAGAAGAATGACTAGTAAGTGGAGCAGTCAGAACAAACAACATTTATCGGTTAAGTTTATAGTCTTATATGGGTGTGGTTTCTGGTCCACCAGAACAGTTACACTTGTAATACCAAGGACCACCCTACCAGATATAATAGCAATGAAATAATTTAAAATACTGTGATAATTACCAAAAGGTGACACAGAGACATGAAATGATACCTTCTTTTGTAAAAATGGTGCCTATAGACTTGCTAGATGCAGGATTACCATAAACCTTCAATTTGTTAAAAAAAAAAAAAAAAAAGGAAAAGAAAAGATACTTGTGTCATGCAATAAAGCAAACTGCAATAATAAGAGGTATACTTCTATATAATTAGAAATCAATGAAGTAGCTTTAATCCTAACCAGTTAGTATTTGTTCATTTGTTTATTCAGAAAAATTTTACACAGACAGTAATGATCACAGCATAAAAACTAACAGTTTAGCATCTTATAATAAAATAAATATAATCTTTGATCTAGATGTTAGAACTAATCACTTTTTTCTAGAGTAATAAAAAATTAAATCTTATAACTTATTTTTTCTTGTCATTTCGATGTGAGGTAGTTCTTTATTCATTCTGTAACCCATGTTTATTAAGTAGAAATCACCTCTTACTATAAAACCTATATATCAAGCATTCTAGGCCTTATCTTCTTTTTCTAAACTATTTTTTTGGCTTACTTCTTTTAATTTCACTTTACTTTGTTATAGTATATGCATATTTTCACATTACCATATTTTAGAACAAGGCACAAAGCAAATTTTTGCAAACAAGTCTAACAGGCAATGAATATATGATTGTAGACAACAAGAAAAGTAATTGGTGGAATGTGTTTCTAAATCAGATTCTTCTTCCTGTGTTTTTTCACACCATTAGAATCTGAAGAAATAAGGCTTGTTTGTTCCATCACAGTTCTCTCCCTGCTTCTTCTCACTGTGTTTTTGTTAGTAGAATTTATAAAATTCAGTTGGCTTGATAAATACAGAAAATAAATGTATACTATAACTAAATTAAACCTAATTATGTTTTTTAAAGTGGAAGAATGGAACATACATTATATTTTTATTTTTTAACAATCAAAACAAATGACCAGAGTGACCCTCCTATAAGAATTGTGCCTTTGCTATAGTATCAATAAGGGTTGTTCTGTGTCAAAGCATTATCAACATGTGGCCTTTCCTTTCCTTTTTCCTTTACTTCTGTATGTATGATTATAAAGAAGATATTGTCATCTTATATTTCTCCACACTCTCAGTAGAGATCAAATGGAATAAGTAAATTAAAATATAAGATATTATGAAGAACCATTTGGTTAGAGAGAAATGGAGATATATTTTTGTACTTCTTTTCTAAAATTTATCTATTAATATAAACTAAAATTTAGTTCTGATTAGGTATAGATTTATTACAGGCACAATTTCTCCTCATTCTGTCTGCAATTCTAGTATATTTCTTAGAAACATTCATTCACTCATTCAACAAATATTTATTAAAGATCTTCTCTATTGTAAAATGATTTTAGAGGGAGGGAGCAGAGATTATTGTTATATCTCCCCATATCAGCTGTCTTATTTTTTCTAGCAGATGCTACCAGCTTTAGAGTCTAGACTCTCCAGCCTCCAATGGAGCTATGTGTTGCAAAATGACTAAGTTTTCACCTTATTGCATACAGTTAGAAGTGAAGTGCTACATGCAATTTCTGCATCATCTTCTCTGTTTTGCTGCTTAGAAATAACTGCAAAATTCAATGGTGGGAGTGATAGAGAAGAACACCATAGAAAAATCAAAGACTGAGGACATCAGAGCCACAAGAGTCTCAAAGAAAAATGTGTCTATTTTACAAAATATTCAATTTACTGTGAATAATACATGATGTGTTAAAGTAGTCAAGGTACCAGATGAAAATTTTGCTCTCATTAAGTGTATATTTCCATGGAAAAAACAGATCTTAAAAGAGATCAATACACAAATAAATACTATTTTAGTTGGCAATTATGGTACTAAAAAACCAAAAACAAATAGAAAAAAAATTGTAGAAAAACAAATTAGAGGACAGATAAAATTTTTGAAAGGAGTTTATGGCAGACTAGTTCCTGTAGGAGGTACTATAAACTATAACAGATATAAACAGGAATTTAAGCTATAAGCACATGGATATCTATGAGAATATGGAAAAAAATCTTCTTGTTATGAAATTAGTTAGAATATCCAGTTTTCAAAAAACATTGCATATAAATGTTAAACAACCATTTTAGAGCTGGATACCAGTCTCTTAAGTGGTATATTTACATATGTCTACATGTGCATGAAATATTAATAATTCTTTAACCTTTCAGAGATACTCAAAGCTATTATTATAAATGGGTATAATGTTTAGGTCACTAAACAGACTCGGTTGGCTGCTTCAAACGAAGAAAATTTGTGATGAATCTTTAGGTTTTACCAACATTTGGATTCATAACTATTCAGATTACAGAGTGAGTAGAGTCGTATAATTATATAATTAGTCTCTTTTATTTTAATTTGCTATCTTCAGCTTTTTATTCTTAGGGCTTATGCAAAATATTATTTTCTATACATTTGTTTTTCTCCACTGAGAATATGTAGGAAGAAAGATATTTCAATGTTCATTAATTACCACAGATCTGTCAGCAAAATGTCAAGAATTATTAGAAAACTATAGAATTAAAACAATGATGTATTGTTTAAAGAATAAATACACAAGTAGAGCAACAGGAGATACTGAGCTGTGCATCTGTCAAAACATAAATATTAGACCTGGTTTTTGTAGATCATTGCAGAAGAGGTGGATTGATACATAATTTCCTCTGTAAGACAGTGTATCTATGTAGAGAAAAAATGGATCACAAACTGACAAAATAAACGCAAATCAATTCAAGACAAATTAAATAATTAAGTGCCAAAATTAAAATTCTGAAGTTTTTAGAAAAAAAAAAAAAAAAAAGTATTTTGGTCAAAGTCATTCCACAAGTCTCTAGGAAGTTCCAAACTCTCCCATACTTTTCTTCTTCTGAGCCCTCCTAACTGTTCCAACCTCTGCCTCTTCCACATTTTCAGGTATCTTTATAGCAGCACCCCCACCCAGTACAAATTTACTGTATTAATCCTTTCTCATGCTGCCTTAAGGACATACCCAAGACTAGGGAATTTATAAAGAAAGGAAGTTTAATCGATTCAGATTTTCACAGACCTGGGGAGGCCTCAGAAAACTTACAGTCATGGCAGAAGGGGAAGCTAACACATCCTTCTTCACATAGTGGCAGCAAGGGAAAGAGCTGAGCCAAAGGGGGAAAACGTCCCTATAAATCCATCGATATCATGAGAACTCAGTCACTAACATGAGAACAGCAGCATGGGGTCAACTGTCCCCATGATTCAATTACCTTTCACCAGGTCTCTTCCACAATACATGGGGATTATTGGAACTACAATTCAAGATGAGATTTGGGTGGGGACACAGCCACATCATATCACTTCCTGTTTATTTGCATTTCAAAATTTAAAAAAATACATTATATATATATGTCATATATATAAAACAAATATCCAGAATTAAAATTTAAATTATAAGTAACAATTAAAATTCTAAATTAAGCTGAAGAAAATAATTTAATAATCAATCTATTTTAACTAAAATGAAATAATTGAAAATAATGAATTTTATATTATTAAATATTTTTAAGTTTACCCTATTCTGTATATCCAGCTAAGCAAATAGCAATGTTTACTCATCAAAACTATTATGACTTTTTGTCACTTTTAAAAATTATATTTTTCTGTTTGTATAATTTTCATATATCCTGCTAGAATATAACAATTTTTCATGGCAAGAAATATGTCCTACTTAGCTTACCCTAAATTTCACAAAACCAGGCTTAGGGGTTACCAGTAGTTGGTGTGAACAGATAATGACATTGTTTGATGCTCACCCCTCCCAAGCACAAAGGTCACCTTGGCCCCTCCTTTGCATCTTCCCAGACCTTCTTGGAACCATAATATGGGAAGAAAGAATTCCGACCTAGTACAGCAAAGGTCGTCCTCCTGGATCCTGCTGGAACATGGTAGCAGATGGCCACTTTGATTGCTCATTATCTATAACATGCTGGTTGTTAAATATGTTGAAAACAATCCCTTAAAAGAAGTGTTGCTCATACATTTGCTATTTAATTATGGTATCTGAATATACTTATAAAATATGTTATACAAAGAACATAAGCCAACGAAGCTATTACCACATAAAAAGCCTTCTCAGATGTTTCCAAAGTACCCTTCTTTTAAAAATACTTTTATTTGGTAATAGAAAAAATTTCAACTTTAAAGTTCAAAATACACACCATGTTTCAACAGGCTTCACTGGTTTTGGAAAAAGTGTGACATGCATGAAATAGTGACAAAAATATTTTTTTCTTTAAACTAGAACTTGAAGATCTGACCTTATCACTGTAATTTACAAGCTGTTTTAAATGAGATAATTCACTAAATGTACATGGTCTGCACAGGAGTGCTAATGAGAGTTTGCATAAATATTATTATCATTACTTCCTTAGTGAGAAATCAGTTTGCTAATTTTTATCTTGCTCAATCTCATGCTAACATTGTTCCTGCTTTGATGAGTTTACAGTTTATCGTGGGAGGAGGCACACTTCTAAATGACTGCACAAATGTGTGCACATTAAACTGTGACAAGTAATCTGATGAAAAGGTACGTAGTACACTGAAGGCCTATTAACAGTAGAGTTGACCTAGTCAGGAAGTCAGCTAGGATTCCTGTGGAAAAGCGAAGCTTAGCAAGATATAAAGGTTATTGGGAAAAGCTGACAAAAACATTAAAAAAAAAAAAAAAGGAATAGAAATTCAGGAAGAAGGCCCGGCGCGGTGGCTCAAGCCTGTAATCCCAGCACTTTGGGAGGCCGAGACGGGCGGATCACGAGGTCAGGAGATCAAGACCATCTTGGCTAACACGGTGAAACCCCGTCTTTACTAAAAATACAAAAAAATAAACTAGCCGGGCGAGGTGGCGGGCGCCTGTAGTCCCAGCTACTCCGGAGGCTGAGGCAGGAGAATGGCGTAAACCCGGGAGGTGGAGCTTGCAGTGAGCTGAGATCTGGCCACTGCACTCCAGACCAGGCGACCGAGCAAGACTCCGTCTCAAAAAAAAAAAAAAGAAATTCAGGAAGAAGCAGTGGCTTTCAGGAAGTCCATGGTCTTTTGGAGAGAGCAGAGCACATAGAAAATGAACAGCTGAGGAGGCTTAGCATGAGGGGAGGATGAAATGCTGGCACTGCACAGATGTTACAGCACTTCTTAAGCTATGATAAGATCGATCTTTTTGCCTGTATTTGGTCTCCATCAACCAAAAGTGTAAAGATTTTATTAAGAAAGAATTTAAAGCTGTTCTAAAACTAGATTGTGAGTCAAAATCACCTGGAAGGCTTGTTTAACCACAAAAAGTGGAGCCCTGTCTCCAGAGTTTCTGATTCAGAGTTTCTGGGCTGTAGTCCAAGAATTTGCATTTCTAACTGGTTCCCAATGATGCTGATGCTGCTAGTCTGGTGACAGCACTTTGAGAAACACCCATCTACACCAACCTAACTACAGAAATTAGTATCCCAGCTATCTAATGCTGCCTAACAAATCACTCAAAAACTTAGTAACTTAGAACAATTTCTTATGACACCTCACGTCTCTGTGGGTTGGCTTAGCTTGTCTAAATTGTTCTCACTTTAGGTGTCTCAGACATTAGCCATCATTTGGCAAATGGACCTAGAGTTACCTGAAGATTCAACTGAAGAGGACATTCAATGTGGCTTTTTAAAAAATGTAAATTGACAATTTGTAATTGTATAAATTTATGGAGTAAAATGTGATGTTGTAATTTATGATCTAATGTGAAATAATTAAATTAAACTATTAATATATCTATCATCTCAAATATTTGAGTACAGTTACCATAGAAAACAATATGAAGATTCCTCAAAAAATAAAAAGTACAATTACTGTATGATCCAGCAATATTATTTCAGGGTATTTACCCAAAATTTTGGAAGTCAGCTTGTTGAAGAGATTTCTGCCCTCTCATGTTTATTATAGCACTATTAACAATAGCCAAGATATGAAACTAGCCTAATGTCCAACAACAAATGAATAGATAAAGAAAATGTACTGTATATACACAATGGAATACTGATCATCCTTAAAAACAACGTGACTTCTTTACTTATATGTCTGACACCTGGTTTGGAATAGCTAGGTTGGCTAGAATTTCAAGACTTTCTCTTTCTCTCTCCCTGTGACCACTCTCAGTGGCTGATTTGGCCCATCCTGCCATCCTGCCATCACAGGATTGCAATCTCAGGTTGATTAGACTTCTTGCATGTCAGCTGGCTTTTCAAAAACAAAACAAAAAATCCAAAGATCCAGGCAGAAGCTGCAAGGGTGCTTATAATCTACTCAGAGAAGTAATGCAGTATTGTTTCGGCAACATTCTATTTGTCAAAGGCTAATCATCAAATTGATAAGTACATAAATAATTTAAAACAAACAAAAGCACAAGTAAAAGGGTTTATTAGTTTTCTAGTGCTATTGTAACAAGGTACCACAAACTTAATGGCTTAGAAAACATAAATTTATTATTTTTTTCCTCTGCAGGCTGGGAATTCTAGATCAAGATATGAAGAGGGCCAGTTTCCTAGATTCAGAGCTGTGAGAAAGAATCCATTCTATGACTTTTCCCTAGCTTCTGATGTTTGTCTGGTAATCTTTGGCATTCTTTGTCTTGTAGACCTCTGTTTTCATCTTATCAAGAAAATTTTCCTGTATGTTTGTCTGGGTTTAAATTTTCCTTTCTTATAGAACACCAATAAGATTGGACTGGAGCCCACCTTAATGACTTCACTTTAACTTCATTATCTTTATAAAGACCCTATCTTCAAATAAAGATACATTCTGAGATGTTTGGGGTTGGAACATCAATACATGAATGTTAGGGTGTGACAAAATTCAACCCATAACATAGGGCTACCCTTGATTCAGAGAGAGACTACTCAAGGATATGGCAGATTTAGTTCATTTGCTGAGTCAGCTTTGCATATTAACTACTACATTTTCATATTTTGAAATAATACTAGGTGACAGGGAAATATTATCAGAAATTGCAAAAATTCCTGGCGAATATGTTGAAACCCCGTCTGTACTGAAAGAAAATACAAAAATTAGCTGGGCGTGGTGGCGCACACCTGTAGTCTCAGCTACTCGGGAGGCTGAGGCAGGAGAATCACTTGAACCCCGGGAAGTGGGGGTTGCAGTGAGCCACTATCGTGCCACTGCACTCCAGCCTGGTGACAGAGCTGGTGACAGACTTCATTTCAAAAAAAAAAAAGAAGAAAGAAATTGCAAAAAGTATTTGAATATATACAATAAATATTTCAGCTATTCCTGTATTAACTTCACTCACTCACCCTTTTTCTTTTATTATTATTATACTTTAAGTTCTAGGGTACATGTGCACAACATGCAGGTTTGTTACATATATATACATGTGCCATGTTGGTGTGCTGCACCCATTAACTTGTCATTTACATTAGGTATATCTCCTAATGCTATCCCTCCTGCCCCTCCTTGCAATAGGACCTGGTGTGTGATGTTCCCCTTCCTGTGTCCAAGTGATCTCATTGTTCAATTCCCACTGATGAGTGAGAACATGTAGTATTTGGTTTTCTGTTCTTGTGAAAGTTTGCTGAGAATGATGGTTTCCAGCTGCATCCATGTCCCTACAAAGGACACAAACTCATCCTTTTTTTATGGCTGCATAGTATTCCATGGTGTATACATGCCATATTTTCTTAATCCAATCTGTCACTTATGGACATTTGGGTTGATTCCAAGACTTTGCTATTGTGAATAGTGCTGCAAATGGTATTTCTAGTTCTAGATCCTTGAGGAATTGCCACACTGTTTTCCACAATGGTTGAACTAATTTACATTCCAACCAACAGTGTAAAAGTGTTCCTATTCCTCCATATCCTCTCCAGCACCTGATGTTTCCTGATTTTTTAATGATTGTCATTCTAACTGGTGTGAAATGGTATCTCATTGTGATTTTGATTTGCATTTCTCTGATAGCAAGTGATGATGAGCATTTTTTCATGTGTCTGTTAGCTGCATGAATGTCTTCTTTTGAAAAGTGTCTGTTCATATCCTTTGCCCACTTTTTGATGGGGTTGTTTGTTTTTTTGTCTTGAAAATTTGATTGAGTTCTTTATAGGTTATGGATATTAGCCCTTTGTCAGATGTGTAGATTGCAAAAATTTTCTCTCATTCTGTAGGTTGCCTGTTCACTCTGATGGTAGTTTCTTTTGCTGTGTAGAAGCTCTTTAGTTTAATTAGATCCCATTTGTCAATTTTGGCTTTTGTTGCCATTCCTTTTGGTGTTTTAGACATGAAGTCCTTGCCCATGCCTATGTCCTGAATGGTATTACCTAGGATTTCTTCTATGGTTTTTATGGTTTTAGGTCTAACATTTAAGTCTCTAATCCATCTTGAATTAATTTTCATATAAGGAGTAAGGAAAGGATCCAGTTTCAGCTTTCTACGTATGGCTAGCCATTTTTCCCAGCACCATTTATTTAACAGGAAATCTTTTCCCCATTTCTTGTTTTTGTCAGGTTTATCAAAGATCAGATGGTTGTAGATGTGTGGTATTATTTCTGAGAGCTCTGTTCTGTTCCATTGGTGTATATCTCTGTTTTGGTACCAGTATCACACTGTTTTGGTTACTGTAGCCTTGTAGTATAGTTTGAAGTCAGGTAGCATGATGCCTCCAGCTTTGTTCTTTTGACTTAGGATTGTCTTGGCAATGCAGGCTCTTTTGTGGTTCCATATGAACTTTAAAGTAGTTTTTTCCAAATTCTGTGAAGAAAGTCAGTGGTAGCTTAATAGGGATGTCATTGAATCTATAAATTACTTGGGCAGTATGGCCATTTTCGTGATATTGATTCTTCCTATCCATGAGCATGGAATATTCTTCCATTTGTTTGTGTCCTCTTTTATTTCACTGAGCAGTGGTTTGTAGTTCTCCTTGGAGAGGTCCTTTACATCCCTTGTAAGTTGGATTCCTAGGTATTTTATTCTCTTTGAAGCAATTGTGAATGGGAGTTCATTCATAATTTGTCTCTGTGTTTGTCTGTTATTGGTGTATGAGAATGTCTGTGATTTTTGCACATTGATTTTGTATCCTGAAACTTTGCTGAAGTTGCTTATCAGCTTAAGGAGATTTTGGACTGAGACAATGGGGTTTTGCAAATATACAATCATGTCATCTGCAAACAGGGACAATTTGACTTCTTCTTTTCCTAACTGAATACCCTTGATTTCTTTCTCTTGCCTGATTGCCCTAGCCAGAACTTCCAACACTATATTTAATAGGAGTGGTGAGAGAGGGCATCCCTGTCTTGTGCCAGTTTTCAAAGGGAATGCTTCTACTTTTTGACCATTCAGTATGATATTGGCTGTGGGTTTGTCATAAATAGCTCTTATTTTTTTGAGATACATTCCATCAATACCAAATTTATTGAGAGTTTTTAGCATGAAGGACTGTTGAATTTTCTCAAAGGCCTTTTCTGCATCTATTGAGATAATCATGAGGTTTTTGTCTTTGGTTCTGTTTATATGCTGTATTATGTTTATTGATTTGTGTATGTTGAACCAGCCTTGCATCCCAGGGATGAAGCCCACTTGATCATGGTGGATAAGCTTTTTGATGTGCTACTGGATTCAATTTGCCAGTATTTAATTGGGAATTTTTACATTGATGTTCACCAAGGATATTCATCTAAAATTCTCTTTTTTTGTTCTTGTGTCTCTGCCAGTCTTTGGTATCAGGATGATGTTGGCCTCATGAAATGAGTTAGGGAGGATTCCCTCTTTTTCTATTGATTGGAATACTTTCAGAAGGAATGGTACCAACTCTTCCTTGTACCTCTGGTAGAATTCGACTGTGAATCCGTCTGGTCCTGGACTTTTTTTGGTTGGTAGGCTATTAATTATTGCCTCAATTTCAGAGCCTGCTATTGGTCTACTCAGGGATTCAACTTCTTCCTGGTTTAATCTTGGGAGAGTGTAAGTGTCCAGGAAATTATCCATTTCTTCTAGGTTTTCTAATTTATTTGCGTAGAGGTGTTTATAGTATTCTCTGATGGTAGTTTGTATTTTTGTGGGGTCAGTGGTGATATCCTCTTTATCATTTTTTATTGCATCTATTTGATTCTTCTGTCTTTTCTTCTTTATGAGTCTTGCTAGCAGTCAATCAATTTTGTTGTTTTCTTTTCAAAAAATCTGCTCCTTTATTCATTGATTTTTTGGAGGGATTTTTGTGTCCCTATCTCCTTCAGTTCTGCTCTGATCTTAGTTATTTCTTGCCTTCTGCTAGTTTTTGAATGTGTTTGCTCTTGCTTCTCTAGTTCTTTTAATTGTGATGTTAGGGTGTCAATTTAGATCTTTCCAGCTTTCTCTTGTGGACATTTAGTGCTATAAATTTCTCCCTACACACTGATTTAAATGTGTCCCAGAGATTCTGTTGTGTTGTATCTTTGTTCTCATTGGTTTCAAAGAACATCTTTATTTCTGTCTTCATTTCATTATGTACCCAGTAGTCATTCAGGAGCAGTTTGTTCAGTTTCCATGTAGTTGAGCAGTTTTGATTAAGTTTCTTAGTCCTGAATTCTAGTTTGATTGCACTGTGGTCTGAGAGACAGTTTGCTATGATTTCTGTTCTTTTACATTTGCTGAGGAGTGCTTTACTTCCACCTATGTGGGCTATTTTGGACTAAGTGCAATATGGTGCTGAGAAGAATGTATATTCTGTTGATTTGGGGTGGAGAGTTCTGTAGATGTCTATTAGGTCCGCTTGGTGCAGAGTTGAGTTCAATTCCTGGATATCCTTGTTAATTTTCTGTCTCGTTGATCTGTCTAATGTTGACAGTGGATTGTTAAAGTCTCCCATTATTATTGTATGGGAGTCTAAGTCTCTTTGTAAGTCTCTAAGGACTTGCTTTATGAATCTGGGTGCTCCTGTATTGGGTGCATATATATTTATGATAGTTAGCTCTTCTTGATGAAATGATCCCTTTACCATTATATAATGGCCTTCTTTGTCTCTTTTGATCTTTGATGGTTTAAAATCAGTTTTACCAGAGACTAGGATTGCAATCACTGCTTTTTTTTGTTTGTTTTCCATTTGCTTGGTAGATCTTCCTCCATCCCTTTATTTTGAGCCTATGTGTATCTCTGCATGTGTGATGGGTCTCCTGAATACAGCAAACTGATGCGTCTTAACTCTTTATCCAATTTGCCAGTTTGTGTCTTTTAATTGGACAATTTAGTCCATTTACATTTAAGGTTAATATTGTTATGTGAGAACTTGATCCTGTCATTATGATATTAGCTGGTTATTTTGCTCAACAGTTGATGCAGTTTCTTCCTAGCATCGATAGACTTTACATTTTGACATGTTTTTGCAATGGCTGATACCTTTTGTTCCGTTCCATGTTTAGTGCTTCCTTCAGGATCTCTTGTAGGGCAGACCTGGTGGTGACAAAATCTCAGCATTTGCTTGTCTGTAAAGGATTTTATTTCTCCTTCACTTATGAAACTTAGTTTGGCTGGATATGAAATTCTGGGTTTAAAATTCTTTTCTTTAAGGATGTTGAATATTGGCCCCCACTCTCTTCTGGCTTGGAGAGTTTCTGCCCAGAGATCCTCTGTTAGTCTGATGGGCTTCCCTTTGTGTGTAACCCGACCTTTCTCTCTGGCTGCCCTTAACATTTTTTCCTTCATTTCAAGTTTGATGAATCTGACAATTATGTGTCTTGGAGCTGCTCTTCTCGAGGAGTATCTTTGTGGCATTCTCTGTATTTCCTGAATTTGAATGTTGGCCTGCCTTATTAGGTTGGGAAAATTCTCCTGGATGATATCCTGCAGAGTGTTTTCCAACTTGGTTCCATTTTCCCCCTCACTTTCAGGCACACCAATCAGACATAGATTTGGTCTTTTCACATAATCCCATTTTTCTTGGAGACTCTGTTCATTTCTTTTTACTCTTTTTTCTCCACGCTTCTCTTCTAGCTTCATTCCATTCATTTGATCTTCAATCGCTGATACTCTTTCTTCTAGTCGAGTCGGTTACTGAAGCCTGTGCATTTGTCACGTAGTTCTCATGTTATGGTTTTCATCTCTATCAGTTCTTTTAAGGTCTTCTCTGCATTGATTATTCTAGATATCCATTCATCCATTCTTTTTTCAAAGTTTTTAGTTTCTTTGCGCTGGTTACATAGCTCCTCCTTTAGCTCTGAGAAGTTTGATCGACTGAAGCCTTCTTTTCTCAGCTCATCAAAGTCATTCTCCGTCCAGCTTTGTTCCATTGCTGGTGATGAGCTGTTCCTTTGGAGGGGGAGATGCGCTCTGATTTTTTGAATTTCCAGCTTTTCTGCCCTGCTTTTTCCCCATCTTTGTGGTTTTATCTGCCTTTGGTCTCTGATAATGGTGATGTGCTGATGGGGTTTTGGTGTGGGTGTCCTTTCTGTTTGCTAGTTTTCCTTCTAACAGGACCCTCAGCTGTAAGTCTGTTGGAGTTTGCTTGAGGTCCACTCCAGACACTGTTTGCCTGGGTATCAGCAGTGGAGGCTGCAGAAGATAGAATATTGCTGAACAGCGAATGTTGCTGTCTGATTCTTGCTCTGGAAGCTTCGTCTCAGGGGTGTACCCAGCCGTGTGAGGTGTGAGGTGTTGGTCTGCACTTAGTGGGGTATGTCTCCCAGTTAGGCTACTCAGGGGTCAGGGACCCACTTAAGCAGGCAGTCTGTCCATTCTCAGATCTCAACCTCCATGCTGGGAGATCTACTGCTCTCTTCAATGCTGTCAGACGGGGCATTTACCTCTGCCAAAGTTTCTGCTGCTTTTTTTTTTAGCTATGCCCTGTCCCCAGAGGAGGAGTCTACAAAGGCAGGCTGGCCTCCTTGGGCTGTGGTGGGCTCCACTCAATTCGAGCTTCCTGGTGCCTTTGTTTACCTGCTTAAGCCTCAGCAATGGTGGGCGCCCCTCCCACAGCCTTGCTGCCACCTTGCAGTTAGATCTCAGACTGCTGTGCTAGCAATGAGGGAGGCTCCGTGGGTGTGGGACCCTCTGGGCTAGGTGTGGGATATAATCTCCTGGTGTGCCATTTGCTAAGACCCTTGATAAAATGCAGTATTAGGGTAGGAGTTATCCGATTTTCCAGGTGTTGTGTGTCTCAATTTCCCTTGGCTAGGAAAAGGAATTCCCTTCCCCCTTGCACTTCCCAGGTGAGGCGATGCCTTGCCCTGCTTCAACTCTCACTGGTCGGGCTGCACCCATGGACCAGTGCCAACTGTCTGACACGCCTCAGTGAGATGAACCTAGTACCTCAGTTGAAAATGCAGAAATCACGTGTCTTCTGTGTTGCTCAGGCTGGGAGCTGGAGGCTGGAGCTGTTCCTATTCAGCCATCTTGGGCCCGCCGCCAGCTTTTCTTTTCACTCACCCTTTTATAAATAAGAGATTAGTATTTACTAATAATTTACAAGTGCCAATTATAAACTCAAACACCAGGGTAACAGATGATCAAAACAAAAGATCTGTTCTTTCTACATTAAAAGGGGAAAAAAATAAAAGATGTAATCTTTGAAAAGATTGCCATTGGCATTATAAGCTATTAAACATAGAAATAAAATAATGGAAAAATGTTTTACTTTTAATTGTATACAACTGTGGTTTAAAATATCTCACTTCCTTGGTTCTAAGACACCATGCCCTACCTTAATTTTACTTCAAATGCTGGTAAAAAAATTATTGTTAGAATGAAAAATAAATTACTGAAAATATTTTCTCTTATCATTAACAAAACTTCAGTCTTTTTTTTTTTGAAATCTTTTTTTTAAATTTTTTTATTTTTCTTATACTTTAAGTTCTAGGGTACATGTGCATAATGTGCAGGTTTGTTACATATGTATATTTGTTCCATGTTGGTGTGCTGCACCCATCAACTCGTCAGCACCCATCAATTCATCATTTATATCATGTATAACTCCCCGATGCCATCCCTTCCCCCTCCCCCCTCCCCATGATATGCCCCAGTGTGTGATGTTCCCCTTCCTGAGTCCAAGTGATCTCATTGTTCAGTTCCCACTTATGAGTGAGAACATGCGGTATTTGGTTTTCTGTTCTTGTGATAGTTTGCTAAGAATGATGGTTTCCAGCTGCATCCATGTCCCTACAAAGGACGCAAACTCATCCTTTTTTATGGCTGCATAGTATTCCATGGTGTATATGTGCCACAGTTTCTTAATCCAGTCTGTCACAGATGGACATTTGGGTTGATTCCAAGTCTTTGCTATTGTGAATAGTGCTGCAATAAACATACGTGTGCATGTGTCTTTGTAGTAGAATAATTTATAATCCTTTGGGTATATACCCAGTAGTGGGATGGCTGGGTCATAAGGTACATCTAGTTCTAGATCCTTGAGGAATTGTCATACTGTTTTCCATAATGGTTGTACTAGTTTACAATCCCACCAGCAGTGTAAAAGTGTTCCTATTTCTCCACATCCTCTCCAACACCTGTTGTTTCCTGATTTTTTTAATGATTGCCGTTCTAACTGGTGTGAGATGGTATGTCATTGTGGTTTTGATTTGCATTTCTCTGATGGCGAGTGATGATGAGCATTTTTTCATGTGTCTGTTGGCTGTATGAATGCCTTCTTTTGAGAAATGTCTGTTCACATCCTTTGCCCACTTTTTGATGGGGTTGTTTGTTTTTTTCTTGTATATTTGTTTGAGTTCTTTGTAGATTCTGGATATTAGCCCTTTGTCAGATGAGTAGATTGCAAAAATTTTCTCCCATTCTGTAGGTTGCCTGTTCACTCTGATGGTAGTTTCTTTTGCTGTGCAGAAGCTCTTTAGTTTAATTAGATCCCATTTGTCAATTTTGGCTTTTGCTGCCATTGCTTTTGGTGTTTTAGAAATGAAGTCCTTGCCCATGCCTATGTCCTGAATGGTGCTACTTAGATTTTCTTCTAGGGTTTTTATGGTATTAGGTCTAACATTTAAGTCTCTAATCCATCTTGAATTAATCTTTGTATAAGGAGTAAGGAAAGGATCCAGTTTCAGCTTTCTACTTATGGCTAGTCAATTTTCCCAACACCATTTATTTAATAGGGAATCCTTTCCCCATTTCTTGTTTCTATCAGGTTTGTCAAAGATCAGATGGCTATAGATGTGTCGTATTATTTCTGAGGACTCTGTTCTGTTCCATTGGTCTACATCTCTGTTTTGGTACCAGTACCATGCTGTTTTGGTGACTGTAGCCTTGTAGTATAGTTTGAAGTCAGGTAGCGTGACGCCTCCAGCTTTGTCCTTTTGCCTTAGGATTGTCTTGGCAATGAGGACTCTTTTTTGGTTCCATATGAACTTTAAAGTAGTTTTTTCCAATTCTGTGAAGAAACTCATTGGTAGCTTGACGGGGATGGCATTGAATCTATAAATAACCTTGGGCAGTATGGCCGTTTTCAAGATATTGATTCTTCCTATCCATGAGCATGGTATGTTCTTCCATTTGTTTGTGTCCTCTTTGATTTCACTGAGCAGTGGTTTGTAGTTCTCCTTGAAGAGGTCCTTTACATCCCTTGTAAGTTGGATTCCTAGGTATTTTATTCTCTTTGAAGCAATTGTGAATGGAAGTTCATTCCTGATTTGGCTCTCTGCTTGTCTGTTACTGGTGTATAAGAATGCTTGTGATTTTTGCATATTAATTTTGTATCCTGAGACTTTGCTAAAGTTGCTTATCAGCTTAAGGAGATTTTGGGCTGAGACAATGGGGTTTTCTAAATATACAATCATGTCATCTGCAAACAGGGACAATTTGACTTCTTCTTTTCCAAACTGAATACCCTTGATTTCTTTCTCTTGCCTGATTGCCCTAGCCAGAACTTCCAACACTATGTTGAATAGGAGTGATGAGAGAGGGCATCCCTGTCTTGTACCAGTTTTCAAAGGGAATTTTTCCAGTTTTTGCCCATTCAGTATGATATTAGCTGTGGGTTTGTCATAAATGGCTCTTATTATTTTGAGGCACGTTCCATCAATACCGAATTTATTGAGCGTTTTTAGCATGAAGGGCTGTTGAATTTTGTCAAATGCCTTTTCTGCATCTATTGAGATAATCATGTGGTTCTTGTCTTTGGTTCTGTTTATATGCTGGATGACGTTTATTGATTTGCGAATGTTGAACCAGCCTTGCATCCCAGGAATGAAGCCCACTTGATCATGGTGGATAAGCTTTTTGATGTGCTGCTGAATCTGGTTTGCCAGTATTTTATTGAGGATTTTTGCATCGATGTTGATCAGGGATATTGGTCTAAAATTCTCTTTTTTTGTTGTGTCTCTGCCAAGCTTAGGTATCAGGATGATGTTGGCCTCATAAAATGAGTTAGGGAGGATTCCCTCTTTTTCTATTGATTGGAATAGTTTCAGAAGGGATGGTACCAGCTCCTCCTTGTACCTCTGGTAGAATTCAGCTGTGAATCCATCTGGTCCTGGACTTTTTTTGGTGGGTAGGCTATTAATTGTTGCCTCAATTTCAGAGCCTGCTATTGGTTTATTCAGGGATTCAACTTCTTTCTGGTTTAGTCTTGGGAGAGTGTAAGTGTCCAGGAAATTATCCATTTCTTCTAGATTTTCTAGTTGATTTGTGTAGAGGTGTTTATAGTATTCTCTGATGGTAGTTTGTATTTCTGTGGGGTCGGTGGTGATATTCCCTTTATCATTTTTTATTGCGTCTATTTGATTCCTCTCTCTTTTCTTCTTTATTAGTCTTGCTAGCGGTCTGTCAATTTTGTTGATCTTTTCAAAAACCCAACTCCTGGAATCATTGATTTTTTGGAGGGTTTTTTGTGTCTCTATCTCCTTCAGTTCTTCTCTGATCTTAGTTATTTCTTGCCTTCTGCTAGCTTTTGAATGTGTTTGCTCTTGCCTCTCTAGTTCTTTTAATTGTGATGTTAGAGTGTCAATTTTAGATCTTTCCAGCTTTCTTTTGTGGGCATTTAGTGCTATAAATTTCCCTCTACACACTGCTTTAAATGTGTCCCAGAGATTCTGGTAAGTTGTATCTTTGTTCTCATTGGTTTCAAAGAACATCTTTATTTCTGCTTTCATTTTGTTATGTACCCAGTAGTCATTCAGGAGTAGGTTGTTCAGTTTCCATGTAGTTGAGCGGTTTTGATTGAGTTTCTTGGTCCTGGGTTCTAGTTTGATTGCACTGTGGTCTGAGAGACAGTTTGTTATAATTTCTGTTCTTTTACATTTGCTGAGGAGTGCTTTACTTCCAATTATGTGGTCAATTTTGGAATAAGTGCGA
Organism: Rhinopithecus roxellana; assembly: GCF_007565055.1. Taxonomy (NCBI): domain Eukaryota; kingdom Metazoa; phylum Chordata; class Mammalia; order Primates; family Cercopithecidae; genus Rhinopithecus; species Rhinopithecus roxellana. The sequence continues at coordinate 70,781,081 of NC_044550.1, read as the reverse complement.
TGTGGTGCTGAGAAGAATGTATATTCTGTTGATTTGGGGTGGAGAGTTCTATAGATGTCTATTAGGTCCGCTTGGTGCAGACATGAGTTCAATTCCTGGATATCCTTGTTAACTTTCTGTCTCGTTGATCTGTCTAATGTTGACAGCGGAGTGTTGAAGTCTCCCATTATTATTGTATGGGAGTCTAAGTCTCTTTGTAAGTCTCTAAGGACTTGCTTTGTGAATCTGGGTGCTCCTGTATTGGGTGCATATATATTTAGGAGAGTTAGCTCTTCCTGTTGAATTGATCCCTTTACCATTATGTAATGGCCTTCTTTGTCTCTTTTGATCTTTGATGGTTTAAAGTCTGTTTTATCAGAGACAAGGATTGCAACCCCTGCTTTTTTTTGTTCTCCAGTTGCTTGGTAGATCTTCCTCCATCTCTTTATTTTGAGCCTATGTATGTCTCTGCATGTGAGATGGGTCTCCTGAATACAGCAGACTGATGGGTCTTGACTCTTTCTCCAGTTTGCCAGTCTGTGTCTTTTAATTGGAGCATTTGGTCCATTAACATTTAAGGTTAATATTGTTATGTGTGAACTTGCTCCTGCCATTATGATATTAACTGATTATTTTGCTCGTTAGTTGATGCAGTTTCTTCCTAGCCTCGATGGTCTTTACATTTTGCCAAGTTTTTGCGATGGCTGGTACCGGTTGTTCCTTTCCATGTTTAGGGCTTCCTTCAGGGTCTCTTGTAAGGTAGGCCTGGTGGTGACAAAATCTCTCAGCATTTGCTTATCTGTAAAGGATTTTATTTCTCCTTCACTTATGAAACTTAGTTTGGCTGGATATGAAATTCTGGGTTTAAAATTCTTTTCTTTAAGGATGTTGAATATTGGCCCCCACTCTCTTCTGGCTTGGAGAGTTTCTGCCCAGAGGTCCTCTGTTAGTCTGATGGGCTTCCCTTTGTGGGTAACCCGACCTTTCTCTCTGGCTGCCCTTAAGATTTTTTCCTTCATTTCAAGTTTGTTGAATCTGACAATTATGTGTCTTGGAGTTGCTCTTCTCAAGGAGTATCTTTGTGGCATTCTCTGTATTTCCTGGATTTGAATGTTGGTCTGCTCTACTAGGTTGAGGAAGTTCTCCTGGATGATATCCTGAAGAGTGTTTTCCAACTTGGTTCCATTTTCCCCCTCACTTCTGGCACCCCAATCAGACGTAGATTAGGTCTTTTTACTTAATCCCATACTTCTTGCAGGCTTTGTTCATTTCTTTTTCTTCTTTTTTCTTTTGGTTGCTCTTCTTGCTTCATTTCATTCTTTCGATCCTCAATCGCTGATACTCTTTATTCCAGTTGATTGAGTTGGTTCGGTTACTGAAGCTTGTGCATCTGTCACGTATTTCTTGTGTCATGGTTTTCATTCTGTCACTTCGTTTATGACCTTCTCTGCATTAATTATTCTGGCTGTCAATTCTTCCACTCTTTTTTCAAGATTTTTAGTTTCTTTGTGCTGGGTATGTAATTCCTCCTTTAGCTCTGAGAAATTTGATGGACTGAAGCCTTCTTCTCTCATCTCGTCAAAGTCATTCTCTGACCAGCTTTGATCCGTTGCTGGTGATGAGCTGCGCTCCTTTGCAGGGGGAGATGCACTCTTATTTTTTGAATTTCCAGCTTTTCTGCCCTGCTTTTTCCCCATCTTTGTGGTTTTATCTGCTTCTGGTCTTTGATGATGGTGACGTACTGATGGGGTTTTGGTATAGGTGTCCTTCCTGTTTGATAGTTTTCCTTCTAACTGTCAGGACCCTCAGCTGTAGGTCTGTTGGAGATTGCTTGAGGTCCACTCCAGACCCTGTTTGCCTGCGTATCAGCAGCAGAGGTTGCTGAAGATAGAATATTGTTGAACAGCGCGTGTACCTGACTGATTCTTACTTTGGAAGCTTCCTCTCAGGGGTGTACTCCACCCTGTGAGGTGTGGGGTGTCAGACTGCCCCTAGTGGGGGATGTCTCCCAGTTAGGTTACTCAGGGGTCAGGGACCCACTTGAGCAGGCAGTCTGTCCCTTCTCAGATCTCAACCTACGTGTTGGGAGATCCACTGCTCTCTTCAAAGCTGTCAGACAGAGTCGTTAGCGTCTGCTCAGGCCTCTGCTGCTTCCCCTGTTGTTTTTTTAGCTGTGTCCTGCCCCCAGAGGTGGAGTCTATAGAGACAGGCAGGTTTCCTTGAGTTGCTGTGAGCTCCACCCAGTTCGAGCTTCCCAGCGGCTTTGTTTATCTACTTAAGCCTGAGCAATGGCGGGCGCCCCTCCTCCAGCCTCGCTGCTGCCTTGCGGTTAGATCGCCGCAGACTGCTGTGTTAGCAATGAGGGAGGCTCCGTGGGTGTGGGACCCTCCCGGCCAGGTGAGGGATATATTCTTCTGGTGTGCCTGTTTGCTTAAAGCGCGGTATTGGGGTGGGAGTTACCTTATTTTCCAGGTGTTGTGCGTCTCAATTCCCCTGGCTAGGAAAAGGGATTCCCTTCCCCCTTGCGCTTCCCAGGTGAGGCGATGCCTCGCCCTGCTTCAGCTCTCGCTGGTCAGGCTGCAGCAGCTGACCAGCACCGATTGTCCGGCACTCCCTAGTGAGATGACCCCAGTACCTCAGTTGAAAATGCAGAAATCACCGGTCTTCTGTGTCGCTCACGCTGGGCGTTGGAGACTGGAGCTGTTCCTATTCCGCCATCTTGCTCCAAAACTTCAGTCTTAAAGTTATCATAAAGTTGTAACATTTAGAAATATATTATTACTTTAAATTTTTATTCCTAATCAGTTAAAATTATTTAAAAAGAGATTTCCCACTGAAAATTCAGAAAATTTACTTATATATAAAATGTTTCAAAACATTTATTTAGTTGTGGAGTGCATGATAAAATGGCAATTTAATATTTTTCTTAATAAAATAAATATGTGAAATATAATCCTTGTATGCATATTACTGAAAATAATTTTGCTCTCGCTCTTATTTACAGTCACAGATTCAGTTCAGTTGAATGTATTAGATAAACTATTCACTGGCCACTTAGCATACACAGCTCCTGGTTTAAGAGCTGGTGCTCTAGCAATGAACAAAATAGGTATATTCTACCCTTCTTGGGGTACATTTTCCAGTAGAAAAATAAATATTAGAAAGCTAGCCTAGGACTGTCATAGTGACTCACACTTGTAACCCCAGCACTCTTTTTTTTTTTTTTTTTTTTTTTGAGATGAAGTCTCACTCTGTTGCCCTGGCTGGAATGCAGTGGCCTCCAGGGTTCAAGCAATTCTCCTGTCTCAGCCTCCCAAGTAGCTGGGATTACAGGCATGCACCACCATGCACAGCTAATTTTTGTGTTTTTTAGTAGAGACAGGGTTTCCCTATGTAGGCCAGGCTGATCTTGAACTAATGACCTCAAGTGACCTACCAGCCTTAGCCTCCCAAAGTGCTGGGATTACAAGTGTGAACCACCATGCCTGGCCTTGTGATCCAGCACTTTGGCAGGCCAAGGTTGAAAGATTACTTGAGATCCGAAGTCTGAGACTAACTTGTAAACCTGTAAGAATAGACCCATTTTCTAAAAAAAAAAAAAAAAAAAAAAAAAAAAAATTACGGAAAAGAAGTTAAATAATTAGCTGGGCATGGCCATGTAGTTCTAGCTACACAGCAGGTTAAGGTGACAAAATTGTTTGAGCCTAAGAATTCAAGTCTGCAGTGGCACGATTCTGTCTCTAAAAAAAAAAAAAAAAAAAAAAAAAAAATGAAAAAGAAAAAAATGCTAGTCTAGTACAAAGACAATACATGTTTAAAAAGTTCACATTCAATAAGAACTTATTAAAAATAATTTGTGTTAAAAAATTATATTTAATCTGAGAACTAGAGGATGTAAATTGTGTTATGGAGTGAATTGTTCCCCCCAGAATTCATTACTTGGAAGCCCATAACCCCCAATATCACTAGAGAGTTGGAGAAAGGGCCCTAAAAAGGAAATTAAAGTTAAATGAGGTTATGATAGGGTCCTAATCCAATAGGACTGTTGTTCTTGTAAGAAGAGAAACAGACATGAGACAGCTCTCCCTCTTCACACATGAACATTCACAGAAGAAAGGCCATATGAGAACAAAGCAAGAAGGTAGCCATCTGCAGGTCAGGAAGAGTGGCTGCACCAAAAATCAACCTTAATGGAAACTTGATTCTGATTTTCTAGCCTCTGGATCTGTGAGAAATTAATTGTCTGTTGTTTAAGCCACTGAGTTTGTTGTATTTTTGTTACAGCAGCCCAAGTAGACCAAGACAAGTGGGGAAAATGTGGTTCTATATACAGTATCATTTTGGAGAGGGCTTTCCAGAGAGTTGATGAACTATGTAAACATTCAGAGCTGACAGAATCTTTCAGTAGAACTGAAAGAATTCAAACCAAAGAGAGAGTTTGAGAAATGCACCTGGAGAAACAGAGACCAGATCAAGAAAGGATATTCAGTTTATTCACTATTGGTTAGTAAACTTACTTTATCATGCCTGTATGTAGTATGCATTAACTTGCTTTTATATGAATCATATTCCTTTTCATTACACAAACTATTTAATGTATTTTTGTTATTCATCATAATAGTGTTGAAATCAATTTATTTTTAAAGTATATGTGACTTTTAGATTTATAAGTTCTTTTTTTCTCCAAAATCTACAGCAAAAGTTTCTTCCATTACTTATTCCAAATAAAATATAAATTTGGAAAAATCATATTCATGTATTCATGTAGTTACAAGCCTTATAGGAAGATCTGTGACTTCTTATTCTTGTTCCTAAGAATAATAATGTTCTTTATTCAGTGTAAAGATGATAAAAATCAATACATTATTCAGTATTTTGAAAAGCAAAACAAAATAAAATAGATTTTCTAACCAAAACACCTTTTTTGTTTCTTAATTTACGTGTTTTTTTAAAAAATATAATTCCTAATACTGATTTTTTTTAAAGTCCAAATAAATAAGGAGAAATGCAATTGAAATTGGGAATACATTTAAAAAGTAAAAAATAATAAAGACTTTTAATTTATAAAGATATGTAGAATAGGGCACATATATTTTCACAACCACTTAATCTAGAGAAGGATCAAAGAAGACCGCTTTTATAATAATTCTCCAGATCATGAACTACTGTAAAAGTAAGTTATTCTGAGAGAACTCTGAGAAGATGTTGGAGTAGGAAGCACCAGGAAACTGTCTCCCCACATACACAACAATCGCACTGAAAGTCTGCCTGATGTAACTATTCTGGAATCTTGAATTCTATTACAGGCTTGTAACTTCTAATGAAAGTTTAGACTTAGTAAATTACATTTAATTTCAGTCAGCTTTGGATCTTAGCATAGAGCAGCCATTTCCCATGCCTCAACACTGTGTCAGATGAATGTGCACATGTTCCTAGAACAGCTTGCCTAAATCTTGCAGAATCAGAGGGGGCAATAGGGCTCTGTCTTCCAAATACCTAGGTCTGTGTTCTACTTGCTTATTGCTGCTTCTGATTACAGGTGCAGACACAGTGGTGGGCATTGTTGCAAGTCCCTTTCTTTCTGGCTAATTCAATTTTCAGGAGATCTAAGGAGCTAAAACTCTTTTCTCCCTTAATTTTTCTTTCCCCCAGTCCTTTTGGAATCCTGGTATTAATTAATCCTGATATTAATTAAAGACTAGAATATTAAAAATTCTAGTCTTCTAAAGACTGGAATATTAAAAAATAAAGAACACAATAAGCAAACAAAACATTCCCCCAAAACTCCTACATATATGGGGAAAAATAAAGTCACTGTGCATGCCCAGGTAAAAGCATAGAAGACATGAGCATATCTTAAGTCTACACCTCAAACTGATGTAGAGCTTAAAGACATTCTATAATCATCAAAAACAAAGCTAAACCAAATAAATCCCAAAAGTAATAAACCCTAAGTGGAAGGTGATAGTCGAGTTACTATATTATTATATTCAAAAACCCAGTTTGCAATAAAGAAATCACAAAGAATATAAGGAAATAAGGAATTATAGTGCACTCAAAGTAAAAAATAAATCAACAGAAAAATAAATCACTAAGAAAGGCCAGATGCCAGACCTTGTAGATAAAGATTTTTAAATCAACCGCCTTAAAGAAACTGGAAGAACTAAAACAAGATATGAAGTAGGTTGGGAAAATAATGTATGAGTAAAATAGAAATATCAAAAAAGTGATCAAAAACTTAAAAGAAAGCAAAAATAAATCCCAGAAATGAAAAGTACAGTAATTGAAAATAAAAATGTACAAGAAAATTTCAAAGGAAGATTCAACCAGTCAGAAAAAAAGAATCAGCAAAGTAGAAGGTAGGGCAATTGAAAGTCTAATAAACAGAAAAAAAAAAAAAAAAAAAAAAAATTGAAGATAAGTGAACAGAGCCTAAGGGAACTGTGGGCACCATCAAGTAGACCAACATACATATAATGGGAATCCCATAAGAACAGAGAAAGAGATAGGGAGACAAAGATTATTTGAAGAAATAATAGCCCAAAGCACCCCAAATATGATGGAAACTATGAATACAAACAGCCAGAAAATGTAGTAAACTTTATGCAGAATAAACTCAGAGACCACTACCAGACACACTAAATAAAATCTTGAAAGACAAAGATAAAATCTTCAAAAGCAGCAATAAAGAAGTGACTCATCACATATAAAGGATCTTTAATAATGTTATCAGCAGATTTCTCATCAGAAACTTTGGAAGTCAGTAGGCAGGGGGTTGATAATGATAAAAGAAAACAATACCTGTCAACAAAATATCTTATGTTTGGCAAAATTTTCCTTCAAAAGAAAGTGAGAAATTAAGACATTGCCAGATAAACAAAAACTGAGGGAATTCATTACCACCAGCCCTATCCTACAATACATTCTAAATGGAGTCTTTCAGGTTGACATGAAGGGGCAATAGATAGTAACCTGAAGCCATATCAAGGAACAGAGAACTCAGGAAATGTAAATACATGAAAAATTACAAAAGCTAGTATTATTTTAACAATGGTTTGTAACTTCCCTTCTTGTTTTCAATGTGATCTAAGAAAATAATTATTTTAAAGTATTAGTCTAAAGTATTAGTCTAAAGTCTAGTATTGGTAGAACTTTAGTTGGTAACTCAATATTTTATTTTCTACATGATTTTATAGAATGATGTGTTGAAAAACGATAAATTTATTTTTTGGACACATAATGTACAAAGATCAAATTTTGTGGCATCAATAACTGAACAGGTTGGTGTTGCAGTTGTTAATAAGCACATTTTTATCTGCTATTTAAGTTAAGCTTGTATAAATTCAAATTAGAGTGCTATATGATGTGAAATGTAATGCCTGCGGTAATCACAAAGAAAATAGTTTTAGGATATACAGAAAAGGAGATAAGAAGAAAAATAAAATGTGTCACTACTAAAATTTAACTAAATACAAAAGAGTCAGTGATGCAGAAAATGAGGATTAACAAAAGCTATAAAGTATATAGAAAACAAATAGCAAAATGACAAATCTATCCTTATCAGTAATTACTTTAAATGTAAGTAGAGTTAAACTGTTAAATCAAAAGACAGAGATGACAAAATAAATGTATAAAACCACAATCCAACTATATGCTGTTTCCCAGGGACTTGTTTTAAGTCCAAGACAATAATACATTGGAAATAAAAACGTAAAAAAAAAATTCCATGCAAATACTAACCAAAAGAGAGTAGAAGTAGCTGTAATATTGTAAGAAAAAAGGCAGAGGCTCTGGAGACGCACTGCTCAGACTTGAATTCTAGCTTGACAGTTTGAAAGGAGTAGTGAAATTACTTAGCTGAATTGTGTTAATAACTTAAATCACTTACCCAAACTGTGTCTTCAGTTTTATTATTTTTTAAATGAACAAACTGGTATTTTCTACCTCAAAAAGTTATTATGAGGATGAAAAGAGGTAACATAAGTAATAGAATCATAAGAACTTCTTTCATATAGTGGTTACTCAATGCATATGAGATAGCATTGTTAACAATCAAATTCATTTAGAATGTAAGCAGTAGCTCAATTTCATTCTGCTCTTCTAGTTCAACTTCTTCATCATCTCGTTCTATTGTTTCATCATCTCTTTTTTGAGGTTATGTATAATGGAATTATCATTGGTAGTAAATTCTTCAAAACAATCATAGGAATGAATTTCAGTCCATTGGAAAATGTTCTCTTCCAATCTGAGTTTTCTTCAGACTTTCAAATGATAGTTGTCCTCTTCTGTTTGTTTTTCTGAGTTTAATATTTTTTCCGTCAGCTTTGTCTAGATATTACATATAACGTGAATGTGTAGAAAAATTCATTCTGGTACTTTCCTACCTGCCTGGCATCAGTTTGTATTGGCTCAGGCAGCTTGACTGGGACTGCAGAAATCAACATGGCTTCATTGGCATACATGGTGACTAAGCTGGGGTGGGAAGAATGGCTTGGGGATAGTTGGATTTCTTACCGCTCCTTCCTGCCTCTTATTTTCCTCTTAATAAAGGGCCTCTCTACATCCACCTGATTTCTCTCTCCAACATGGCGGCAAGCCTTCTTAAATGATAGCTGGTTCATAAAGTCATAAACCACCTCAACCTGCAAACAGACAGTGTCATTTTGACTTTATTCTATTGTCACAGCAAGTGACAAGGCCAGCCTTGTCATCATTTGTGTAGACAGAAACCACCTTGGTAATGGGAGAAAAAGCATATTTATACAGAGATGAAAAGAATGATTTTTCAGTATTATATATTCTCCAGGGTGTACAACAGTGCTAGCACATTGTACCTGGCATATATTTGTTGAACGCATGAAAGAATATCACTTTCATCATTCCATGTAATTTCTGTATATATTTTAGAAGAGAAATGGTCACTTATTGGAATATATTACAATGATTATTATTTTACCACAGATAATTTATTATTATAATAAATAATCTTAAAATTCCTTGTATTCAGTGTAAGAAAAAACTACTTTCCATTATTGTCATTTGAAAATATTGGCTTTTAAATAATTATATGTAACATAGCATTAAAACTGTGGTTAGTGTAATAGTAGAAACTAAGCAAATGTTCTGATTTGTATGTTCTTGTTTGTTTAAACACTGATAAATATTTTATAGTTATGAGACTCGTGGATTCAGAAGATGGTTAATTGGGAAAATCAAAGAGATCAATTTTCTTTTTCTTTGGGCATCTCTTAAAACTAGAGGGTTATTTCCTAATTTTTTTAAAACAATTCCTTCTTGTCATTTTTTTCTTTTGAAATATGTTTTTGAGATTTGTTGTTTTCTTCAAATGAGACTGGATGCTTAATGGAGCCTATTTGTGACTTATTTTGAGGAGATGTTGGCCCACTCACCTTTTCTTTCTTTCTTACCCTTTCATTTTCAGTCTCTGGACTGACTGTCTTTTTACCATGACATGGAGATGTAAGAAAGAGAGCTTAAATGCTATCTCTCTCTTCCTTTTAGTATTTCTCACATTTTTTCCTTTATAGCTTTCTTATTGACAGGTAAAACAGGCCTGTGTTGCTGTCATTAGGTGGCATCTCATCTCATCTAGATCTGTCCTTGCGGTCTCTGTTCAGACTATCTTCTATCTCATCATTGTTAAAACTACATACAGGTAGGCATGGTGCTGCTTCCTTCAGGTAATGCTCTCACCACCCTCTGAGAAATCTGTACTTGAAATATCTTACCTTGGCATAATTTAAGTATTATAGAAAATATCTTGTTCTTTGCAAAATTTATTCTTGCTTACTACCAAAATAATAAAATATAATGACTTAAATTTTAGGTGTTTTTATTCAAGTTTCTGAGAGGGATCCATATTTCACAATAAGGTTGAGGAGATGTGGGAAATGTATTGGTCCCGAAATTCAGTGTGAAATCCTAATAATTTAGGATTAACTATATGAAAAATTCTAGGTAAGAGATATTATAATATAATTTATAATTTTCCACTGAGACATCTCTGAAATTGAGCTGTATGTATAAAAATGTTTAATAGGTGAACTTTTTTAGTTATTTCCTATATTTCTAGTATATATACACACCCAAGTAAATAACATTTATCATATATAATATATAATATTATTTATTATATATTGTCTATATTAAATAAAATATAATGAGAGAGAGAGAGTATATGCTCAAGGTAAACCTTGAGGAATTGGCTCATGCAATTGTGGGACCTGACAAGTTCAAAATTTATAAGACAAACTGACAGGCTAGAGATTCAGGAAAGAATTGTAGTTTTGAGACTGAAACCACTAATTCAGTTTCAATTTTTTTCAGTTCAACTTTGAGATTGAAACTACTAATTCCGGCAGCATTTCTATGTTGCAATGTGAAAGCTGAATTTCTTTTCTTCAGAAAACTTTATTCTTTCTGCTTATGGTCTTCAACTGATTGGATAAGGCCAGTCTACTTTATGGAAGATAATTGGTTTTATTTAAAGTCAACTCACTATAAATGTTAATTATATCTAAATAAATACCTTCACAGAAACATCAAGTATTTGACTAAACAACTGATTGTCATAATCTAGACAACTTGACACATAAAATTAGCCATCACAACTCCCTTTCATTTGACTTCATGATGTATTCTCACTTCACCAATGAGAGTCATATTCTCTGATTTTCAACTTTCTGACAAATGAAATTACCAAAATAAAAGCAATACTTTGTAGAAAACTAGCTCCAAGTTAAAATAAGCTACTTAGTAAAAACAGGAAATGAATCCAGTAGAAAAATATTAGTCATACTAAATGAGATTTTATAAAAATAAAAATAATTATTAAAAAATAGAAACTAAAAATAATTATCTATCATTTGAAAACCCACTGGTTTGGAAGTATACTATTTTTTCATGTAGGTCCTACATTTTCCAAAAAAATAGATAAAACTTACAATTGGAAGATTTGCATTAGTTATTACCATTATATAGCTCATTAAAAAGAGTATCATTTATGAGTACAGAACAGTGTGTTGAAGATGGTGTCTAAGTCATTTACCTAACTTGTTAAATATTTTGTTCTTTACATATTATTGTGTAACATTAGCTGTTATATCAAAATCACCTCAAGGATTTTTTCACATATGTAAAAGGGATTAGGACTTTTGAAATTGTAGAGTATCATTCTCAGTAAATCCTCTTCCCCTAAAAATCAGTGATGAGATTGAACAACAATGTAGAAGCAACCTTAGTAGAATTCTGGAAATCAACCAAAGGCATGCAACAAATTCAGAAGCGACTGTTGCAGCAAAACTACTAAGCTTCTGTTAAGAATAGTGACACCTGAGGTGTTTTATTCCAGGCAAACTCTCATTCCTCCCAGCTCTATCAGTATGGTAGTTTCACCAGGGCAGGAAAAGCCATAAAAAAAAACAGAAGTTTAGCTCTGGCGCTGACTTAATCTGGAGCAGTGCACACAAAATTTCCATCTGAAGGTGATGCTGAAAGAACTGTCAATTTAGGGAGAAATAACTGCCAAAGACCAATATCACAGATAATCTGTGGTTGTGATACCTGTTGGAATAAGTAACAAACAAGCAGACTAGTCAGATGTTTAACAGAGAGATCTGGAGGATGAGATCACTAAAGTGTGCCTTGATAAGCCTTCATTTACCTCGAGGTCTGGGAAGCTGCATATATGCTCAAGACTAATCACAATAGCGGAGGCTGAACATGAAGACTTTTTCATGTACAGAGGCCTTAGTCTGTTTGAACTGCCATAACAAAATATCATAAACTAGGCTGCTTATAAACAACAGAAATTTATTTTTCACAGTTCTGGAGGCTGGGAAATCAAAGTCTAACGCAGTGGATTTGATAGCTGTTGAAGGCCCACATCCTGGTTCATAAAGGTGTCTCACATGGCAGAGGGGGCAAGGAAGCTCTTTGGATCCCCCTTTATATGGATACTAATCCATTCATGAGGTCTCCACCCTCAAGATCTAATCACCTTCTAAAGGTCCTACCTCTTAATACCATCACATTTGTGATTAGGTTTTCAGCATATGAATTTTGGGCGACACAAATATTCAGACAACAGCAACAGAGGAGAAGTGAAGAAGGCCTAGTAGAAAGAAATATCTAGGACAGAATTATAAACTGCCTGAGAACTGCATGTATTACCTAATCTTCACCCAGATCATTAGTAATAGGTAGAAAGAAGCCTTTTTAAAGAACAATCGCATACCAATTATTGACTGACACCTGTCCTCTGCTGACACAGAGGTGATATCTAGAAATCCAGGATTAAAATTAAAAACAAGCATTCATGTGGAAAGGCAATATTATAGAGGCAGAAAGCAAACTGGTATCCTGGGGCTGGTGACTGTAAAGTTCTAAAACTGAATTGTGGTCATGATTGCACAGCTCTGTATATTTACTTACAAGCATTGAATTTTATACTTAAAATTGGTGAATTTTATGGTATGTAGAGTTTAAAGAAACTCAATATAGTTTCTTTAAAAAAGATTATAAATGATCCTCCTCTTTAGTAATTATTTGAATTTCATTGCCTCTCTTACACACACACACACATGCACACACACAAGACTGTCATGAGTGTTGACTAAGAGTCACTACTTTTCTGGAATTAATATACAATTTAATAATTTTAATACTTTCAGTTAATAAAGGCCAACAATAATAGTGACTCACATTATGCCACCTTAAAAGTCACAGAAAGAAATCATTTCACGTTAGCAAACATTGTTTTCAATTGTATAAATTCTAATGTCTAGTAATGACCATATAACTTCACACAGACCTTAACCAAATAAGTGATGTTGATTATCCAGGCGAATAGGGAAAATTAAACTTTTCAGAATCAATTGTTGTGAGAAATAGAAAAGGGAAATCCAGGAAATAACAGCAAAGACATCAACGATTGCAGTTTTATACAAATTTTGAGAATCACAAATTACATTGTTTTCCTTCTTTCATCCAAGGGTAATGATCTAATAGCCAATTAGATAATTCATAGGACAGAGTAGCTTTTTTAATTTGGCAACACTACAATTACATATGTCACATGCTAGATAGTGAAAACTAATAGATATGCTCAAATAATTTAGAAAATAAAAGAACACTTGGAAATTATGTAAGTAAAGTCTTGTGCCCTTTATTTATTGCAAGATAAGTCTTTTTTTTTTTTTTTTTTTTTTGAGATGGAGTCTTGCTCTGTCACCCAGGCTGGAGTGCAGTGGCGTGATCTCGGCTCACTGCAAGCTCAGCCTCCCGGGTTCACGCCATTCTCCTGCCTCAGCCTCCTGAGTAGCTGGGACTACAGGCGCGCACCACCACACCCGGCTAATTTTTTACATTTTTCGTTAAAGACGGGCTTTCACCTTGTTAGCCAGGATGGTCTCAATATCCTGACCTTGTGATCCACCCGCCTCGGCCTCTCAAAGTGCTGGGACTACAGACTTGAACCACCATGCCTGGCCAAGATAAGTCTTATAAAGTTCCTAATCCAGGGATTTCTTTAAAAAAGGGAAAAGATAATCTTAAAAATTCCACAATTTAAGAAGAATCAGAAGGTTTCACAAATAAAACAGTCCTTCAAGAGCCCTTCCTTGACCACTGATATGAATTAAAAATTTAATATCACTGGAATAAAAGATATAGTACAAAACACTTACTATTTAACTTGTTGTGAGAGAATGATTTGGTCAGTGATTTCTGTAAAATCCTGTTCTACCAAATCCTAATTTTTTAAATGTACTCTGTTTAAAATTACTATGTGCCCAAATTCATCTCACATAAAGTATAGTAATATTTTAATTAAGTAGAATTTGTATTTGAATACTAAACTTCCATACCTATTTTAATATGAAATACCAATATTTATGGTAGCAACAATGTTTATTATTTAACAATATTTATGCAGTCTCTCATCAGTGTTGAACAAGGGAGAAGAAGGAGACAACCTCTGTGTTAATGGAACTTACAATGTAGGAGCAGGAAACCAACAATATGCAAGTAGAGTCACTTAATAATAATAGAAACAGTACATTAGATAATAGTAAGTGATAAAGTATATTAGATATTAGATAATAAGTATATTAGATGCTTATAAATGATGAAGAAAATAAGACAGTAGTAATATCGGGAAAAGACTGTCAATACTTAGCCATGTTTCTTGTTTGTTTGTTGTTTGCTTTTTTGTCTAGGGAAGGCTTCTTAGACAGGAAGCCTAATGCTTCTCTTATGAAAAATCAATCACACAGATATCTAGTGCAAAAACTTTGCAGATAGTAAGGGAAGCCCTTTCAAACACCCAGAGGTGACCCAAGCCAGAGTTTAAGGCTCAGAAAAAGGTCATTAGACTGGGAGAGTGCTGAGTTAGAGGATCCTGGTACAAGATGATGTTGGGAATGTGAACATGAGCCACAATAGACAGAGCATTTTAGCACATAAAATGGAGTTTGTATGAATTCTAGGTAAAATGATATATAGAACAATTATTAAAATATTTAACAGAAAAATATGATGTAACTAGAATAATTATTTACCCACATAAACAGATCAGGATAAGAATCCTCAGCAAAGAATATGTTGAAATGCTTCCTGGAAGTAATATTTAGTCTTTGGCTAGATTTTTGTGTAAATGAATAGAGGTTATTATTTTTTTACCTACAACAGTAGACCTTTTTATCTTTTGGAACAGGCCAACAGTAACATAATTGGAAAACAGGGAATAAAGGAAATTAAAAAAAAAACCTAAACTAATAATTAAGGAAAGGACTTTATTGATAAAACAGGGGCTTTATAAACTATGAGCCAGTTAAGAAAATATTTATCTTCTATGAATTTACATTACACAGTCTTGGTAGCAGTCCAATGCTTCTGTGTGCGTGTGTGCACGTGTGTGTGTGTGTGTGTGTGTGCAAGTGTGTGTGTGTTTTATTCATAGCATCTTTGCCTCCTAAATATATTTGGTGTGTCAGATTCCATCACTGAAGATTTTGGATGTATCAAAACTGAATGCAGCTAATTTAAGGAAATATGCTAATTAAGTGTATTTGAGTACTGAATATATGAAGATTCTATTTATTAAGAACTTGGATACTGGGACAAACAGTATTAAAACTGGTAGTGAAAAATCAAAGTGACTGAACAGAATAAACAGAATTTGGGAAAGAGCAGAAATTCAGGATAAGGAAGCCTGATTAGCAGCATTCATAATCTGGCAATTGTAACCTATCAAAAGTAACTGATTTTTTTTTTTTTCTAGACTTGGAAAATGTTGTATTTAGCACACAGCTATAAAATTTCTGCTCCTATGTAGCTTTAAAAAATTGCCTCTAATACCTCAGTTAAGTTTGATATAGCTGTCTGTTAGTATTGTGGAGAATAAAGACAGGGAAGGCAAGGAAAGTCTAGCTTATTTTACATGAAACTCATTAACTTGCAGTAAAGGAACAGTAACTAATGAGGAAATGGTGTCTAGAAGTTTCAAGAAGAGCATTAATGAAGGCAAAGGAAGAAAAAATGTCTAGAAAAGGGAAATATAAAATTGAGAAGCAACATCTAAAGGGACCATTCAAAATAAATACGATATGTTGGTTCACTTTAAAATTTGTACTAGAAGAAAGAAAATTTAAAGTAGGTGTGAAGGAGTAGACTATTTGACTTACGATAGCTAATACCATAATAGCTATTTATGGTCCTTAACCAGACACCTCTGTGTCCTGCCTGAGATCATTGAGAACACCTTTTACATCAATCACTTTTTAGGATACCAGCTTGGGACAGAGGTAAACTGACTGTAGCGCCTCTCAGAACGCCTTTATGTTTACTTTCCATCCCAGGACCTTTCTGTTGGAGACAGGATGGGAACTAGCGCAAAGAACCATGCACGACCAAACCTGAAAGTACAAGCTATTAATATATCACACGGCAACTTTTGACCTAGAAAGGATGGGATTTTGTAGATTTCCTTCCATCCATCCCCCAGGAAACAATCTTTGCCACCTTCTACACAGGTCCTTGTGGGTTCTAGTGGAACTGAGCCCCTAATTGCATTTTTGGTGGTCAGCTTAACAATTGTTTATTTCATTTACCCAGTTTCCTGTTCTTCTTTCTTAAGATTACTTCCGTAAATAAACTACCTTTATAAGTGATTGTAATATGTGATGTTGATCATGTGTCAAACTGTTTTATTTTGCTTTTGTGTGGGAAAGAATATTGAAACTTAAATAAGAGGTACAATTTATGAAGCAATTACTATATCCTAGGACATACAAGCCTTGGGCTGCCGTAATTGCTATATTCCTAGTTCAACTTAGAAGAACAAACTTTTCACTTTATTTTGTAAATTCTTGTGTGCCCAAATGAACTAGTTAGTTAGGACTTGTGAGGAAATATAAAATTACAACAGTACAATATATTGAACATTCTGACAGGAAAAGCAACAGAATAGCAGTATCCTAAGTAGTTGTCTATTATATATATTATGAGATTATATACCTATATCTATAATTACAATCTCTTTTTTAAATCTATCTTTAAATTCCACAAGGAAGTTTTCACCAGTATCTCCCTGGGATGATCTATTTGGCCTAATGTATAGCTCCAGAATTCCATATCCACCAACTTGTATGAACATACCATTGTAATACAGGAACAGGTTGGTGTCGTAGGCTAGTACTTATTCAAGGAATAGTGGTGTCAGAGACATTCAAAACAGAGAGACTCCATCTTGAGTGAAGGTCAGGAAAATGAGGCGGGGACTTGCTGGGCTCCCTCCCCAGAAAGGTAGGCATTCCCAGCTTCTAGATGTTTAAGGTTAAGGGAACAAATGAATAATGTTTACTAAACAGACTCAGGTCTCCATATATCCCAATATCTGGAGAACAAAGGCATTCCTAATTTTGCTTTAAAGATAATAATATTGATTCTTTCAAAATACAGTAATTAAGAAAATTAATCCTTCATCACAAACCCTTGTAGCAGAGCACATCTTTCCATGATCTTTTTATCCTATATAAACAAGCATTGTACCTGGGGTAGAGGCATTCCTCCTCTTGCTTTTGGGAACTATGGGATCTATGGAGTAACTGTACTTTCACTACTTTACTTTCTTAATAAACTTGCCTTTACTTTGCACTGCGGACTCACCCTGAATTTTTTCTCGCATGAGATCCAAGAACGCTCTCTTGGGATCTGGGTAGGGACTCCTTTCCTGTAACAGTAGTTATTGTAATACCTAGTTGTGGTAGTAGCTAGTATTATTCAAGGAATATTTCAGCTCTTAACCTGAGAAATAATACATAGTTGATTTACACATTCTGGCCACTTGATAGGTGAGTGGTTGTGAGAAATACTGATGTTAGTTCTGGTTGTCTGTCATCTCTAAGTCAAACATTTATTTTCTAGAATGACATCTTTTAGTTCTCTATTTTACCCTGGTACATAACTGCCAACCCCAGTGTATCCTTCATCAGTCTTGGGTTGTAAATGACTATGATAAGCAGGAACCCCCTAACGATCTGAAAATCTGTGATAGATATGCAGATTCAATATGTATTGTTTAAAACTACTGATGTTCTAGGGTTATCTATTAGCATAACACAAACCAGACTGATACACCTATGCAGTTGTTCCTCAGTGATAAACTATTTGCATTTTTCACATTGTCTTTAATTATTAATGTGTTTTTATAATGAAAATTATGAGAATAATCAGATATTTATTTTCTGTTATAACTTATAGCTACCAATTGTCATTTAAGGTGTTTTTCTTCTCTGGTAGTGCTCTACTATGTTGTCGCTAATTCAATTCTCTAAATTAAGTATTTCATTGCAGCCAACTTATTTGATGGAAATCAGTTCCCTGCTTTATTTAAATGAACAAACAGAAAGTTATAAAGAGGCATTTTTATATTTTCTAATAGATGGACCCCAAAGGAAGCATCAAAATATTTTCTGGAATTCAGCAATTTCAGTTATTCATGGGTTTATGTATGTTGTCAATTAGTTGATACTGTTTACCAAAATGTAAATGTTTTCAATTCATCCCTTGTCATTTAATAACACAAATCCAATGAATGCTAATGCCCAGTATTGAAATTATGAGTTAGACTGACAAACGGATTCCTTCTCTCATTCTTTATTCAACTTCAATCATATGGCAATAATTATCCCCAAAGCCATATTTCTCTAATTTTTATTTAAATGTTGTTTCAATGAAAGGATACTTGCATTTGAATCATTTATGCCTACTATTCAAATTAAGTCATTTTCAACCCAAGTGATTACATTCCTTTACAGCATCAGTGACAAATCACACTTGGAAGGGAAATAACACAAAAAATGTCAGAAGTGAGTCAAGCATTTTATAAAATATTGAAAGGAGAATACCACTAATCTATTTATTTACTCTGAATTCAATAAAGAAATCAAATTGGGGTTACTTTGAGAAATAAATTTGAAACCATCCATAGTTTCATTCAGTTTCCTACTTTTTACTCATAATAGTCAATTAAGTAATTATATTTTAATTTATATAGAGAAAATTTTTTCTTAGAAAATTGTTACATATGATCAACAATAAAAAGGCATTTAAAATGAAATTTCAATGAACGTAAACAATGTGCTTTGAATAAATCAATAGAACAACCTGGCAAAAGAGAAAGAAAATCTTTGTATCCATAGATATCCAAATATAGTATGTACAAATATTTGAAAGAAGGGTGAAAGTACATATGAAAACAAATAAAGGAACAAAAGACATGGGAGACTTCTTGAAGGTGGATGGAGGTAAGAGGGTGAACATCAAAAAAGTACCTGTTGGGTACTATGCTAATTACTTGGGTGGCAAAATAATTTGGACACCAAATCCCTGTGATATGTAATTTACCTATATAACAAACCTGCATGTATACCACTGAATGCAAAATAAAACCTTAAAAAAATCATATAACTAGGTACTATTATTATACCAATTTTGCAGATGAAGCGATTGAACTTGTTTGGGGCAACAGAACTAACATTGAAACCAGCATTTCAACCCATATAGACAGACTCTAAAGCCCAAAAGAGAAAGAAAATCTTCAAGAATAAATATATTAATAGATATTTCAATACAGTATATACAAAGATTAACAAGAAGAGTGAGAGTACATATGGGCACAAATAAGGGAAAAACAGACAAGCGAGATGACTTAAAATTAGAGGGTGACTGCTCTCAATATTTTATTATTACAATCAATGCTGTAATGACCATCTCAGCGTAGGTAGCTCTCCGTCCTGCTGAAGTATCTGCTTAAGTCATTCCTACACACAGAATAATTGAGTCAAGAAACATGCAAGATTTTATGGCTTTTTCTACATGTTAAATTACTCTTCTGGGTTATTGCATCAGAAAGCCATCAGCAAAGACTGAAAGCATATCTGATTTATTTTGTCTTCAAAAAGTTTAGTGTTATTTAAATAAAAATGTGTTTGGTTTGTAGGGCAAAAGAAGAGAGAATAAAATAATTGTATTCATAATTATAGAAAATATGTCAAATAAAATACCTATATTAAGAAACTACCTACTACACATTCTGATAAAATTTCTTGCATAGTAAATAAATATGGAGCTTAGAAAAGGAAAATGTTAAAATTATTTTTCTCTAAAAATAATTTGTTACCTTTTCTGCATTAAGTTTCAAAACAATTGATATTTACAAAATGTTTCAAGAATATACTCCTGGAATTTTTTTCAGCATTATATAACAATATGACACCAGCATGCTCATTCTTTTACTTTCTATGATTTTCAAAATGAAACTTGTAATGTTAACTAATTTCCTGATGGTAGCCATCAATAAAAATTAGCATTAGGTCTCTGGGAAGCTGATGCTACTTATTTTGGAAATCAGTGTAAAGGTATTTGGGGAATTTCTAATATAAGTTGAAGGTATATTTTCTATACATCTTATTTGAGCCACAAAATGAGCCAAAATTTAAATGAAGGTAAACAATACAGTAGAACACAGTATACAACACTCAGTAAAATTTAGAGTTTAAAAATTATTCAGAGGAATACATTATTTGGTATTTGAAAGAATAGCTTTATTTTCATAATTTTAAGTGCCAAAAAGGAAGAAAATAGAAGTCTACATTTTATTTTATTATATCGTAAAATAACATTCTATTCTTGAAACTTGCTATATATGTTTTGTAATTCCCTTATGTCAACTATTAAAGGGCTGTCTAAACAGATAACATGTGTGACAGAGATTGGGTGATTTCTCACAAACCCCACTATTTCGTCATGGGTATCTGGAAACAGTACTTCAAAAAATTTCAGTCCTCTTTTGGTTTGTTACTTGCTATGTGATTTGGCCAAAGGACTGTGGGTAGAAGAGATTTACATACATTGACTTGGCTGTAATACATTCTTTACTCTCTGTAATAGGCTATCATTGCCAACTATATTCAGGGGATCCAATGAAGAATTCTGCATCAGCCCTAGTGATGTTGAAGCCACAAGCTGCAGGTAGCTTGAATTCCTGGATCCTTCTTATAGGAGAGCATCACTTTAAACCTACTTTATCCATACTATGATGAAAGGGAGAAATAAGTTTTTATTATTTTAATCCACTAAGATATTTTGACTGTTCTTCACAGCAGACAGAAATTAATTATTTTGACTAATAAAATATAAAGACATATTAGAAAGCTTTTATGGTTACATCACAATGTTCAAAATAAAAATGCCAGATATTTAATAATGTTATTGGGCTTAATCTATTCTATTTTGATTGATCACTGATAGGAAAATCTGTATTATTTTACATGAGTTTTGTTTCTTAGATTTCACATGCTTAAAGCAGCACCTAAAAGCATTAAGATATACATTTTGGACAGTTGTAAAGCACATTGCTAATTATACATAATATAAATAGAAGTAGAAAATATAATGACTATACCTCTAATATTTTGACTTATGTATACTATATTCTTGGCATGCACTTGCCTGTATAAAATGAAGCCTAATAACACAAGAATGTAACCATCATTAATACAATTCAGAAACCCATACAGAGTGATTAAAGTAACTCAAATTGCTCTTGATCATATTTCTGACCACTTATCATGACTGTCTTTATACTGTCATTAGCTGAGCTTCTCTTTTATAGTTTTCTATGTCCTTGTCAAGTAATTACTTCAGAACCAGATCAATGAGAATCTATTAGAAAGAATTAAGATCAAACTCAGCCCAGATACCCTTTTCAATGTAGAACTGTCCTCTTTGACATTAGTATGGAACAATTAATATACATTTATGTTTACCACTGTCCCCAAATTCCCTTATTGGGCACAATAATTGCAAAGATTCAGGATGTTTTGCACAATTCAACATAACCTCCAGAGGAAGATATATGCTATTATGACATCTGAAACTTTACTAGTTCAATGAATTTCTCAGAAAGATGGTAAGTTTTTTGTGGTTGATATGCCTGAAGAAAATGTTCTCCACCATGAGAAAGAAATAATTAAACCTGGCAGTGTTTCCTTTTGCAAGCTATCAAAGTGAAAGGCCAGAAATTTCAGAACAGTGAATATATGCTGCTCAAATATCTATTGAAATGGTATTCAGAATTAGTACTGTAGCCAATATATTTAATTCTAAATTTCAATGTAACAATTATTGGCTGAGAACATAATGAGAGCAGATAGATCATAGAGGTTGTGCTATCACTGTGCTAAACATGTTTATAGTCTATTAAGTCCATTATAGTTCACAAATAAGAGAAATATAAGTAAAATGTGTAAATATTATGAAAGATGTTCAAATCTGTATTGTGCCAATAAAAGAATGTCAATAACTCATAGAAAATATTCTTTTCGGTGTTTTAAAATTTAGTTGCTCCTGAATTTCTCTAGTTAAAAATAATTTTGTATATATGTATGTATTTTTAATTTTGAATTTGTCTTGTATTATTATATGAGTGACTTGTTCTTACTTTGAAAAGTCTTGAATATACAGAAAATGTAAGGCTAAAGTTACAAGTACATATAATCTCATTACCCAGAAGCAATTACTACTAACATTTTGGTATGTTTATAGCCAATAATTTCTGATAACATTTTTAAAAAGTTGGTGCATATAAAATTTTGTATCTCTATGTTTACCATTTCACATTATAGCATCACAACTTGTAAGTATTTACAAGTGTTACTCAAATGCTCACCTTTTATCTTATGTTCTCTTTTGTTGCTGAACCTCAATAGGTTATTTACAATATTTCACTTTATATGTAACATTGGTAAGAGCACCTTTGTCAAGATATTGAGATATTTCCTCAACCATCCTACTTATTATGTCTTCAGGAGTTGAAATTACTTGTTCAAAACGAAAAGAAAGAAAAAAACACACCACATTTTAGAAATTCTTGCTACATACTTCCAAGTAATTTTCCTAAGTACCAATGCCCACTGCCAAAATATATTCATCTCACTATATCTCTGTATTTATATATGCTAAATGTGTTCTATTTCTATATTATTGTTATTTTGAACTGTATTTCTGTGTTCAGAGTTTGGATAAATATTTTCACCTTTTTTTATAATTTTGTTTTTATGAGTTGATGAAAACAAACTGTTATTTTCATGTTTTCCATTCAGAGTTATTTAGGTTTTTTTGAAAATACTTTCTTATAAGCTCACTTTGGAAACATTGTGTGCATTAGGTAAGTCTACTAGTAAAACAACAATCAAATTTTCCACATTAGAGGACAAAGTTATGGCAAGACATCTACAATCCATTCACACTGGCTAAGTCAAAGCATGGAATAGTTCAGGAAGCTGCCAAATATTTTGTGCTTTGAAAAAGACAAATACTTGATTGGCTAATACATTTTCAAAATTTTTCTCAAAAACATGGTTTATGCCACCATATATGCAGTTTAAAACATGTTAAAAGTTGTTCTAAAGTACCAAGATTTTATTTGAAACAAAATAACCGTTTAACACTCCTTCCTCAAGTTCATGAAAGCTGCTTTTAACTTAAGAGTGGAGAGCAACATAGCAAACTAGATGATTTCCTAGAAATCTTTAACTTTCTACCATCACTGGAGGATGTTTAACAGGATTATAATTGAATAACAGATTTCATTATAGTTTACACATCTTAGATTATGATGACTGCTGTCAAAGTTTCTGAGATTTACTATTTCTCTTTTAAAATATGACGTAGTAAAAGTTTCATTCAGTAAAACAGTTTATCTCCTTTTTCTAATAATTGTAGAAGGTGAAAATAGTTTCGACAATAAAATGTTTGTATTATTCTACTTTTAAGAGTATTTTAGTCAATTTATTAACTTGGAAACTCAAGACATTATTTACGTCTATTTTCTTTTTGGTCATACAGATATTTTTTAAAATGGCATAAAGTTGATATTAGTATTATTTACCCAAAAAGATCTATAGTTTTGGGTATAGTAGATAGGATGATAATTAGGCTCACAGGCTGAGATTATTTTACTTATGTTGAAATTGAGGTATAATCTCGTATGGGATCTATGATATTGAGAAGACTATTTAACCTTATTACATATAAGCTTTCTCATTTATAAAATGAAGACTAAGATAATAACAATTGGAATTGTGTGGGATAGATGAGATAATATATTTAAAGCATTTAGCCCAATACCTGGCAATAAGGTGATTGGCAATTACTAAACATTACTAAAGAAGTAGTACTAGGTATCGGGGGAAACCCCACCCTTGATATTTAACCGTGGGTTCTTTTCTATTTCCCTGAGCATCTCGACTGGTTTGAGAAATAAAGGGAAATAGTATAAAAGAGAGACATTTTAAAACTGAGTGTCCGGGGGAGACATCACATGTCAGCAGGTTCTGTGATGCTCTCCGAGCAGTAAAACCAGCAAGTTTTTATTAGCGATTTTCAAAAGGGGAGAGAGTGCACGAATAGGGTGTGCGTCACAGAGATCACATACTTGACAAGATAATAAAATATCACAAAGCAAATGGAGGCAGGGTGAGATCACAGGACCTCAGGATGGGGCAAAATTAAAATTGCTAATGAAGTTTTGTGCACACATTGTCATTGATAACAACTTAACAGGAGACAGGGTTTGAGAGCAGACAACCTGTCTGACCAAAATGTATTAGGGAGGAATTTCCTCATCCTAATAGGCCTTGGAGCATTACAGGAGACCAGGGCTTATTTCATCCCTTCAGCTTTGACCGTAAAAGACGACTGCCCCCAGGGGGGCATTTATAGACCTACCCTCAGGGCATATTCTCTTTCTTAGGGATGTGCCTTGCTGATAAAAAGAATTCAGCAATATTTCTCCTATTTGCCTTTGAAACAAGAGAAATATGGTTCTGTTCCATCCGGCTCACTGGCAGTTAGAGTCCAAAGTCTTATCTCCCTTGTCCCCTGAAGATTGCTGTTATCCTGTTCTTTTTTCAAGGTGCTCAGATTTCATATTGTTTAAACACACAAGCTCTACAAACAATTTGTGCAGTTAACGCAATCATCACAGGGTCCTGGGGTGACATACATCCTCCTCAACTTACAAAGATGACAAAATTAAGAGATTAAAGTAAAGACAGGCATAGGAAATCACAAGGGTATTGATTGGGGAAGTGATAAGTGTCCATGAAATCTTCACAATTTATGTTCAGAGATTGCACTAAAGACAGGTGTAAGACATTATAAAAGTATTAATTTGGGGAACTAATAAATGTCCATGAAATCTTCACAATTTATGTTTTTCTGCCATGGCTTCAGCCAGTCCCTCCATTAGGGGTCCCTGACTTCCCACAACAACTGGGAATAATATGGTTGGTATTTTATGGAAGATAATTTATTTTAAGGTACATAAGTGTCATTTTTTTTTAAAGTAATATTTTATAACAAACTAAAATGCCATCTTTAATCCACCTATTAAAAGAATTAGATAAAAACTTTCAATTAACATCATTATAAGAATGAATGTCTAAGTATAGTAAATAAATATAAAACCCTATTATATAAAATTAGGAATAGATGGCTCATATCTTATGCTTAGTCTTTCCTCGATTCCATACCATGTTCTCAGAAGAGCTTCTTTTTCTGTCATAATTTTATTTTGTTTTCGTATTCAGTGGTGGTTGTGGGCATAAAAAGTCTTAATCTATTCCAAAACATTATCCTTTATGCAGCTTGTATATTTTGGAGCATTTAGTTAATCCAAACATGACTTTATCCATTTATAACTGATGTAGTAATAGTTACCAGTAATTACATACCATAAATTTGACAGTATTCATAACTTGCAGTATCAACACTTTTTTTTTTTTTTTTTTTTTTTTTTTTTTCATCATTGGTTTGCCTTTAGCAGAAGATCACACTTTGAGATTGGGAAGCATAAGTAAAACTACGTAAAATTTTTCCACACCAGTTTTGAACCAAATAAGAGATTTAGAGAGATGATAAATAAAATATCAGCAATACTACTAAGAAAGAAATTTAGAGAATGTGATGTAGAAGTGTCAAAATAGACTTGTAAATAAGCAACCTCCCAAATACCTTGAACACACTTTTTCCAGAGAAGCCTGCCTACCCTTTAGAAGTTAAATACCACCCCACTAAGCCTCCCCATAATAAGAAGTGTGTTCTTGGATGCATCCTTGCTGTAGGCACAAGACCAAAGCAAGAAATTCCTGTAGGCAGAAAGAGACAAAAGTAGCTGCGCCACCCACTCACTTTCTAGAAACTGAGAAAGGCTGAAAAAGCCCAGGTAGCATATTCTTGGGATATGCTTCTTAAGGAAAGAGGAGGAGAAGGACTTCGTATTTTCCCTACTTTCTTATACCTATCATATGAGGTCATTAACCTTGTTACCAAGATTATAGTATTCGAAGCATTATTTTTCTTCCCTTTTTAGTGGGTTTGTACAAGATGTGATCTAAATACGTACATACATACAATATTAGCTTAAAAAATAGAAAAAACAACAATCATAAAGAAATGTTATAAATTGAACTAGATGAAAATTAATAAATTCTTATAATTAGCCCAATCCATGAGCAGCATGGAAAAAACAAAGCTCTGTTCACTCTTTCTCAACTGTAAAACATTTTCATGTGAGTAATCCCCATGAGCTAAAACAAATAGGATTATTTTAGTTATATTTGTATATATTTTGCTTATATATTAAGTACACATTTCACATATGTATTACAAAACTTAAATTGTGAATGGCTTCTAATCATGTCTGCATTGAAATTTATGCTTCTTAACCTGACACTAGAGCCATAAGATTGGACTGTTTCAACTCACCATGTTTTTAGCCAAAGATATTCTCTGCACCTTTTCACTTTATCTAGTAATCTCTCTTCCCTGTTGTTTGCTTGATTTTCAGACAGTGAGTAAAACGTTACTTTCTCTGAGAAGCCAATTTTCACAGCCCAATATAAAGCAGATCCCTAGTGCCATAATCTCTTAATTAACCAGTGTTTTAAAATATTTGATTTTCCTAGTAAACTTAAGCCCATGAGGGTTTTGTTTAGCTCTGATTGCCTATTGTCTATAGTATATGAAAAGCAGTAGCCACTCCAAAACCAACTTTTTGAAAAAATGAATGAGTGAATGAGTGAATTACTTTGCTCAATCTTCTTCCAGCTGCTAGCAACATAGCTACACTGTTATCATTTATTTACTTGTATTACTAAAATAACCTTATAAAAAATCTCTGCATCTAATTTTGCTTTATACTAATCCATTATTCATATCCTCTTCACTACAAAGAATGATCTTGTAAAGTATAAATCTACAAAGAATGATCTTGTAAAATATAAATCTGACCACAATCCCATCCCTTCCTTAAAGCCCTCCCATTATTTTCTGTTGTAGTAATAAAAGATAAAAATACTCATTATGATATGCAAAGGTCTACATGACAGGTTCCAGGTCAAACCATATTTCCTTGTATTTTTTTCCTCTGTCACTAGGTTAGAGTCACACAAAAATTATTTTATTTTTTTCCTTAATTGAAAAATACAAAATCAAACATATTTATGGTATATGTGAAGTTTTGATATATGTATACATTGTGAAATGATCAAATCAAGCTAATTAACATATCCATCACCTCACATGCTTATTTTTTGTGATGAGATTATTTAAAATCTACTCAGCAATTCTTACATTTACATTATTATTATTATTATAGTCACCATGCTGTATAATAGATTTCCAGAACTTATTTCTCTTATTTCTCTTGTCTAATTGAAACTTTGTGCCCTTAAGCCAACATCTCTCCATTTACCAACCCCGTCTCACTGCCCCCTTGAGTACAACCACCAGTGTTCTCTCTGGTTCTATGATTTCCATTATCTTTAGATTCCACATATAAGAGATCATGCAGTATTTATATTCCTATGCCTACCTTATCTCATTAAGCATAATATCCTCCAGACTCATCCATGATGTTGGAAATAAGATTTCTTTCTTTTTAAAATCTCAGTAGTATTCTGTTGTGTATATATACCACATTATTTTGATTCATTTGTTGATGAACATTTAGGTTGTTTCCATATCTTGGTTATTGTGAATAATGCTGAAATGAACATGAGAGTGCAGATATCTCCTTAACATACTGATTTCATTTACTTTGAATATATACACAGTAGTAGAATTGCTTCATTATGTGGTAGTTAATTTTCTGAGGAACCTCGATGCTGATTTCTATAGTGGCTGTACTACTTTACACTCACACTGATAGTGTACATAGGATCTCTCCACATCTGTGCCAATGCTTATCTTCTATCAGCTATTATTATGAGCATGAAATTATATCACCTTGTGATTTCAATATGCATTTCCTTGATAACTGATGATATTGAGCATCTCTTCATATACCTGTTGGTCTTTTGTATGTTTTTGTTGGGGAAATACCTATTCAGGTCCTTTGCCCTTGTTTTCCTGAGATTGTATGTTTTTTTTTTTTTTTTTTTTCTGTTGAGTTTTTTGATTTTCTTGTATATTTTGGATAGTAACTCCTTTGCTGTATAGCAGCTTGTTAGTTTGCTAGAATCATATTTGTCTATTTTTGCTTTTGTTGCCTGAGTCTTTGAGGTATTATCCAAAAAATCATTGCCCAAACCATTGTCAAGTAGGTTTCTTCTTGTTTTTGACTAGTAGTTTTGCAGTTTAATGTCTTATGTTTAAGTCTTTAATCCATTTTGAGTTGACTTTTGGGTATGAGATGAGGTACACTTTCAGTCTTTTGCCTGTGGATATTCAGTTAAAATTTCTTTATTCCTAATCACAACTAGCTTATTTCTGCTTCAACACCTTCACACATGTTATATCCTATTCCTGAACCCAAATCTCCTATTTTTCAACCATTTAACATTAATAGTGTTCTCCATGGGTTGGAAAAAGTGTAGGTGTTTCTAATGGACATATGAATATACATAACTGGAAGGTGTTAGGCACATTCTCCTTTCCCTGAACTAAATATTTCTCCCTCTTAATTTGTTGAGGACACTGTGAGACTTTGCTAAGCCTCATTAGAGACTATATCAGATAATCTTCTTATATTAATGAATATTTATAATTTTCTTTTTATTTTAGCCTGAAAGACTTTACAATGAGAAGTGAGACACCTCTGAAATGTAACTTAAGCCTTCATGCAATACATACCTCTGAAGCAGGTGAAATAGTGATTTAGGGTAACTTTACTAAACTTCTATGGTCTTTTTTCCTAATTTTGCAGTTTTTAGAGGTGACTGAAAAACAATAGACTCCTCATGTTACACAGATGATTCGATTTGCCAAGCTATACCTGGAAGAAGATACAATGTGAGGAGAAAAATAATTAGTTTAAGAATCAGAAAACCCATGTACACATTTTAGTTACTCCACATTTTGCAAGGTATCATTTTCTCTGAGCCATGATTTCTCTTGTTGTGTAATTGCAATAATAATTCTTTGCCTGCCTCATATCCTGGCTATTGTAAGACTCCAAAGAAATCATTTGTTTTAAACTCATTAACCAATTTTAAAGAAGTAAACAAATATAAGGTAATACTTATCATTAAGTTTAAGGGCACATAACTAAATTCTATTCAAGGAAAATAGGTAATATAAACTTTCTAGTTATTAATTCATGGCTATATATGTAAAAAACAAAACAACAATGAAAAAGTTTCTCTGAAGATTTATTTAGCCTATTTTCAGTTGTTAGGATTATTGACTTAAATTATACATATGTATATCTCTTTTACTCTTGTATTAGCATTCATTTTAAATTGCAAATATATGTCTATCACTTTCATTAAATTCAGACAAGCTTGAAGATAAAAATGATTTCATGTTTTTAATCCTCCATATACATTTTTATGTAACTTTTAAATAAGGATATAATGAACTTTAACATAATATTTTGTATTAAATTTGGTGAATGCCAAATATCTTCAAATTTCCCCTAGGAAACAATAAAAGAAGCATGAGTTTTTCATTTTTAGGGATATTTCAGTGTTTACCAGATTTAAGTTTTTCTTTGAAGCTGTCCAATTATTATGTAATATCTATCTTATTATTAAAGTTATTATTATGATATGAAGAAGCTACATATTGGAGAATAGACAACATCTTTGAAGATTTATTGAAACACCAATATTTTGTTATCTCAAATTTTGACATTCAGTTTTCAGGCAGATTCATGTTGTTTAATCAATATCTCATTGCCATTGTATGTTTCAAGAACCTGTGACATTTCAGGCTTATTCACTTGATTCTGAAATCATTACCTCTACTCAGAAACCATGAAAACTACTGAGTTTCTATAATCCTGTCTTCTTGATCTGTTTTTATAAAACTCTGTTAAGCATAGAGTGTGAACACACATTGGTTGCTATAGATGTGATTTATAATTTTTTGATGTCTTTTTAATATATAAGGAAAAAGTATCACAATATTAGTTTGAAAGAGAATTATTTTATATACTACGTATGTGTATTTTAATTATAAATTTTCTTCACTTATAAAAATTATGTCATGGATTCCATCTTTTCTCTGGACATTCTATTTGTCTCTGGAGATTCTATTTCCCTATATTAATAGAAAGTTCATATTAACTATTCTAAACTTATCACTATAGTATCAATCCCAACTTCTTTCATTCTCACAAATGGGAAAAGCTAAGTAAATACTTTTCCAGACTGGGTTATTTCTGTTCATATAGAAAGTAATATTTAGTAAAGCCTTGCTCATGGCTATGATATAAAAGATTGCTCAAGGCAACTGGTTGGGGTTTGGATGAATACTATCTGATTAATTACAGCGAAATAAATGGGTCTCATCAACATAATTATTTATTCTTTCTGTGAGAATTGTAGGAAAATTTATAATACGACTTCCTATCTACCATGGGTCCAGTTCACTAACCTCACTAGAATATCTGTGCTCTAATTGTCTGGTGCTCTTGCTCATTCTGTCATGCTGTTTCTTCTGGGTGGAATGCTTACTCCCATTTTTCAACTTATAAAAATGTTTGTCATGCTTAAACCTGTTAGCATAACGTAGAGGTCAATTTACTCAGATGGTAGACAGAGATTGCTTGAGTTTGAATACAAACTCTGCTAATAATTTCCTATGTGCTGTTGAAAAAATTATATAACCTCTCTATGGCTTAGTTTCCTCAGGTGTTTTATCAGTTAGGGTTCACCAAAGTAATAGAACCAATTGGAGATTTTACACGTATATAAAACTGATTTATGATAAAGTGTTGGCTCCTGAGATTATGGAAGACAAGAAGTCTCAAAATCTGCCATCAGAAAGCTGGAGACCCAGGAAAGCCAGTGGTGTAAGGTGAAGGCCTGGAAGCCAGAGAGCTGATGGTGTATGTTCTAGTCCAGATCTGAAGGCCTGAGAACCAAGAACATTGAAGAAATTCAATTTCCCAGCTTACCAGTTAGTCAGAGAGGGGTGGAGTCCTCCCTTTCTCCACTTTCTGGTTCTTGTCATGTCCTCAATGGGTTGACTGCTGTCCACTCACATTGAGGAAGGCAATCCCCTGTACTTAGTCTCCAATTCAAATGTTAATCTTTTCTGAAAACACCCTTACAGACAAACCAAGAAAAAAAGTTAATGAGTTAACTGGGCATTCTGAGATCCAGTTAATTTGACACATAAAAGTAACTGTCACAGATGTTTAAAGGGTTAAGATTAAGACCAATTTTTTAGGTAAGATTAAGTCTCTTTACATTGCCAGAATAAATCCACTCAGGGAATATGAGGCCCTTAAAACGATATTTGATAAAGAATAAGTACCTGCAACTGTTTCCTATTAGTTAAAATTGTTGACTATTTTAGCCTTCCTTTCCTTTAACTTTTCATTTAAGTCTTAGTTCAAATGTTATATTTTCTGTTAAGCATTTTACATTTTCTAGATGAATCATTGCTTTTGTCATCTAATTTTCATAGCATTAATGCTGTGCCCTTATGACACGTACTATGATGGGTCAAAGTAAGTTGTATATACTTTTTTGATTTCCACTACCTTGTGAGTTCATTAAGAAAATGAAGTAATTCATTTCCATTTTCTTGTGATTGCTATTTAAAACTTTTCAGATTGCTTGAAAATATTTCCATGTAAACACATGTGAATCTTCATGAAGATGAGCAAAATTTCAGATGCATCATTGATCTGTGTACTTTTAAACTACAACTTACAAGCCAATTTCGAAAAAAAAAAAATTACTTTGCACTTAAAAGTGCATACATATTACTTTGTATAAAAGATAATGTGAAGTTCAATATTTTAATAAAATCCATCTAAAACTTTGCTTTTTAAAATTTAAGTATTTTCCCTTCATCCCTGAGAAGATTTGCAATTGGAAAATATAACTAATTTTCCTCAACAAAGGAACTGAAAATTGAACTCTTTGTCCTCAAACAACCAAAAATATTTATTATTTTGATGAAACATAGTAAGAACCAAGCCTTTATTTTCCTGTACTCCTGTGGAAACTTTTTTCTCTCGTATTCCTGCACTAAAAATAAGTTAATAGGACATAGGGATAAAACTAAATTGGATATATCTTATAAAAAGCATATTCAGGCTAATTAAAGAATGCCTTCTCTTGTCTAGTACACTAACATAAAAAATTTGTGAAATTGGCCGGGCGCGGTGGCTCACGCCTGTAATCCCAGCACTTTGGGAGGCCGAGGCGGGCGGATCACAAGGTCAGGAGATCGAGACCACAGTGAAACCCCGTCTCTAGTAAAAATACAAAAAAATTAGCCGGGCACGGTGGTGGGCGCCTGTAGTCCCAGCTACTAGGGAGGCTGAGGCAGGAGAATGGCATGAACCCAGGAGGCGGAGCTTGCAGTGAGCCGAGATCGCGCCACTGCACTCCAGCCTGGTGGACAGAGTGAGACTCGGTCTCAAAAAAAAAAAAAAAAAAAAAAAAATGTGAAATCTACTGATGAAATTTACCTAGATATGGGAAACATTATAAAATATATATTTTGTGTCATTGATATGTTTGCAAAAATTATAAAACCAACAAGGCCAAAATAAGCAAACAAACAACACAAAATAACAACAACAACAAAAGGAAGCATGAAATCAAAGCCAGGACTGCATTGGAATCATGTCAATTCTAGTGTTAGGTTTGATGATAATAGACTTTTGCTTCTTCAGGGGTTGAAAATAAGTATCTTTCTTTCGCATCTCTGAGTTCATGGCTGAGTTCCCTAAAACAAAAGACAGATTTACAAAAGAAAAGTGTAAACATTTGAGTTTTATATGGCTTAGGAGCTTTCAGAAGTCAAGACCCAAAGAAAGAGGGAAACCTGTTGATATTTATGCTATGTTTGATGATGTAATATGTGTGGAACAATATGATTGGACAAAGGGGCATAATCTAATAAACTGAGTTTAGCAAGAGCTTAGCAAGGTCTTTATGTTCAGATTATTGTTTGTGCCTTAAGAGATAAGAAAATTCCTTTCCTATGAGTATAGGGTAGACACCTCTAAAATTAGGGTCTAATGATCAGCAGAAAAGTAGAAACTATAAAAATAAAAAAAAAAAATTGCTGGCATCAGAGGGAAATGTTTACTCAACCAACTTAGTGGAAAGCAGAACTGGAAACACCTAACTAAAATTAAAACATTCAAATGAACTGCACTCTCAATTAAACTAAGGGGAAAGATCCTACTTATGGAAATAGTGATTGCAAAAGAAAAATATCCAACTCCATGCCGACATTAGAAAAAAAAAAAATTATCATCTTCTTTGAACAATTGAACTGTAGACCTAAGAATGTTTGAGTATAGTATTTGAATTTACAGATTTGAATGTGTAGTTAAAAACTGTAATGATTTAAAAAATGTTCACCGATTTGTATCCCCTTATTCTCTTAAAAACAAACACAGTTCTTTTCTAGGGTAATGGGTTCATAATACTCAAGATGATTTTGAAAGGAACATCTCATCAAATAGCAAAGCTTGTTATAAAAATATATTGTGTGAGAGATTTTTATTTTTGCAATACTATATAAAACTATGAATAGAATCAAGTAGAGATCAAAGAAAATGATATATACATTTACTTGGATTCATGATGTATTATAGAAATATAATTGCAAATCAATGGGTAATTGATGAATTAATAAATATTATGTGATGGTGGAATATTAATGGGAAAATGTGAACTTCAGCTCATGCCAATTAAATAAATCAGGTCCTAATACAAAATTAAATATAACATATTCTGAAGAAAATATAGAAGAACATTATTATCACCTTAGAAATAGTATAATTAATATGTTAATGAAAATAGAGAATATAATTAAAACGATAGGATAGAAAAAAGGTTTTAAACAAGATACATTATAAAAATTATAGATTAAATAATTTGTCTTTTAACCACATCAAAAGTATGTAAATAACAAATTCTGTGATCATACAAATGGTAGAAATGTATACTTGTACATTTGATTATGTACAAGTGGTACTCGAAGTTTAAAAATTATACAAAAGGTACTGAAAATTAAAAAGGAAATGAGAAGATATTGCTGATACATATAAACAATAAAATATCATATGTAAATTAAAACATGTATATTAAAAATTAAAACATAAGACAAGATAACTTTAGTTTAATTATGTAGCTCAAGTGATATAAACATGCATTACACAGAAGTGAAGATATGACATTTGTCAGAAAACTTTATATGACACTATTATTATCTTCAGTTCTCTTGCTGTTATTACCACATCTGTAGTTACTTCCTCCATTGAAGTCTTAACTCCTCAAAGTCATTCCATGAAAGTTGAAACCAACTTCTTCCAAATGCCTGTGAATGTTTTTATGTTGATCTCCTCCCATGAGTCACACATCTTCTTAATGGCTTCTAGAGTGGGAATTCTTTCCAGAGATTTTCAATTTACTTTGCCAAGATTCATCAGAAGAATCACTCTTTGTGAAAACTATACAAAAGGTTTTTTTTTGCTTTTTTTTTTTTTTTAAGACATGGAAGTCAAAATTACTCTTTGATCCATGATTTGGAGAATGGATGTCATGCTAGCAGGCATGAAAATATTAATCTTATTGTACATCACCATGAGAGTCATTAGGTGACAAAGTGCATTGTCAAGGAGAGGTAATATTTTGGAAAAAAAAAAAAACAAAAAAAATTTCCCTTTGTATTTACAACTTGGCTGTTTATCACAATGGGCCTAGCTTCTGCTGTGTTGGCTTTTGACATGTGTTCTTCACAAAACATAATCATTTCTGGCTTTTGATTTAAAGCGAGAGATGTATGACTCCTGACTCTTCCTTTTGCTTGAGCACTTATGGGTCATTTTAGGGTTACTAATTAGCCTAATTTCAGTATGGTGTCTCAGGGAATAGAGAGGCCTTAGTTGTAGGAGATCAGCCAGGGTGGTGGGAAAAAATTATAGGAAAGATGTTTGGAAGGCTGAGAGGTTTTGCAAAAGCTTAGGGAGAGGATTAAGCTGAAGGCAGCTGATTCTCTTATCCAGAGTCTGAGAGCAAAGGGTAGATAACAAGAGAATGTAAATAAACTTATCTAGATAAATCTGTTTACTTATGTCTCTAGAAACCAACCTTTGATCATTTGATGCAGGACTGCTCTCTACTCGGGGGTTGACAATGTTAATTACCTACAAATTGTGTTTGCTCCAAGCCTTTGTCATTAAATCTGTACTAAATAAATGTGAGTGTCTGCAGCAGCAGCAGACACTTTCATTGACAGTGCTAAGCAGTGAGGTCCCCTAGCCAGACTGTCAGGCAAAATACCTGTGTCAGCATACTTCTTTCATCCATCCCTCAGGTGGAGTCTGTGGGACAGACTCGGCAGCAGGTGGTGCCCTGTGTGAGGAACACTGCAACAGATTGCAATGGAACCCTTGAAAATGAAGGTGAAGAGACTGCACAGTCAGTAAGTCATTGGTGCCTGCAGGGGATTTCCAAGTTTGAGGGACTTTTTCAGGCTAGGGTTACATCATGGGACAACAGTTTTCAGCTCAACAGCAACAGTATATAAAAGTATTGAAACAGCTGCTTAAAGCTAGTGGAACCTTAGTCTCACAAGCTCAATTAAGGGACTTAATGCAAACTGTTGTTTCCCATAACCCATGGTTCTCAGAAGAAGGCATGCTAGATGTAGAGCTCTGGGAAGAAGTGGGGAAAAATCTTAAACAATATCATGGACAAGGGCAACGGGTCCCAGTAACATCTCTAACGTTATGGGCCTTAGTTAGGGCTGCTTTGGTCCCACTCTACACAGAAGAGCCTAAAAAGGGAAGGGAGGAAGAACCATCACCTACTTTAACTCCTTCTCCTTCAGCCCCACCATTCTCAGGCAAAAATACCAAAGAGGAAACAGAGGTTTGGTCTCTGTTTGAGCCCCCTCCTGCAATAAGTTGGAAAAAAGAGAAGAGATATGTCACAGCTATGGGGCCCTGTCTTAGGCAAGTGGTATTGGAAGGGGAGCTCTTGGTCTGCTCAGTAATGCAAGATCGACAAGTCAATCAGGTGTATGAACCCATTTCTTTTGATGCTTATAAAGAGATACAAAAAAGCAGTAGAGAAAACAGAGCCACTAGCTCATTTACGAAAGGGTTAATTAAAGCCATAGCAGACAACTTCCATATGCCCACATGGGACTGGTCAGTGTTAGCTAAAACAACCTTAGAGTCCAACCAGTACCTCCTCTGGAAGGCAGAATATGATGAGTTATGTGAACAACAAGCCAACCAGAATCAAGTGGCCAGGCAAGACATAACAGCTGCTATGCTCCAGGGGAGGGGTCCCTATGTCAGTGTTCAACAGTAATTAAGTTTTGTTCCCCAAGCCTATGCACAAGTGTCTTTGTGCACTCTCAGGGCTTGGGACCAAATTCCCCAAAGAGAAGTTCAACAGAGATCTTTTATAAATGTTTGACAAGAGCCTCAGGGAGCCATTTGTTGAATTGATCAATTGGTTAGCCCAGGCAATTAAGAGGCAGATTAGTCATGCCCAGTCTGCTGATATCTTATTGTTGCAATTGGCTTATGAAAATGCTAACAATGACTGCCAGTAAGCAATGCAGGCAATCAGAGGAAAGGCAGTCACACTCTGGGAACTTATATGAGCATGTCAACTGGTGGGCACTGAAACACACAAAGCCAAAATATTGGCTATGGGATTAAAGCCTCTTAGGGTGAAAAGAGAGGGAAACCCAAATTGTTTTCTATGCAGAGAATCAGGTCATATGAACAGGGAGTGCCCCAATAGTAGAGACCAAGGTAACTCAGGAAAAGAACCACCTTCTATATGCCCCTGCTGTAAAAAGGGGAAACATTGGGCAAATCAATGCAGGTCCAAATTTGATAAAAAAGGCAACCCCCTAAGTAATCAGGTGGAAAACTTCATGAGGGGCTGGCCTCAGGCCCCACTTCAAACTGGGGCAATGCCAGTGGCTTTCCTCAGTCAGATGGAAAGCCCAGAGTCCTCTCTCTTAGAGCAGCCACCTCTGGGAGTGCAGGACTGGACTTACTCTGGTATAACAAATTAGTGCTAAAAGAAGAAGACCCTAAAAAGGTTGCAACTGGGATCTGGGGCCTACTGTCTCTGGGAACAGTGGGATTAGTCCTAGGGCAATCAATCCTATCCAGTAAAGGAATCAGTGTGATCACCAGGGTAATCAACAGGGAGATAGTTTTTATGATGAAATTCTGCATACTCTTCTACCTGGATCAAAGATAGCTTAGTTGCTACTTTTACCATACTGGGTCCCCAATGCCCAGGGAAAGGAAAAGGGAAAGGGAAGTTTTGGAAGCATGGGAGCCACAGGAGCATATTGGAACCAATTAATCACTTATCAAAGACCCATGATTACCTTAAAAATTTGAAATAAAATTTTTACTTGCTTATTGGACACAGTGATGGATATTACAATCATCAGTGATCAAGACTGGCCAGAAACTTGGCCTTGGATCACTCAGAAAAAAAATATATATATATATGTATATTGGCATCGGGGAAGTGCACACAGCCAAGCAGAGCACACATCTCCTAACATGTTGGGATTTGGAAGGAAGAAAAGCAGTTATACAACCTCTAATTATGCCTATGCCTGTTAATCTTTGGGGACAGGACCTATTAGCTCAATGGGAGATCACTCTGCAGATCCCTTTCTAATAGCCACTGTTATTATTCCTCCCCTATCCTTCATGTGGCTCTCTCAAGATCCAATTTGAATAGAGCAGTGGTCCTTAAAGGGAGATAAATTACAAAGAGCCCATGAATTAGTTGAGGAGCAACTAAAAACCAGCCATATAGAACCATCAAACAGCCCTTGGAATTTGCCCATTTTTGTCATTCCCAAAAGGTCTGGCAAAGGGAGACTTTTGCATGACTTACAGACAATTAATGCTAATTTGCAACCTATGGGTCACCTTCAACAGGGTCTCCCTTCCCCCACAGTGATTCCTCAAGATTGGCCTATAGTTGTTATTGAATTTGAAAACTGCTTTTATACTATTCCCCTTATAGAACAAGACAGAGAAAAAATTGCATTTACCATACCAGTTATCAATAATGAAAGGCCAGCTCACCACTTTCACTGGAAAGTACTTCCTCAAGGGATGCTGAACAGTCCTACCATGTATCAGTATCATGTAAATCAGTCTTTGCTCCCCAGTAGAAAATAATTTCCTAATTGCAAGATTATTCATTTTATGGATGATATTTTACTAGCAGCCCCAACAGAGCCAGTACTTTTAAGTATATATGCCTCTGTCATAAAGAATATGCAGTTGAGAGGTTTAATCATTGCACCTGAAAAAGTACAAATGTCCTCTCCTTGGAAATTTCTTGGATACATACTAACTTCCCGGTCACTAAGACTTCCAAAGGTTAAATTAATTAAATAGCAACTCACATAACTTAAACAATTATCAGAAATTACTGGGTGATATTAACTGGCTTTGCCCCACCTTGGGCATAACTGTTGATAAGTTACAAAACCTGTTTTCGATCCTAAAGGACAATACAGCTCTAGACTCCCTCAGGTATTTAACTCCCGCAGCAAAAAGGGAAATTGAGGAAACAGAGCAAGCTATTTCCTAGATGAAACTAGATCACATAGACCCACAATATTCAATTCAATTGTTTGTTTATCCTACTAAACATTCCCCACAGGATTAATATAACAGATAGCCCCAGGGCTGCACTTCCTAGAATGGGTTTTTTGGTCGCATACCAGGACTAAAACACTATGTGCCTATATCCAGCTAGTTAGCAAATTCATCTATACAGGCTGCAGACAATGCAATCAGTTGCTAGGTTATTACCCTGATATCATTAAAATTCCTTTGAGTTAAAAGCAATTTGAAGCACTATTTCCCCTACCTCTAGATCTTCAGATAGCACTCTCTGACTGTGCAGGTCATATAGAGTATGTTCTTTCTGCTGACAAACTACTTTAGTTCTTATCTCATACTCCTGTAGTTTTGCCTACAAAAGTAGTTCACTCCCCATACCTAATGCTTTAATGCTTTTTACAGATGGTTCTGGTAAAAATGGAAAAGTGGTTATTTGGGGCAAACCATATAATTCTCATACTCATTCTGGATTTACTAGTACTCAAAGAGCTGAGGTTGGAGCCTTAATATTAGTCCTGGAGACCTTTTCCACTCAGCCTATCAATATTGTTAGTGACTCTGCTTACTCTGTTTATTTATTGCAGAACCTTGAGACAGCCCTCATTAAGCCAATTTTTGAGACTACCCTGTGTTCACTTTTCTTTGACTTCAGTAATTGCTAGATCAATGTACACATCCTATTTTATAACAATATTCAAGCCCACAGCTCACTGCCTGGTACACTGTCTTATGGTAATAATCATGCAGACCTGCAAATTAAGACATTATTGCTTGACCCACCCACCAAATCACATCAATTTTTCCACCAAAATTAGAGCAACTTAGGTAAATCTTTTCATTTAACCCAAAGACTAGCTAAACATATTATCCTGAAATGCCCAGTTTACCAGCTCACAGGCATGTCCCCTCCTTCAACAGGTGTTAACCCTAGAGGACTACAA
Organism: Rhinopithecus roxellana; assembly: GCF_007565055.1. NCBI lineage: Eukaryota > Metazoa > Chordata > Mammalia > Primates > Cercopithecidae > Rhinopithecus > Rhinopithecus roxellana. The sequence continues at coordinate 70,741,463 of NC_044550.1, read as the reverse complement.
CTTAATCAGTTATGGCACACAGATGTTACTCATGTCCTTGAATTTGGAAAACTTAGATATTTACATGTATCCGTTGATACCAATTCTCATTTAATTAGTGCTCATCCTCTTCCTGGAGAGTGTGCCTAATATGTTATTAAACATCTCTTAACTTTTGCATTTATGGGGCAGCCCACAAAAACTAAAACTGATAATGGTCTGGCTTACATCAGTTCACAATTTCAACAATTTTGTCACATGTGGAACATCCAACATTCCACAAGCATTCCATATATCCCCCAAGGACAGGCCATAGAATGTGTTCATTCCACTCTTTAAAATATGCTCAGGACCAAAAAAAAAAAAAAAAAAAAAAGGGGGGGGAGAATATGAGTAAGGACCCTGCAACACTACTAGCACAAGCCTTATTTACCCTTAATTTTTAAAATTTAGATGATACATTTCAATCAGCTATAGAAAAAACACTTTTCTAAAACCTCTAAAGACAAAAAACAAGCAGTTTTATGGAAGGATTTAAATGTGAACGTATGGCGTAGTCCAAATGATTTGCTAACATGGGGAAGAGGATACGCTTGTGTTCATACCCCTTCAGGCCCTCCTTGGATTCCAGCACGATGCATCAAACCATACCATGGTGTGGCTAGGACCCAACCTGGTACTAGAAATGAAGAAAATGACCCTGCAAGACACATAGTCCCGGACAATGTGGTTTCCTTGCATGACACAAGCCCCAAATATTACCTGGGGGATGCAGAAGAAGACAATTCAGGAGGCTGAGTGAATCCTGCACTGGATACAGACACCATTCACTCCAGATAATTTGTTCCTTGCTATGCTCTCTGTTGTACATTGAGCATAGCAATGTACATATTTGCATATGGTATTGCATATGGTATTGATCCCTTTTATGCTTTCACTTTGTCTCCAACCTGCTACATTCTATTGGGCTCATATCTTAGATCCACCTTTCTTCCACTCTGTTACCTGGGCAGACACCCCCTTCCCAGACTCTAATAATATAACTGCTTGGCTAGGAGGGATTGACTTATTCTCAGTGGGGTCCCTCATTAATGACATACATTGGACTAAGGTGCCAGGTAAAACTACCTATCACTCCACTGTCCTCCCACTGTGTGTAAGTTATAAAAGTTCTAACCCTTGCTGTGTACTTACCCAAACACAATTATGGCTACATAAGGGAAAAGGAAATGTCTTAACATTCTTGTTTGAAGGTAGTCTCAAACCAGGCAATGCAACTAATGGCACTTTCCCAACATTCCTTCCTGTACGAAATAATGTAGCCAAAAAAGTAATGAATTCCACTTTGGCTGAGAGGTCTCTCACAGGGGACAAGCCCATAGCCTCCAGTTAGGTAATTATAACATCTTAGACTGGAGCTCCCACTGCCATTTGCAGGGAGACCATACTGATGTCTGCGTCCATTGTGGCTTCAATCACAATTTCATAGCCACATCCCATTCCCTTATGATTTCAGCCAATGAGGGGATGGGATATCCCAGACCCCAAGTACAGTCCATGTCACCCTAAGACACTTTATGACACCTGGGACATCTTAGCACCTCCCTTAATACCTGGCATGGGACATATCATAATTCCAGTAACAGCTATACTATGACCATTATTCATAATCACACAGATCAATGCCTGATTTGCACTACTCATCCATATGTTTTCCTTATGGAAACCAATATTTCCATTACACCCCAAAACTTCACACTTGTGACCTAAGTGCAAGGACAGGCTTGGTTTGCCTCATGTATCACTAACTACAATATATCTAATTTAAATATTACTAGTGTCATGGCATTAAGGAGACAACCTGAGGCATTCCTACCAGTCAATGTAACATGCAATTGGCAAGGTTCCTCTGCTCTTGCCACCTTAGAACGTGCTGTGTCCCAGGTCAAACACAAAAGATTCATAGGCACACTTATAGCCTTTATAGTCTCAGTCATAGTCATCTTGGCAACTGCTAGTGTTGCTGTGGCCTCTATTACTGAATCAGCACAAAGAGCTACCTTTGTAGATAACTTGTCCAGAAATGTGTCTAACAAGGTTCTCTTACAGCAGGGTGTGAATCAAAAGATTCTTGCATGCCTGCAAGCCCTTGAGGCTTCCTTGGAATATGTAGGGGAGTGGCAAGATGCACTGGCATTCAGACAGCAATTAAACTGTGACTGGGAGCATAAGCATATCTGTGACACCTCTCAACCTTGGAATCAATCCATACATAGTTGGGATAAGGTGAAACAACACCTCTGGGGAACCTTACATGATAATTTAACAGCAGATGTAAGGCAACTTAAAACTAAAATTCTAGAATCCCTAAGCACCATGGTGCACACACCCAAAAACAGCCATATGGAAGGATGTGAGAGAACATCTCTCCTGGATAGACCAACACTTTTGGGGTCACTCCTTGATTGGAAAAGAATATTCCTGATTATACTCATGTTTGTCTTATGTTATTTACTAATTCTAGGATGCAAAGCCGGAATACGAGTTATAATCACTGTGCCTGAAAAACCTGTTGCTGCACACATCTGTACTCTTCAATCAACAAAACCTGATAAAAAAAAAAAAGAAAGAAAGAAAGAAAGAAAGAAAGAAAGAAAGAAAGAAAGAAAGAAAGAAAGAAAGAAAGAAAGAAAGAAAGAAAAGAAAAAAAAAAAAAAACAGGAAAGAGGGAGATGAAGAAGATTTGTCAGGGTGGTGGGAAAAATTATAGGAAAGATGCAAACCTTCTTTGAAAGCTGGGAGGTTTTGCAAAAGCTTCAGGAGAGGATTAAGCTGAAGGCAGTTGATTCTCTTGTCTAAAAACTGAGAGCAAAGGGTAGATAACAAGAGAATGTAAAGGAACTTATCTAGATAAATCTGTTTACTTATGTCTCCAGAAACCAACCTTCGATCATTGGCATGTAGGTCTGCTCTCTACTCGGGGTTGGGGGATTGACGTTAATTACCCACAAATTGTATTTGCACCAAGCCTTTGTCATTAAATCTGTACTAAATAAATGCAATCATCTTCCACTTATAGGGTCTGCTGCTGATGCTGCTACTGAACTGTCATTGGCTGTCAGGAAAAATACCTGTGTCAGTGTACTTCTTTCATCCATTTCTTAGCCAGAGTCTTCAGGACAGAGTCGGTGGCACTTACGAAAGGGGAAGGAGAGAAAATGGGTGAGTGGAGTAGTCAGAACACACACAATATTTGTCAATTAAGTTGGCAGTCTTAATTAGCATCATTTATGGTACCTCAAAACAATTACAATAGAAACATCAAAGATCACTGATCACAGATAATCAAAACGGGTATAATAATAATGAAAAATTTTGAAATATTATGAAAATTACTAAAATGTGATATAGAGACATGAAGTCAGCACATGCTATTGGAAAAATGGAGTCAATAGACTCGCTTTATGCAGGTTGCCACAAAACTTTATTTTATAAAAAATCAATATTTGTGATGTACAATAAAGTGCAGAAAAATGAAGTATGATATCGCTTGGCTGTGTCCCCACCCAAATATCATCTTGAATGTAGTTCCCATTATCTCCGTGTGTTGTGAGAGGGACCTGGTGGGAGGTAATTGAATCATGGGGGGTGGTTATCTCTATGATATTCTCATAATAGTGAGTGAGTTATGAGATCTGATGGTTTTATAAGGAGCTTCCACCCACCCCCTTCACTTTGTGCTCCTCCTTGCTGCTGTCATATGAAGAAGGAAGTGTTAGCTTCTCCTTCTGCCATGATTGTAAGCTTCCTGAGGCCTTCCCAGCCCTCAGAATTGTGAGTCAGTTAAGGCTCTTTTCTTTATAAATTACTCAGTCTCAGTTATTTCTTCATAGTAGCACGAGAACATACTAATACAGAAAATTGGTACCATGAGTGGGGTGCTGCTATAAAGGTAGCTCCAAATGTGGAAGCTACATTGGAACTGAGTAACAAGCAGAGGTTGGAACAGTTTGGAGGGCTCAGAAGAAGACAGAACAATGTGGGAAATTTTGCAACTTCCTAGAGACTTGGAGGACTCAGAAGACAGAGAGATGTGAGAAACTTTGGAACTTTCTTGAGACTTGTTGGATGGCTTTGACCAAAATGCTGAAAGTCATATGGACAATGAAGTACAGGCTGATATGTCCTCAGATGGAGATGAGAAACTTATGGTGAAATCAAGTGAAAGTCACTCTTGTTATGCAAAGAGACTGGCAGCATTTTGCCCTTGCCCTAGAGATCTGTGGAACTTTGAACTTGAGAGAGATTATTTAGAGTATCTGGTGGAAGAAATTTCTAAGTGGCAAAGCCTTCGAGAGGAAACAGAGCATAAAAGTTTGGAAAATTTACAGTCTGATGATATGATAGAAAATAAAAACCCATTTTCTGAGGAGAAATTTAGGAAATTTCATAAGTAACAAGGAGTTGAATGTATAAATGCTGAATGTATATATACCAAGACAATGGAAAAAAATGTCTTCAGTACATGTCAGAGACCTTCATGGCAGCCCCTCCCATCACAGCCCTAGAGGCCTATGAGGAAAAAAATGCTTTCATGGACTGGGCCTAGAGACTCTTGCTCTGTGCAGCTTCAGAACATTGTGCCATGTGTCTCAGTTGCTTCAGTCCATCTGTGGCTAAAAGGGTCCAAGGTCAATTCATACCATTGCTTCAAAGGTTGCAAGCTCCATGCCTTCACAGCTTCCACGTGGTGTTAGTCCTGCAGATGCACAGAAGACAAGAATTTAGGTTTGAGAACCTCCACCTAGATTTCAGAAAATGTATGGAAATGCCTGGATGTTCAGGCAGAAGTTTGTTACAGTGGCAGAGCCCTCATGGAGAACCTCTGCCAGGGCAGTACAGAAGGGAAATGTGGGGTTAGTACACCCACAGAGAGTCCTGACTGGGGTACTGCATAGTGAAGCCTTGAGAAGAGGGCCACCATCCTCCAGACCCCAGGATGGGAGATCCACTGACAACTTGCACTGTGTTCCTGGAAAAGCCACAGACACTCATTGTGAGACCATGAAAGTAGCCAGCAGCCTTGACTGTACCCTGCAGAGCCACAAGGCAGAGCTTCTGAAAGCTGTGTAAGCCCACATCTTGCATCAGTGTGCCCTAGATGTGAGATATGGGGTTAAAGGAGGTAATTTTGGAACTTTAAGATTTAATGACTGCCCTATTAGATTTTAAACTTGTATGGAGCCTGTAGCCCCTTTGTTTTGGCAAATTTCCCGCATTTGGAGTGGATGTATTTACCCAGTAACTGTATCCCCATTGTATCTAGGAAGTAACTAATTTGCTTCTAGTTTTACTGGCTCATGGGCAGAAGACACTTGGCTAGTCTCAGATGAGACCTTGGACTTGATGTTTTCAATTAACGCTGGAATGAGTTCAGACTTTGAGAGACTGTTGGAGAGGTATGATTGTGTTTTGAAATGTGAGAACATGAGATTTGGGAAGGGTTAAAGGGAGAATCATATGGTTTGGCTGTGTCTCCACCCAAATATCATCATGAATTGTAGTTATCATAACCCTCACATGTCATGGGAGGGACCCTGTGGGAGGTAATTGAATCATGGAGGAAGTTACCTCCATGCTGTTTTCATGATAGTGAGTGAGTTCTGACAAGATCTGATGGGTTTATAAGGGGCTTTCCCCCACTTCACTCTGCACTTCTCCCTGCTGCTACCATGTGAAGAAGGATGTGTTTGTTTCCCCTTCCTCCATGATTATGTTTCTTAAGACTTCCCTAGTCCTGCAGTACTGTGAGTCAATTAAATCTCTTTCTTCTATAAATTACCCAGACTCAGGTATTTCTTCATAGCAGTGTGAAAACAAATTAATACAAAGTATGCTTGTATATCAGAAGAAAAATAAAAATATGCCATTTTTATTAGTAATATTATGAAACACCTTAACATTTGAAATTCATTTTGATTATTTTGGTAACTTTCAAGAAACATTCACTTTGCACCTAATTCTTTATTCCTATGTTTGTATTCTTTTTAAGATAAAAGGTCTTTCAACTTTTATAAATTTAGATCCCACAAAATCTGTATAGACCTCTGCTTCTTGGTGATTATGGGGGGTATGTGGTTTGTAGATACATTTATATATTTTTTAATTTATATTTTATTCATTTCAGAGAAGTGAAAATATATTTTTAGAAAGAGTTAATTGGAAATAGACCTGTAGTATTAACCTGTTTTCTTGGGATGTGGAATTTCTTGTAGGAGAAGACATGGAGTTTCTTTAAATAGGAGAATAGTTGTTCCCAGATGTTACAGATGAGAAAATAGCTATTCATATTCTGGATCTGAATTTACAGCATTAATTTAATACATCTTTGAATAAAGATAGCTTTTCTTGATAAGCCCTGCAGCTTATCACCTGTTTCAGCATTTATACAACATATCTTAGAAATGTATTCACCCTGAATCATCCATTGTAAGTAACAGGACAATGTGATATGAGCTGTATTGACATTTTTCTTTGTTAAAAACAAAACCAAATCCCTAACAAAACAACAATAACAACAAAACTAATCTTGGAAATTGTTAGTTGAGTTACATTTGTAGCTCAAAGCAGTTTTGATTGTGGAACATTATCAAGAATTGAAAGTCTCAGCCAGGTGCGGTGGTTGACGTCTGTAATCCCAGAACTTTGGGAGGTCGAGTCAGGTAGATCACCTGAGGTCAGGAGTTAGAGACTAGCCTGGCCAACATAGCAAAACCCCATCTGTTCTAAAAATACAAAAATTAGCAGGGCGTGGTGGCAAGTGCCTGTAGTCCCAGCTACTTGGGAGCCTGAGGCAGGAGAATTGCTTGAACCCAGGAGGCAGAGGTTGCAGTGAGCTGAGATCTTGCCACTGCACTCCAGCCTGGGTGACAGAACAAGACTCCATCTCAAAACAAAAAACAAACAAAAAATCTCCTCACCAAAGTACCACATGATCACAAACAGAATTATGAAGGCACATCTAATAGGCAGTCCTGAGACGTTTATTATTTTTTAATTTTCTCCTTTTTTCAGGTTTTTAATTTATGACCATATTGGTATATTAGTATGTTGAAGTTTTGCAAATCAATTTCAGTATATTTCAGTGGTATGTGTAGGTGTTTAGATCAATTATATTATAGACAAAGCATTTTTATTTATCTTATTTTCTTCTCAGTGTCATTAAGTATTCATTGTGTCATTATGTATTCTCAGTGTATTAAGTATTCTCAGTGTCATTATGTATTCAGTGTCCTGAATAGGAAAAAAAAAATCCAAATAAATAATTTTTATGTTCTAAATGCCAAAATAGTGTTTTTTTTCTAACTTGGAGTGTAAAGTCATCAATGGGCTTCATTTTGCTTAATTTATATATCTTGTATTTTATTTGCTTCTGGTTTGTTTTGCTATCTTAGTAAGAAAACAATAGTTTTAAAGTATTCAAAGGGATAATTTTGAATGGAAATATATAAAAAGTTGTTTATGTTATAATTAGAAAAATTAAATGGCAGTAAGTTTTCACCACCAGACAAGCATTTAATACCTGCTACCTTGAGCTAGAAGGACATTGACATCCAAAGTTTTAATTATAAAACTTAAAATATCGTGTTTGGGAAATAGTTCTCTACGGTAATACAATTAATGAAATTTTAAGCTGTGACTAATAAACATTTAATAATGATTATATTAGAGTTTATTCTCCCTTGAGTATTCTCTTGATGTGTATAATATAAAACAAGTGCCATAATATTCTGCAGTCACCAGAGCTTAATTTTTACTGAGCTTGACATTATTCATCTAGAATCAAGTCACTTGAATTGCTATAGCTTTGGAAACCTTAATCAGAAGTTAGAGAATTTATAGTACAAGTAATATTACATGGTAAATTCATGACAAGAAATTATTTGGTTTCATTATGTTGAAATATGAATATCATACTTTCAATGTTTTGGGATTCAAGAATAATTTATTAGAACAGAGGCAAGTAGAGATGACAAAACAAAAACAAACCCCAAATACTTCTGCCTCAAGTAATTTTACTACTTTACAGTTCAATTTCTTGTTTTATCTGTTAATACCATTATAATTGCAACTATACCTGTTAGATTATCAATAAAGGCTCTCTAAAAGCAGAACTTGACATCTTGTTGAATATTGTTTTTTTCTTTCAGTTTTGAATAAATTATTTTTTCTCTAAAAAATTATAAATATGAGAAATATCTATGTTTTAATCTTCACATTTTTCTAAGCACAGATATATTTAGATTTGTAACTGGAGAAACTTCTTTTTTTTTTTTTTTTTTTTTTTTTTTGAGGCGGAGTCTCGCTCTGTCGCCCGGACTGGAGTGCAGTGGCCAGATCACAGCTCACTGCAAGCTCCGCCTCCCGGGTTCACGCCATTCTCCTGCCTCAGCCTCCCGAGTAGCTGGGACTACAGGCGCCCGCCACCTCGCCCGGCTAGTTTTTGTATTTTTAGTAGAGACGGAGTTTCACCGTGTTAGCCAGGATGGTCTCGATCTCCTGACCTCGTGATCCGCCCGTCTCGGCCTCCCAAAGTGCTGGGATTACAGGCTTGAGCCACCGCGCCCGGCCGAGAAACTTCTTATACTAGTATCATGCTTTTTCCTGCTTACAGTCCAATCTCCATACCACCTCCAAAGTGTATATCTGATTGAATATGAAGCAAGGAGTTGTTTGCTAATTAAATAGGTACTTCTGAATGAAGCTTATCTTTTCCTTTACCCTGTGACTTCGGTGTTTTATATTTCAAACCTGATGTTTTACTACCCTTGTGGCACCTATAGTTGAGATAACAATCTATGCTCTCTGAAAAATATTTTTCTTAGGCATTTCCAGGTTTATCTCAGATATACATGCAAAATTGCATCTTCCAAGACTTAATGGTTCAAATTGACACCAGAGTCAGTTTATGTAACGTTTTGTTGGTTTATTCATTTCTTTTTGGTTTTTAAATTCTAAGCTCGATAACAACAAACATTTCTTCCTATGAAAGTAGTGATAGATATTTTATTCAGCTAAAGATGGCCATAATTCTGTTTTCTTCCTTTAGTTCTTATACTAGTCAGAGAAGCGTATTCTGTCCCATTAAATTCCCTGTTCCTGGGTTCCTGGGTTAGTCCTTTTACCAATTCTTTTCTACCATTTGATTCCCTCAAATCCATTTTTTTCTTCTCTATGAGTGCTCACAACTCCTTTTGCAAGAAAGAGAAACTTACAACAAGTGTCTCTAATCTTGCTGTCATTTTAACACTCTTTTAAATATCTATGGGGTTTAAAAAGAAATCAGGACTAAATATGTAATATTCCAAAGCTATATGAAAAAATGAGTCATTTACATGATCTATTCTACCCAGAGAAAGAAAAGAAATTTCATGTCACACCTACTGGCCCAAGTAATCTGTGAAGCTGTCCTGAAAACAATACTTTAATGATTCATCATTATCTTGCCTTTCATAGATTGCAGTTAGTGCAAATATATTTGTGTTCTAGTTACTATCTAATCTACCTACATGAGTAATGATATACAATTATATTAGATCATAAATAAGGCCTGTCTAGTCATGAGCATTAATTTGTTCTCAAAGTGAAAAATGCCATTTTTGAGTTTACATTTCTGATCTAACTCAACACCTTTAACCATATTTTATTTAGTAAAGAGTAGACAATTAAAATTGAGGCCACAATTTAAAAAATTATGCATCTCATCCCAATTTCAACATTGTCTCTCTTCCAATACTGTAAAAGGGAATATTTTCACTGTCTCTTACTTACTTCCCCCTTCACAGGATTTGGTGTTTTAATTTAACACAACTTTAGAAATTGTTTTTAAAATCAATTACCTTTCATAGGTTGCTTACACATACAAATATTCTTTGACATGTCTGCAGAGATGACAAGTGTTTATTGGTGCAGTTGAAAATATGCCATGTTTAAACATATTTTTAATACAATATGATTTGACTTCTTTACCTAAAATTTTACTTTCAGTGGATCAGAGCTTTCAGCATTAGATTAAATACGTAATTTATCTATATAGATTTCTTTGTACTCTTTCTATGTGAAAGATTATGAAAAATATTATAATGGGGATTATTCATGATTAGTTAATATTTCAAAGATATTTGTATTCCAAAAACACCCTTTAGTTATTCAGGTAATTGTAAATATGTTGTTTTCAGGGGAATTCAGAAAATGCATTACTATTAATACAATGAATTATCAGTATTTCAGGAATTATACTTTCTGAGTAAGACAATGTTCCCATATACCTATAAGACTCAATAAAGCTGAATTGGTTTTGTCCTAAAATATAATACAAAATATTCCAAGTTTATAGAAGTATATCCACTTAGTAATCTGAAAGAATAGAATTTTATAAAAATCTGGTTCTAATTACTTTCTTTTTTCTGGTAAGGCTGTGGCATGCTTGCTGTTTATTAAATGCTACTACTTTTTTTTTTTTTTTTTTTTTTGAGATGGAGTCTCGCTCTGTCGCCCAGGCTGGAGTGCAGTGGCCGGATCTCAGCTCACTGCAAGCTCCGCCTCCCGGGTTTACGCCATTCTCCTGCCTCAGCCTCCCAATAGCTGGGACTACAGGCGCCCGCCTCGTCACCCGGCTAGTTTTTTGTAGCTTTTTGTATTTTTTAGTAGAGACGGGGTTTCACCGTGTTAGCCAGGATGGTCTCGAACACTCCTGACCTCGTGATCCGCCCGTCTCGGCCTCCCAAAGTGCTGGGATTACAGGCTTGAGCCACCGGGCCCGGCCGAATGCTACTACTTATTGCCAGAATATTATTTCCCCCTCTTAGATTCTCATTTAATTATCAAATATTAATTGTCTGATTCTTTCTTTTTTTTTTTTTTTTTTTTTTTAAATCTTTGCTGGACTTATGTCAGTTCAGGACTCCAGTTTATTCTGTCAATCTATGTTTTTTACCTTTCTGAGAGCTGGATGACTATCTAGAGTAATTTTCTTATTGTACTTGTGTTACCAGAAAGGGGCCAACTGAGCATGTAGTAGATATGAGACATTTTGCATATGACAATATACATAGATTTTATTACCTTCTTGTTGAGAAAGTTGATGAGGTTGACTCTCAAGGAGGCTAAGTCACTTACCGAAGGTAACTTTTCCAATTAGTATACCAAGTAGGTTTCTTTAGAAAATTAAGTTTGAGATTTGACACTCTAAGAACTAAACCTCCTCATTTACTTCAGCAACACAACTAATTTCTTTGAGTAGAGTGGAGCTTATTTTCTTTGTAAGTTCTGGACAATTATACTTGTGACTTGAAACAGGAACGCATTTCTGGAATATGTAAAATGAGACAAGTTGGTGAGTCTATTTGTTTATGAAGCATCACAAAGCTGTGTTAGATATCAGGTTGTGTGGGTTACAGTTTAAAATGTTCATATTTTTAACTGTAGGAATAGAGCATGTTTAAATGTGCATACATATTTTATAGTATGACAAAATAGTTTCATGTGAATTACATGTTTGACAAGTATTGTGCCCCTGAGCAGTTCAGAAAGCTAAAAATTACTTCTGAGTAATTGTTTTTATATGTACTTAGAATTCTGTAAGAACTAATTTTACTGCATAAAGCAACAATTACAAATTAGCATTGAATGCAACCGTGACTATTTTGCTTGCTTGTGGATTGATGAGGAGAAATAAAGAAGAGAGGATGGGGAATATGAGTTACTTATTCTGCTCCAAAACGTTCATAACTAGCAAAGTAAATATTTGAAACATCTTACTGTTTATTAACAAATACTGTATTTAAAACGCACACAGATTTCTTATACAAGGTATTTGATAATTATGCATATTCAACCGCTGTAAAACAACAAGTTCACCATAAATGCACTAGAGGCTTAATTAGATTTCAAGTAAGCAACTATTTCTTAAGTTTTCCTTGGTGCATAAAATCTGTCCTGGACTACTGAATAATTGTTGAAAGATTTAAACATGAATTAAGATGGTATTAGTCACCTGCTTAACTATGGCATTCACTACATAAATAGGATGCTCAAAATAATATGAATAAACTTGTGTAACACTATGAAGAAAATAGGCTATTTCACCTCTGCTTACCTGCTCCATTTGCTTCAAAAATACTTATCATTTTAAAGAAAGATTTATTTTTGACTTTCTGTTACATTTTTATAGGAAATAGTTCAGGAATAAAGACATTTATATTTTACAAGGCTTTTGATGGCAAGGTAAAATTAATTTCCTCAGTATTATTAGTACCTCTGATGTTAAAAAGGGCACTAAATAATATTCATGAAATTTTCCTTTTTTATGTCCCTACACAGCAACTTTATTCAATATACAAAATGTCCGCCCAATACAACATATGTTGATTTGAATTGTAATTGTTTTTATATTTTTCCAAGTCAAAGTTAATAATTACATAATAAAATATCATATTCTGAGTTACTTTCTTTGTAATATCCAAAAAGCTGATGGTGTTAGTATTTCAGCAAAATGAAACTAAGAACTAGTTACAGACATTGATGAAAAGTATCAGTTTAAAAGATATACATTAGAATTTCATCTTCTCAATGACATCGAATTAGTGTTCATTTTTGAGTTTTAAATATCAAGCAACACACATTATTTCTCTTTGCCTCTATAATTATTTTTCAGCTTCAAATTACGCTAGAAATAATTGATTGAGTGCCATTATAATCTAAAAGAAACAATAAGTCAAATGTTCAACAGACTGAACTATTATAATTAAAAGACCATTTTTCCCCCTGTTAAGATAAAGTGCTGATTCTGCTAAATAACTACTTAGAATTAATATCTGATGGTGAATAACATTAGTAATGCAATTTTAATTGAGCACATCTATTTTTTTCAAAAGAATTGTTTTCAATGTATTATTACATAGGTTAGAGAAAACTGAAATCAGACATATTGTCAATCAATACAAAGTATAAATAGTACAAATGTATATTTTATTCTTTGAACATGTTTCCTTCTTTCCTGATCCAAAGGTATAATTAGTGCAGTTCAGTACTAAGTCACATAAAACCTAATTGAGGGTTGCCTAAAAGTATTTCACTAATAAACCAATGACATACAAGTTAGCTTTACACAACATGGTGGATCTTGATAATATTTGTTCCTACTTTTGGTGTTTTTTCACTCTGTCGCAGAGGCTGGAGTGCAATAGCACAATCTCGGCTTACTGCAACCTCTGCCTCCCATGCTCAAACAATTCTCCTGCCTCAACTTCCCTAGTAGCTGAAATTACAGGCATGTGCCACCATGCCCGGCTAATTTTTATTAGAGAGGGGGTTTCACCATGTTGGCCATGTTGGTCTCGAACTCCTGACCTCAAGTGATCTGCTCACATCGGCCTCCCAAAGTTTTGGGATTACAGGCGTGAGCCACTGCGCCTGGCCTTTTGGTGGTTTTTAATGAGGTGATAACAGCAGAAAGGCTGTGTACATATTAAACAAGTATATCAAAGGATATTTCGAGGATAGCAACATTTTTTATTTTTTTTATTTTTTTTATTTTTTAATTATACTTTAAGTTCTAGGGTACATGTGCATAATGTGCAGGTTTGTTACATATGTATACTTGTGCCATGTTGGTGTGCTGCACCCATCAACTCGTCAGCACCCATCAATTCATCATTTATATCAAGTATAACTCCCAATGCAATTCCTCCCCTCTCCCCGCTCCCCATGATAGGCCCCAGTGCGTGATGTTCCCCTTCCCGAGTCCAAGTGATCTCATTGTTCAGTTCCCACCTATGAGTGAGAACATGCGGTGTTTGGTTTTCTGTTCTTGTGATAGTTTGCTAAGAATGATGGTTTCCAGCTGCATCCATGTCTCTACAAAGGACACAAACTCATCCTTTTTTATGGCTGCATAATATTCCATGGCGTATATGTGCCACATTTTCTTAATCCAGTCTGTCACTGATGGACATTTGGGTTGATTCCAAGTCTTTGCTATTATGAATAGTGCCGCAATAAACATACATGTGCATGTGTCCTTATAGCAGCATGATTTATAATCCTTTGGGTATATACCCAGTAGTGGGATGGCTGGGTCATATGGTACATCTAGTTCTAGATCCTTGAGGAATTGCCATACTGTTTTCCATAATGGTTGAACTAGTTTACAATCCCACCAACAGTGTAAAAGTGTTCCTATTTCTCCACATCCTCTCCAGCACCTGTTGTTTCCTGACTTTTTAATGATTGCCATTCTAACTGGTGTGAGATGGTATCTCATTGTGGTTTTGATTTGCATTTCTCTGATGGCGAGTGAGGATGAGCATTTTTTTCATGTGTCTGTTGGCTGTATGAATGACTTATTTTGAGAAATGTCTGTTCATATCCTTTGCCCACTTTTTGATGGAGTTGTTTGTTTTTTTCTTGTAAATTTGCTTGAGTTCTTTATAGGTTCTAGATATTAGCCCTTTGTCAGATGAGTAGATTGCAAAAATTTTCTCCCATTCTGTAGGTTGCCTGTTCACTCTGATGGTAGTTTCTTTTGCTGTGCAGAAGCTCTTTAGTTTAATTAGATCCCATTTGTCAATTTTGGCTTTTGCTGCCATTGCTTTTGGTGTTTTAGACATGAAGTCCTTGCCCATGCCTATGTCCTGAATGGTACTACCTAGGTTTTCTTCTAGGGTTTTTATGGTATTAGATCTAACATTTACTAAGATGATTTTTTTTAACTTAATAGGCACTTCATAAGAGTCGACAATTTCATAACGAATTCCCCAAATTTCCTATTAACTCATTGGAGTTCGATTAACCTCAAGGAAGAAATATCTTATTTACATGATTCTCTCGGGGCATTTCGATGTCTCATAAAACGGGGGGACCAACATGTTCAGTAAATATAGCTACTGGGAAAGTCAGTAACTAGAAGTTTCTCTCTCTCTCTCATGTGTGTGTGTGCATATATAGCCTATGCCTCTTCAAATCTGCCGTATTGACATCTTACTGTGTTTTCTAGACTCAAGTTTATACTAAAACAAACAAACAAAACAAAGTAATAAACACACTTTGATATTTCTCCAGCATATACATTTCAACTTGTGGGTTAATTCTAAGACCACATCTTTCTAAGGGTAGTTTTGTTTTTCAGGTTGAAGCCAATTTACCCTATATGCAAAGGCTGCTATTAAAAAAAAAAAAAAAAAAAAAAAAAGCAACAAAAACGAAATGAATATTTGTCAATTTGTCTTAAGGTTTGGGATTAAGCTTGACAGATAAGAAGCCTAGATTTTGGTTCCTGTAGAATAATGATTAATTATTACACAAAAATACTGTTTGTCTACTGAGTATAAGACACTTTGATAGGTTTCACAAGTCTCAAGGAGATGGGTGGAGAAGGCAACAAGCAGTAAAACATGTATCTAGTATGACATCATAAGCACTATAAACAGGAAATAATCAAAAGAAAACAAAATATATTCTATTTTTGAAGCAAATTAAAGCTAGAAAATAGAAATACATATAACACTTGAATAATGGGAATTATGATAGTCTATAATGGAAAAACAAGATCAATTATTCGAAACATCTGATTTTTTGGAAGAGAGGAAGCCTGTGGTGTTGCAAGCTTAAGTAAACTATACAAATTCATGACAACTTTAATATTTAATAAGATAAAATATTTTTAAAACTTCATTTTTATAAAGACAGTCTATAGATAGTCACATGAGGCCTGATAGTCTCTAAATAATTGATTGATTTCTTTGCAAAAGTAGTATTCTCAGTAGTATTCTTTTTATCTGGTAAATGTGAGAGGATCTGTTGTATGCTTAACGTGATAATTTCAGGCCGTATCAAGAGGCTAGGACAACGTCTTTATAGAACTAATATGGAAAGTCCAGGCAAGCAATGCATAGTCCTATAGCAAAGAAGCTTTGGTGCCTGTATTGCATCTGTTGGAAACATCTCTGTGCCAGGACTAGAATGTTTCAGTATGAAAGCACTATAATGATACTCTCTGTACAACATGTTCTTATTCTTCCTTCCACTCATGGTTCTCAGGGTCCCTCC
This sequence comes from Rhinopithecus roxellana, assembly GCF_007565055.1. Taxonomy (NCBI): domain Eukaryota; kingdom Metazoa; phylum Chordata; class Mammalia; order Primates; family Cercopithecidae; genus Rhinopithecus; species Rhinopithecus roxellana. The sequence continues at coordinate 70,725,377 of NC_044550.1, read as the reverse complement.
TACTCCTTTAATTAAAAATTATATTGACTATATTTGTTCTTTGACTCTTCCATTTGAACTTTAGGATTAGCTTATACGATTTTTCAGAAAAACAGTTCTGCTATAAATTGCATAAAAATTGTATTAGATGTATCAAATAGCATGGAGAGAATTAGATTTATAAATTTTTGTTCTGTTTTGCTCACTGAGATTCCCTAATTCCTTAGGAAAGGACCTGACACTTAGCTGACATTTAATAATTGTCAGATCAATGTTAGATCTTTTCGATATCAGTTTTTCCCACCCATGAGTATGGCAAATCTTTTCATTTATTTAGGAAGATTTTATGTGTTTTAAATTATAATTATACAAAAGATCTTAAAAGCATCCATCTCTAGGTAACTTACATTTTTTGTTGCTACTATAATTGCATCTTTTCAGATTACATTATATGAATGTTTGCTGCTGGTTTATAAGGTCATAACTGACAAACTGTCTTGTTAATTGTATTTGTAGAGATGTCCAGTAATTTCCTGGATAGAAATTTTATTATCTGCAAAAAATGATATCACATCACAAGGCAATTATATTATAAAATCTCTGCAATGTGCTAAAGTTAGTGAAACTTAAGTTAGGGAATATAACAAAAGAGAATATTGGAATTTGAGAAGAAGCAAAAAATAGAAACAAGATCACAAGAGAGTAATAACATAAGTTTATATTCAAATCTTCCTAACAGAGATCAGTTTTCCCAACTGTAAAACATGTGACCATGTAAGCAAGGCTGAAAAATAAAGTGTGCCTTTTTAACCTAGAATATTTTATATTGGAGATACACACACACACACACACACACACACACACTCACAGCCTCTACCTCCCAGACTCAAGCTATCCTTCCACCTTTGACTCCTGGGTAGTAGGGACCACAGCTGCAAGCCACTACATCCAGCTATTTTGTTGTTGTTGTTGTTGTTGTTGTTGTTGTTATTATTATTATTATTATTATTATTATTATTATTATCATTTGTAGAGATGAAGTCTTGCCATGCTGCCTAGGCTAGTCTTGAACTCCTGTGCTCAAGTGATCCTCTTGCCTTGGCCTCCCAAATTGGTGGGATGACAGGCATGAGCCACCGCTCCCAGCCTGCAACTGATGTTTACTATCTCTCTTTTCTACTACCCATTCTGAACTCTTTTTGCTCTTATCTAGCAACTCTGCTGGTCCAGATGGGGTGGAGCAACGGAGGCCTCAGCTTTGAGATATTTGAGTTACCTGGAACATATACATCTTACTATGGCCTCTAACATACTTATTGCTTCCAGCACATCTGGTGCAATTAAAATAATGTCATTCATAGAGTAGAACAGTGATGTCATTCATACATACTGTGATTAAAAGAATGTGATTTATATATATGTCCTGAAGGATGTCCAGGTAAGCCAGTTCCCTGTGAACTATATTACTACACATGCCAAGAGAGTTAACACTACCCTGGAGCAAGAAGATAAGTGTTTACTGCCTTTCTGCCCAAAAATAATGCAAACTGTTTCTGACCTTTTATTCTAACAGAAATGGAAAAAAAAAAAAAAAAAAAAAAAAAAGGCGGATTAGTGATTGTCAGATAGTAGCATACCATGTACCTGGGAATATGTTAATGTGTTCTAGAAAATACATAGCATCGGCGGGGCGCGGTGGCTCACGGCTATAATCCCAGCACGTTGGGTGGCCGAGACAGGCGGATCACGAGGTCAGGAGATCGAGACCATCCTGGCTAACACGGTGCAACCCCGTCTCTACTAAAATACAAAAAAAAAAAAAAAAAAAAAAAAAAAAAAAAATTAGCCGGGCGTGGTGGCAGGCGCCTGTAGTCCCAGCTACTCAGGAGGCTGAGGCAGGAGAATGGCGTGAACCCGGGAGGCGGAGCTAGCAGTGAGCCGAGATAGCGCCACTGCACTCCAGCCTGGGCGACAGAGCCAAACTCGGTCTCAAAAAACAAAAACAAAAATAAACAAACAAACAAAATACATAGCTTCTGGCACAGCAATATTTATTGGGATTACAATTTATTGGGTTGATTTTGTAGTAGTCTATTGGCATTCATGAGTCTTTCGAATTTTTAAGAGTGACACCAGTTTCTACATCATCTCTCAAGATTATGTAAATATATGTGTATCATAGAGAATAAAACACCTAGAAATACAGCTAACAAGGGAAGTAAAGGACCTCTTCTAGGAGAGCTACAAACCATTGTTCAAATAAATCAGAGAGGACACAAACAGATGCAAAAACATTCCATGCTCATGGATAGGAAGAATCAATATCATGAAAATGGTCATACTGCCCAAACCAATTTGTAGATTCAGTGTTATTCCTGTTAAACTACCTTTGACATTCTTCACAAAATTAGAAAAAAACATTTTTTTTCATACAGAACCACAAAAAAGCTCATATAGCTAAGACAATCCTAAGCAAAAAGAACAAATCTGGAGGCATTATATTACCTGACTTCAAACTACATTACAAGGCTACAGTAAGCAAATCAGCATGCTATTAGTACGAAAACAGGCACATAGACCAATGGAGAGAATAGAGAAGTCAGAAATAAAATCACACATCTACAACGATCTGATCTTCAACAAACATGATAAAAACAAGCAATGGGGACAGGATTCCCTATTCAATAAACGGTGCTGGGAGAATTGGCCAGCCGTATGTAGAAAATTAAACTCAGACCCCTTGCTTATACTTTATACAAAAATTAACTCAAGATAGATTAAAGACTTAAATGTAAAACCCAAAACTATAAAAATTGTAGAAGAAAGCCTAGGCAACACCATTCAGGACAAAGACATGGGCAGATATTTTATGATAAAATCACCAAAAGCAATTCTAACAAAAGCAAAAATTGACAAATGGTATCTAATTAAACTAAAGAGCTTCTGAGAGAAAATTTTTGCAAGCTATCCATCTGACAAAGGTCTAATATCCAGAATCTACAAGGAACTTAAGCAAATTCACAAGGAATAAACAACCCCATTAAAAAGTAGGCAAAGGATATGAACAGATATTTCTCAAAAGAAGACATTTATGCAGCCAATAAGCATATGAAAAGGAAAGATAACATCACTGATTATTAGAGAAATGAAAATGAAAACCACAGTGAGATACCATCTCACACCAGTCAGAATGGCAATTATTAAAAAGTCAAGAAACAACAGATGCTGGTGAAGTTGCAGAGAAACAGGAAAGCTTTTACACTGTTAGTGGGAATGTAAGTTAATTAAACCATTGTGGAAGACAGTGTGGCTATTTCTCAAAGATTTAGAATCAGAAATACCATGACCAAGCAATCCCCTTACTGGGTATAAACCCCAAAGAAATATGAATATAATAATTCTATTATAAAGATATGTGCATGCATATGTTCATTGCGGCACTATTCACAATAGCAAGGACATGGAATCAACCCAAATGCCCATCAATGATAGACTGAATAAGTAAAATGTGGTACATATACACTATGCAATACTTTGCAGCCATAAAAAAGAAAAACAGGTCCTTTGCAGGGACGTGAATGGAGCTGGAAGCCATTGCCTCAGCAAATTAACACAGAAACAGAAAAATGAACACCACATGTTCTCACTTATAAGTGGAAGCTCAGCAATGAGAGCACATGGAGCATGGGAAAGGAACAACACAAACTGGGGTCTTTTGGGGGAGGGAGGTGGGGGAAAGCATCAGGAAACATAGCTAATGCATGCTGGGCTTAACATCTAGGTTGATAGATGCAGCAAACCACTATGACACACATTTACCTGTATAACAAACCTGCACATCCTGCACATGTACCCCGGAACTTAAAATAAAATAAAAAGAAATATATGTGCATGTGAGAGAGACAGAGAGATAGAAGAGAGAGAGAGAGAAAGAGAGAGTGTGTGTGTATGAGAAATTTTCACTTGGGCTTTCTCCTTAAAAATGCTCTTATGTTTTTATATCAGGATTCAAGAATGTGAAAATTCTACCACTAAGTATGTTCACTCCAATTATGGAGTTAGGTACCATGAAAAGTGACCACTTGCTTATTTCCTGGATACAGTGGAGCCACTGTGTCCTGAACTGAGCCAGGATTTCTTTTATTGCCTTATCATCATGCCTCTGTTATAATGGGGGTTAGGAAAGATAATGACTCTTTGGGTTCTGAGAATCAATATTAAGGTAGACTATATATTCAATAGTACTGAAAGTATTTGGATGTTTCAATTTCCCCAATGTAACTTTGCCAAAGAATGTGTTTTTCTGACTAAAAATTGAACAGTCATTAAGAAATCTTTTTATTATAGCAAATGTATTGAGATACAATTCACATAATATAAAAATCACCCTTTTTAAATGCACAATTTGGCGGGTTTCAGCATATATAGAAGGTGGTGCTACCATTATATCTAATTCTAGAAAATTTTCATCATCCAAAAAGAAACCCAATACCCATTAGCAGTCCCTCCACATTTCCCCTCCCCTCAGTCAGCAGCAAACACTAACCTACTTTTCTTCTCCATGAATTTGTCTATTATGGAGATTTATGTAAATGAATTCACACAATATGCATCCTTTCATGTCTGGCTTCTTTATTTAATATATTTTCAAGGTTTACTCATGTTGTGATATATATTTGTACCTTATTCCTTTCAATTGCTGAATAATATTCCTTTATATAGTCAATCGCATTTTGTTGATTCAATTTTCAGTTAATACAAATTTGTGTTATTTGCAGTACCTGGCAACTGTTAATAATGATGCTATGAATATTTATGTACAAGATATTGAGTGAACATGAGTTTAAATTCTCCTGGGTATACACCCGGGGTGAAATTGCTAGATCATATGATAAGTCTATGTTAACTTTATCATAGTCTACCAAACTTTTTTTCCAAAGAGGCTGTATAATTTTAAATTCTAAACAATAGAATTTGAGAGTTCCAGTTGCTCCACATTTTTGCTAATACTTATAATTTTCCATATTTTTATTTACAGTAATATTAGTAGGTGTCAAGTGGTATCTCATAGTTCTTTTCATTTTCTTAAGCATATTTGCATATGTTATTGGCCTTTGTACATATCCTTTGGAGAAACATATATTAAATTACTTGACCATTTTTAATTTGCTTATGTGTCTTTTTATTGTTCAGATGAAGAATTGATTTATATTCTGTATTCAAGTTCTTTATCAGATATACAATTTGCAAATATTTTTCTATTATGTTGGTTGTCTTTTTGCTTAATTGATGGTATCACTTGAAGCACAAAGTATTTTAGTTTTGATGAGGCCCAATATATCTACTGTTTTCTTTTTTCTTTTTTTTTCACCTGTGTTTTTGATGTTTCATTTAAAAATCATTTGGTTAAACCAAGTCAAGAATATTTAACTCTATGTTTTCTTTTAAGGATTTCATAATTTAAAATTCTTAGTTTGTAGTCTTATATTTACATCTCTGATCTATTTTAAGTTAATTTTTGTGTACAGTGTGAGGTAGGGGTTTAACATTCTTCTGTGGCATGTGGATATCTAGATGTTCCAGCACGAAGTGTTGAAAAGATTATTCTCCATTAAATTGCCTTGGTACCCTTGTTGAAAATCAGTGGATCGTAAATGTGAGGGATGTTTTTGGGCACTCAATTATGTCCCACTTACCTATATTTTTATCCTTATGCAAGTAGCATAATCTCTTGAATACTGCAGTTGGTAGCAACTTTTGAAATCAGAAAGTGTGAATTATCCAACATTGTTTTTACTTTTCAAGGATAATTTGGCTTTTCTGGTTTCCTTACATTTTTAGATTTAGATTTAGATTTAGATTTAGATTTAGATTATATCAAACCTCCTGAGCGTTTCCACAATCCTAGGCATATGAACATCTCTGTGTATTTGCATACATAACATTCTAGATTTCCAGGAGCTTGTCAGAGTTTTCAAAGGACCTACAACATATCATTCCCTAATTTTTCCTTTTAAGTGTTTTGGCTAGTCTCTCACTAGTCCCAACAGGTGGTGCTGACTAAAGAATCTTTAATATTAAACAATGGCAGCTGACTGTTTTTGACAGATGTGTTGTATATGCACTGTTAACACTGAGTGAAGTCTAAGTTAGGTCAAATAAAGCTAAACTGAGTGGTGTTTTCCAGAAAGTTTTCAGGTGGTCAAATAGTGATAATTCCCTGTGATGTGGAGTTTTGGGATCTCCAAACCTATTCAATTCCTTTCAGTGACTGATAAGGTACTGGTTTTTATCAGTCATGACAATCATGAGGCCATTGGTTTTCAAGGATACTGCAAAGCCATGGAGAGGGGAATGGGATTAGATCACATTAAAGTAGTGACAAAGCTCAATTTTTTACCTAGATTCAGCTATTTTTATTGGATAAATCTTTCTTCAATTGTTGCAAGTATTTAGCTGTTTTCCAGAGTTCTGAAAAGGTTTATATCGGCTTTTTTTTTTTTTTTTTTCCTATGCTCTTTATGCTGTTATGGGGCATCAAATGTTTGTACGTCCTTTCTTGGCCATTCAGGAAGTGTTCCCATTATGATATACACTTGACATGGTGCTTTCCTGTTTTCTTTGTTTGCTTGTTTTTAGAAGATCCTCTTTAGCCAGTGTATTCTGGGTCTGAATCCCTGCTCCATTTCATAAACAAGGCAATACATCAAGATATTTAATGGGGATATTTGGCATTAACCTCTATCATCTATTCTTCCTTTATTTTGGTTGTATGTATTTAGCAGTAAACTTGTTGGCTACCTAGATATCTTACATGTAGGGAAATTATATTCTATGTATTAACAATTTCTGTGGCTCTCTGCATGTCAGGCCATCCTGACCTTATGAGTAATTATGCTAATGACAATCAGCATGTTTCTGACAGCTAATTTCTGCCATCTCACTTCTGTGTTTGAGGTCCTGTTATTACCATTATTACCAAATAAAGCAGTGCTGTATAGTATCTCTTACAGTCAGCACTGTACTATATGAGACTGACAACAATGAGCTTCTTAATGATTCTAGGGCCCTTTACCCTAGTGCATATTTATTATGTTGGTAAGCACAGTCTCCTCTAGGCTCTCTCATGGGACATAGGCAGCAGATGGATTTTTCGGCCTTACATAGTATGCTCACTCTAGCTGGCTCAACTATATGAGTTTTTGATCTTTTTCACCATGATTTGCCATGGCAGTCCTATCAATTGTTCTCTACACCAAATTACTGACTGAGGTTCACCATTTTTTCAAGTTTTATGAAACATCCTATTATGTCTGCATTATCACCAGGATACATGAAAACAATCTTGAGTAAAATCGCTTTCTTCACCCAAAGCAACTCCCAGAGATGAATTCATCTGAGAATCTTGAGTGACCATACTATCTGCCGCTAGATAAATGGATGATTTAGTCTTGGAGTGTGAAAACACGGAGATATGTGTGACACATTACAGTATTTGCTACATCTGTCCAGGGAAATGATTCCATTGTCAGAAAAGTAGGAATTCATTCAAAATAAGTATACTAATTTGATAAGTAGTATATAGTTTGGGCTCTGGGCTAGCAACTAGAGTAAGTTTGCTTTAATCATCCCTAACCAAAATGAAGTTATCATGCCACCAATGATATTGAGTTCATTAAAATACATACTACAACATTCAGGAATATGTTACTGGGTTACAAGGAGCTCCACCTGGATCTAAGCAATGAGAACAATCATAACTCCTATATCTTAGCACTCAATTAGGTGCAGTAATTGGTAGAGTCCTGGACAAGTCTACTTTTCAGAAAGTTAAGCATGGTTTATTTTGTATATTGGGTTATGGTAGTGAAGAAAATATTTGAATGTTAGTAATTTATTTATCCAAGAAACATTAAAGTCAAAATTACAAATGTAATGAGTATTGTGAATGAGAGGGACACAAATCTTTGAGAGGGCATGTTAATCTTTTACCCAGTTAAAAAGTCAGACAATACATTCCTGAGGAATTGACAATTGAATTGAAATCTGTGGGATCTAAGGTTGCAACATGAAAATGGGGAGAAAAAGCATGCTGTTCATAATGAAAAGTATGAAGTATGTGCAAAGATTCTATTTTGTGAGGGAAGGGTACATGCTAAAAACAGAAAGAAGTCCTGGGACTCTGGAATAGAAAGACCAAGTGACAGAGGTGGCAAAACATTAAATCATGGATATAGACAGGACCAGATGATGTGGGACATTTTAAGCACAGTCTGAGATTTTGGTTGTTGAGTGATATTATTTGATCTTCAGAAAAATTACTTTGGCTGCACTGAAAAAGAGAAACTGGAGGACACAGTAGAAGATGCTAGACAGGAAACTGGCTCCTGGGCCAACGTGGAGGTCCAGGTGTGAGTCTGAGGCTGGTCTGTATAGTAACAATAAAAGTAAAATAATATTAAAGATTTAAGGCCAGACGTGGTGGCTCACACCTATAATCCCAGCACTTTGGGAGGCTGAGGTGGGTGGATCACGAGGTCAGAAGATGGAGACCATCCTGGTTAACACGGTGAAACCCCTACTCTACGAAAAAAATTACAAAAAATTAGCCGGGTGTGGTGGCGGGCACCTGTAGTTCCAGCTACTTGGGAGGCTGAGTCAGGAGAATGGTGTGGACCTGGGAGGCGGAGCTTGCAGTGAGCCAAGATCATGCCACTGCACTCCAGCCTGGGCAACAGAGTGAGATGCCATCTCAAAAAAAAAAAAAAAAAAGAATTTAAGAATTACCTAAGTAGTGAACTCTACATGACCTAGATATACACTGAACATGATGAGTAAAAGAGAGGAGATAGTGGTCACTGGGTCATGATGGATGGTGATTATTTTAGTCTGTTTGGGCTACTATAACAAAATATCATAGATTAGGAGACATATAAACAACAGAAATTTATGTCTTATGATTATGGAAACTGGGAAGTTCCAGGACAGGGTATTGGGCACACTTTGTGTCTGGTCAGGGCTTGCTTTGTGATTCATAAACAGCAGTCTTTCTACTGCCGCCTCACATGGCAGAAAGGGTGAGAGAGTTCTCTTGGTCCTTTTTTATAAGGACACTAATCTAATCAGGAGAGCTGTGCTCTCATGAAATAATCACCTACCCAAATCCCTACCTCCTAATACTACCACCTTGGGGGTTAGAATTTCAACACATGAATTTTGAGGGGACATATATATCCAGAACATGGCCAGTGATGTTACACCCTGAGACTGGTTCAACTGAAAGAGAACTGTGTAAATGCATGCGGATATGCTTGATGAAAGAAAGAGAGAAAACTAACATTTTTAACTTGTAACATATGTAATTAAAAGTGTTTCTAAGATATCCAAAAGCAATTATCAACACGGCAGTTTGATGTAATCATAGCTCAGAGGGGATGCTTTAGCTGTGGGTCCAGATTTTCAGATTTTCAGTCATCTCTGTATATTTTAAGATATAACCGTGGATGAAATTGCTTGGGGATAGAATGTAAAATGAGGAAAGAGGAGAAGTAGACCAAGCACCAAAATTCCTGATGCTCCAATATATCTAATAGTTGGAATAAAAAAGATGAAAATGCAAAAAGCACTAAAAAGAAATTGTCCAGAGATGGCAGAAAAATAGAGACAACGTGGAGTCACTTTTGTCAGAGGAGGATTTCTTCAAGAAGGGAGAGGCGTGATCTGTGAAGTCAAATTCCGCTAAGATGTCAAGTTAGATACAAACTAAATATATATATATATAATATATATAAACTAAATATGTATATATTATAAAAAAACTAATTACATATATAAACTACATATATATATTCTAAATATATATATTCTAAATATATATATATTTAGTTCTTCGATTTAATGAGAAAGTTGTGTGTAACCTTAGCAAGCACTGTTTTGGTAGAATGATTTGAGAAAGATCAGACTGAGCTGAAGAAGAAGTGAAAGAAAAAGTGGAGACAGCAATTTTAGGAACTGTTTCATTCAGAAATCTGCATTCAAAAGAGATAAGAGGAAAAGGGTAGCTGGATAGCTGAAGTATGATAGTCGATAGGCGTTTTTGTTTGTGTGTTCGATAGTGTGTGTATGTGTGTGAGAGGAGTCAGAATAGGAAGGCAGGGAACATTTGTTGCTTTGTTTTACTCAGCAGCCCTTTTTCCTTCATATGGGAATAATACCCTTCCCTTTTGGCAGAATGCCCACCCCACTTGCCATGTGTTTCTACAAGTGCTGGCTAATCAAAGCATCCTAATCTATGACCACATTGATGCAGCCAGTGCGTCTTTCTCGGGGTTATATATATGTGCATTTTGAGAGGGAGTTTTCTGTTTCTTTCCGTTGTTTTCATGGAGTAATGTAAGCCTGGCACCAAGGACTCCTGCTGGTTGCACAAAGGCAGATAAAAGTTAGTGATTGGGAGATGAAATTCAGCCTAAATGTCACTTGTCAAACCATGTTCCCTGACACAGGCCTGCTTCCACCAGAAGAAGAGGCATGCTTTTCTCTGATGAGTCCAGCTCATATGGCTGAGTCTATTTTAAATGGGGTATGATTTTATAATTTCTTTATCTAGACAGTTTCATTTCCAATTTCACACAAAAGTTTCATAAAAGCCACTCAGTGGTGGACTTGCCTACAGCAGTCTCTGGCCATTTCCCTGGAATTAGTTCATAGAACATGCAGAAAGCTTTGCATCAAGTGTATATAGAGTGAGAAGGAAATACGTTTGAGAACAGAGAAATGAGAAAACATCAGACTCTCTCTCCCTCTCTCTCTCACAAACACACAGAGAGAGAGAGAGAGAGAGAGAGAGAGAGAGAGAGAGAGAGAGAGAGAGATCTGAATTTATAATCTGTGTCCCTCTCAGCCCCAGACCCAAACCACACCTGTACTTTCCAGTTAATAACAATTTCCTTTTAAAAGTTTCTCCAATTAGACCCCAGGTGGGTGTCTAGTTTGAGTTAGGATTTTGACATTTTAAACTAAAACATTCTGATTACTACATTGCATACTTTATAAATGAAAAATTTAATATTGCCATTTCTCTTTGACCTGTCTATGAAAATCACTCTTGTATGACTTGGGATAAATTTATGTGGAATCAAAGTGAAAATCACCTATGTCTTTAACTGCATGCAACCTAGAAACAGAGTTCATCATTTCTGTATCATTATAAATTTTTCTTTATGTCATAAAGAGTATTTTTTTCTTTTCTTCTTATGTAAGAGGGATAACTTCTAGCTAGTTAGCCGTTTACTGTAGTGCCTTCTTATCCATGGCAATGGTCTATTTACGTGGCCAATTTTTTGGGTTTTTTTTTTGTATTCACAACTGGAGCCACTTCAAGCCCCTTCAAAGATCAAATCTTTCTCAAGTTCCAGGTTAAATCCTGTCACTACTGAAGGTGAAGTTTAAGAACTTTTGCTCAGTAATGTTTGTGTTATTTAGCCTCAAGTCGTCCTAGACAATGGATTCTCTGTTCTATGTTCCAATTTTATTAGCTGCACTCTTTATTTCCTGACCAAGAACTTGATATTTATCACATTATCAACAAGCATGTCTGTTGGGATGTGAGGAGGATGTTTTTTTCCCAGTCTGCCTCCTCTAGTTTCCACAAAATGAGATTATTCTAAGCCCTCCTAATCTCTAGCCTATTACCACATGTACTATTTTCCAAGGGAAGTTAGAGTAATTTCTGAGGGGGTGAATTTGGAATCCTAAAGCCCAAAGAAAGCACATTTCTCTGTTCTAGTTCCCTATGCCATTAGTCTCATATATGGGTTGATCTCCTATATGGAAAGTCTGTAATATTTCTGCTACTAAATGGCAAAGACTCTTTAATTTTGTGTTTCATTAGTAAGATGTCATTTATTCCCCTACCATCCAATCTAGGTCTTACCAGTGATAAAGGAATCTGTTACACTCCATTGTATCTATTGTCTCACTTTATATTAAACACAGTCAGAGAAAAGGGGTATTGTATTGGGACACCCACAGTTCTAAACAAATTTTCGTATTTCATAAAACTAAACCCTTAACTTTCAAACTTGTATTATTGCCTTGCCTTTACAGTTGCTTAGTATCACATTCCTACACTTTGCCTGAGTCCTGGTGCCATATTCAAGGGTTCTGTGATATTTTGATATAGCCTACACTCTTATAGTTCTGCCCACATCCTGATTCTAGTCTTTGTTCAATAGTAAGAATATTTGGTGGTTAACTATTTTCTTTTTCTTAGAAATGGTACTGCCTCATTGCATTCTTTCCCCTTGGCATATTGACTAAACATTTTCCTGATCCTCTAGCAATATTGTTCAGTGTCCTTGTCTAGGTCCTCTTCTTCTATCTAAAGTCCAAATATTAGAAATCCTCATTGTTCTGAGATCTCTCTTCTCTCGCTGCATTCTCTTCTTAGGTTATTTAAAGGACAGCTTTAAGACACTGTGCACTAAATGTGTATCTCCAGAGTAGACCACTTCGATGTACATCTCTAGGGTAGGCCACTTTTTTGAGTTCCATATTCATATATTTATCTATCTATTTTTCACTTAGAGTGGAATATCTTTCGAGACTTTTATTTATTTATTTGTTTGTTTGTTTGTTTATTTATTTATTTATTTATTTTGAGACAAGGTCTTGCCGTATTTCTGAGACTGGTCTTGAGCGCCTGGCCTTGAGCAATCCTTTTGCCTGGGCCTCCAAAGGGCTGGGATTATAGGCATGGGCCACTATGCCTGGCCCTTTCAACACTTTTAAATTTAATACATTCAAAACTGAACTCCTGATTTTCTTTCATACTAATCGTTTTTCTATCTGTTTTTCTCATCTCCTCAAATATCATTACCATTTACCTTTAGAGCAAATTTGGGGTCATTCTTGGTACTTCTTTCTCCTTAATATCTTCATTACATCCATCTCCAAATTCTATTATTTGTTTTATCTAGTTTCTCAGTTACTTGTTTCCACTGCTACTGTCACTACCTTAAAGAGCAAGTTACGTTTCTTTCACCAGAACACTGAAATAACCTTCAAACTGGTCTGCATTGCTAATATGGTTTTGTAAACCATTTCAGTAGCTTCTCACTGCACTTTATTTTTTTATTCCTTGCCCCACTCCCACCCTACCCCCAAGTCCCCAAAGTCCATTGTATCATTCTTATCCCTTTGAGTCCTTATAGCTTAGCTCCCACATATCAGTGAGAACATACAATGTTTGGTTTTTCATTCCTGAGTTACTTCACTCAGAATAATAGTCTCCAATCTCATCTAGGAGACTGTGAATGCCATTAATTCATGCTTCTTTATGGCTGAGTAGTATTCCATTGTATATAAATATACCACAGTTTCTTATCCACTAGTTTACTGATAGACATTTGGGTTGGTTCCACAATTTTGCAATTGCAAATTGTGCTGCTATAAACGTATGTGTGCAAGTATATTTCACATATAATGCCTTCTTTTGCTCTGGGCAGATACCCAGTAGTGGGATTGCTGGTTCACATGGTAGTTTCACTTTTAGTTCTTTAAGGAACCTCCACACTGTTTTGCATAATGGTTTTACAAGTTTACATCCCCACCAACAGTATAGAAGTATTCTCTGATCACTGCATCCAGGTCAACATCTACTGTTTTTTGATTTTTTGATTAGGACCATTGTTGCAGAAGTAATGTGGTATCACATTGTGGTTTTGATTTGCATTTCCCTGATTATTAGTGATGTTGATCATTTTTTCATAATGTTTGTTGACCATTTGTATATCTTCTTTTGAGAATATCTATTCATACCCCTAGCCTATTTTTTGATGGAATTGTTTTTTTCTTGTTGATTTGTTTGAATTCTTGTAGATTCTGAATATTAGACCTTTGTTAGATATATAGATTGTGAAATTGTCTCCCACACTGTAGTTTTTCTGTTTACTCTGCTGACTATTCCTTTTGTTGTGCAAAAGCTATTTATTTTAATTAAGTTCCAGTTATTTATCTCTGTTTTTATTGCATTTGCTTTTGGGTTCTTGTTCATGAAATCCTTGTCTAAGCCAATGTCTAGAAGGGTTTTTTTGATGTTATCTTCTAGAATTTTAATGGTTTCAAGTCTTAGTTAAGTCATTCATCCATCTTGAATTGATTTTTGTGTAAGGTAAGACATGAAGGTCCAGTTTCATTCTCCTACATACGGCTAGCCAATTATCCCAGCATCATTTATTGAAAAGGGTACCCTTTCCTCACTTTATATTTTTGTTTGCTTTGTCAAAGATCTGTTGGCTGCAAGTACTTGGATTGATTTCTGGATTCTTTATTCTGTTCCATTGGTCTATGGGCCTATTTTTATACCAGTGCCATGCTGTTTTGGTGACTATGGCCTTAGAGTGTAGTTTGAAATCAGGTAGTATTATGCCTCCAGATTTGTTAGTTTTGCTTAGTCTTGCTTTGGCTATGTGGGCTCTTTTTTGTTTCCATGTGAATTTTAGAATTTTTTTTTTTCTTTCTGTGAAGAATGATGGTGGAATTTTGATGGGGATTGCATTGAATTTGTGGATTGCTTTTGGCAGTATGGTCATTATCACAATATTGATTCTACCCATCCATGTTTTTATTTGTTTGTGTCATCTATGATTTCTTTCAGCAGTGTTTAGTAGTTGTCTTTGTAGAGGTCTTGCACCTCCTTGGTTAGGTATATTCCTAAGTATTTCAGATTTTTTGCAGCTATTGTAAAAGGGCTTGAGTTCTTAATTTAATTTGCTGCTTGGTCACTGTTGGTGTGACCAAGGAGAGTTACTACATTTGTGTACATTAATCTTGTATCTGAAAACTTTGCCGAATTCTTTTATCAGTTCTAGGAGCTTTCTAGAGAAATCTTTAAGGTTTTCAAGGTAAACAGTTATATTGTCAATAAACAATGACAGTTTGACTTCCTCTTTGCCAATTTAGATGTGCTTTATTTCTTTCTCTTCTCTGATTGCTCTGGCTAGGACTTCCAGTACTATGTTGAATAAAAGTGGTGAAAATGAGTATCCTTGTCCTGTTCCAGTTCTCAGAGGGGATGCTTTCAACTTTTCCCCATTCAATATAATGTTGGCTGTGGGTTTGTCATAGATGGCTTTTATTACATTGGGGTATATCTCTTGTATACTGATTTTGCTGAGAGTTTTAATCATAAAGCAACACTGGATTTTGTTAAATGCTTTTTCTGTGTCTATTGAGATGATCATGTGATTTTTGTTTTTAATTCTGTTCATGTGGTATATCGCATTTGTTGATTTGCATATGTGAACCATCCCTGTATCTGTGGTATGAAACCTGCTTGATCATGGTGGATTATCTTTTTGATATGTGGTTGGATTCAGTTAGCTAGTATTATATCATGGATTTTATCATTACTGTTTATCAGGGATATGGGTTCATAATTTTCTATTTTGGTTATGTCCTTTCCTGATTTGGGTATTAGGTTGATGCTGACTTCATACAATGAATTACAGAGGGTTTCCTTTTATACTATCTTGTGGAATAGTATCAATAGGATTGGTACCGATTCTTCTTGAATGTCCTGTAGAATTCTGCTATTAGTCCATCTGGTCCTGTACTTTTTTCTTGTTGGTAATTTTTAAATTACCATTTTCAATCTCGCTGCTTGTTATTGGTCTGTTTAGAGTATCTAATTCTTTCTGATTTAAGCTAGGAAGTTTCCATTTTTCTAGAAATTTATCTATATCTTCTAGATTTCAAGTTTATATGCAGAAACATGTCATAGTACCCTCGAATGATCTTTTATATTTCTGTGGTGTCAGTTGTAATATCTCCTGTTTGTTTCTTATTGAGGTTATTTGTATTTTTCTCTCTTCTTTTCTTGGTTAATCTTGCTAATGGTCTACCAATTTTATTTATCTTTTCAAAGACCCAGGTTTTTGTTTTATTTATGTTTTGTATATTTTTTTGTTTCAATTTCATTTAGTTCCGCTCTGATCTTGGTTATTTCCTTTCTTCTACTGGCTTTGGGTTTGTTTTGGTTTGTTTTGTTTCTCTAGTTCCTTGAGGTGTGACCTTAGAATATCAGTTTGCGCTTTTTCAGTCTTTTGATGTAGGTATTTAAGGCTATGAAGTTTCCTCTTAGCACTGCCTTTGCTCTAACCCAGAGGTTTTGATAGTTTGTGTCACTGTTGTCATTCAGTTTGAAGAATTTTTAAATTTTCATCTTGATTCCATTTTTAAGGAACAGGTTATTTAATTTCCATGTATTTGCATGGTTTTGCAGGTGCCTTTGAAGTTGGTTTTCAGTTTTATTCCACTGTGGTCAGAAAGAGTTCTTGAATTTGTCTCAAGATTTAGTGCTTCTTTTAGCAGTTCTTGTAGTGTTGGCTTGGTAGTGGCAAATACTCTCAGCATTTGTTTGTCTGAGAAAGACTGTATCTTTTCTTCACATGTGATTCTTAGTTTCACTGGCTACAAAATTCTTGATTGATAATTGTTTCGTTTGAGGAAGCTAAAGAAAGGACCCCAATCTCTTCTAGCCCCAATCCCTTCAAGCTAGAAACTCTAGCTTTAGAATTTCTACTGATAAATCTACTGTTAATCTCATAGGTTTTCCTTTATAGGTTACCTGATGCTTCTGTCTCACAGCTCTTAAGATTATTTTCTTTGTCTTAACTTTAGATAACCTGATGACAATGTGCCTAGGCAATTATCTTTTTGTGAAGATTTTCCTAGAGGCTCTTTGTGCTTCTTATACTTGGATGTCTAGGTCTCTAGAAAGGCTGGGGAAGTTTTCCTCAATTATTTCTCAGATACGTTTTTTAAACTTTCAGATTTCTTTTCTTACTCAGAAACACCAATTATTCTTAGGTTTGGTCATTTAACGTGATCCCAGACTTACTGGAGGCTTTATTCATATGTTCTTATTCTTTTCTTTTTGACTTTGTTGGATTGGTTTAATTCGAAGAACTTGTCTTCAAGCTCTGAATTTCTTTTTCCTACTTGTTGAATTCTATTGCTAAGACTTTGCAGAGCATTTTGCATTTTTATAAATGTGTCTGATGTTTCCTGAAGTTTTTATTGTTTTTTTTTTTTTTTTTTCTTTATGCTATCTATTCCCATGGATATTTCTCTCTTCACTTCTTGTATTGTTTTTTGGATTTCCTTGCATTGGGCCTCGCCTTTCTCTGGTATCGCCCTGATTAGCTTAATAACTAAGCTCCTAAATTCTTTTTCAGGCAAACCAAGGATTTCTTCTTGGTTTGGATACATTTCTGGTGAGCTAGTGTGATTTTATGGTTGTGTTAAAGATCCTTGTTTTGCTATATTACCAGAGTTGGTTTTCTGGTTCCTTCTCATTTGGGTTGACTCTGTCAGAGGAAAGGTCTAGGGCTGAAGGCTGTTGTTCAGATTCTTTTGTCCCACAGGGAGATCCCTTGATGTAGAACTCTCCCCCTTTTCCTATGGATGTGGATTCTGGATGTTACCGAGGGGTCCTTGTTTTTAGAGCTCCCAAGATGGTGATGGCCACTTCCAAGATGGCGGCAAGCCTCTTTTTCTCTGAGCTGGGGTTCTTGGCCTCACGGATTCCAAAGAATGGAATCTTGGGCTATGTGGTGAGTGTTATAGCTCTATTCAGCTCAATTAGGACAAATCCCAGGCACTTAGCCCACAAAAGAACAATGGCAAGCCTCTAGCCTAATTGGGAGTGGCAATGGGCACCACCTCACTGGCTCAGAAGTGCAACAGACACCCTGCTGGATCTGGAAGGGTGGAAGTCAATGGCAGGACTGGGATGGAGGTGAACAGCAGCGGTGGACAGCAAGCGAAAGCTCAACTCATGTCATAAAAAACACTGACCAGAAGGGTGTGCAGTTGCAAGATTTAATAGAGGGAAAACAGAGCTCCTGTGCAATGCAAGAGGACTCAGAGAGGGTAGCCACTACCAGCTGGAATGCCTGGATTTATATCCTGATTATTGTCCCTCCTGCTGTGCTCTCAGGTGGTAGATGATTGGCTATTTCTTTACTTCCTATTTTTTGCCTAATTAGCATTTTAGTGAGCTCTCTTTACTACCTGATTGGTTGGGTGTGAGATTAGTTGCAAGCCCCATGTTTAAAGGTGGATGCGGTCATCTTCCCAGCTAGGCTTAGGGATTCTTAGTTCGCCTAGGAAATCCAGCTAGTCCTGTCTGTCACTGACAGCCGAACTATAGAGATTGTTATCTCTCTTCTGGGTCTAGCCACCCAGCATGTCTACTAGGCTCTGGACTGGTACTGGGAGTTGTCTGCACAGAGTTTTGTGGTATGAACCATCTATGGGTCTCTCAGCTGTGGATACCAGCATCTGTTCTGGAGGCAGTGGCAGGAAGGTGAAATGGACTCTATGAGGGTTCTTAGCTTTGGTGGCTTAATGTTCTATTTTTGGTCTGGTTGGAATCCTGCTGGGAGGTGGTGCTTTCCAGAGAGCATCAGATGTGGTAGTAAGGTGAGGAACCAATGGTGGGCGGGGCCCTAGAACTCCTAAGAGTACATGCCCTTTTTTCAGTCACCAGGATGAGTAGGGAAGGACTGGCAGGTCAGGGCAGTTCTAAGTGTGTCAGAGCTCAGATTCTCCTTCGGTGGGTCTTACTGCAGCTGCTGTGGGGCATGGGGTGAGGTTCCCAGGTCAATGGAGTTGTGTACCTAGGAGGATTATGGCTGCCTCTACTGAGTCATGCAGGTTGTCAGGGAAGTGGGAGGAAGCCACAGTCGCAGGCCTCACCCAGATTCCACGCAATCTGAAGAGCCAGGTTCACTCCCACCGTGCTCCCTCTAACAACACCAAGTCTGTTTCCAGGCAGTGGGCAATCAGGGTTGAGGACTTACCCCAGCCTACCTGCCTCCCAGCGGCAAAAGAAAAGAGCTTCAGTTCTTCCCCTGCCTGTGGAGTCTGCACACCAGATTCGTGCCCTCCCCCGAGTTCTGACCAGGAGGCTTCTCGACTGGTCCAAATTGTTACAAAGTTCAGCTGAAGACTTCTTTCTTCCTGTGGCATTTTCCTGGGGCCACTGGCCACACACCCTAATGATCCTTGTGATGCTAGCAGGAATGGCCTGCTTGGGGACCCCGCAAGCTCCCAGGGTCTTTCCCATTGCTCCTCTACTTCTGTATTTTGCTTGGCTCTCTAAATTGTCTCAGCTCCAGGTAAGGTCAAAATCTTGTGCTGTAAGCCAGACATTCAGTTTCCTCAGTGGGGGTATGTGTTTGGGAACAGAGGAACTTCCTTTCCCACTTCTGCAGTTTGGGCACTCACAGTATTTAGGGTGTCTTCTGGGTCCTTCAGGAGCAGTCTGCTTCCTTCAGAGGGTCTGTGGGTCCTTTTGGGGGTCCCCATTTATTCCTGCAGTCATTCTGGAGCTAAAATTCACAATGCAAATCTCTGCATGCTGCTCTATCCGTCCAAGTCAGAGCTGCAATGTGGTTCTGTCTCCCATCCGCGATGATGATCCTTCTGTCCAAAAAAGAATATCCTTGACATCCGGGTATAGTAACACATAGGTAGATTGATAAACACATATAAACAGAATTATGTTATTCTTTGTAAATATTTATATATATAAGAAATATTCATTAAGAGACGTTTTGAATACGTCAGCCAATTTTGAGGACAAAGATGAAAATGAACTTCTCAACTATGTGTCTCCATACCATAAAAGACTTGAACATAGCCAAACAATTTCATGTATAAACATCAACAAACCTTCACATTTACAGGCATGGCCTGAGAAATGAGCTTTTAGTACTGTTATTTAAGACTTTATGTTCAGCTTAGAAGTTCAAGGTCCTGCATTTCTTCTCCCAGTGTGTGTGTGTGTGTGTGTGTGTGTGTGTGTGTGTGTGTGTGTGTGTTTCACATCCACCATTCTGGGTCTCTTCATTGCACTTATAATAGTAGTCTTTTAAACATGGCCTAGGAGATACTGCATAATCTACCTATCAAATCCATCTTCTATTTTATTTTGAACTAGTCTCAGCCCACAACACACTCTAAAAACATTGTTCTTGTTTTTAGTTTCCAAAAATGGTAAGCTCTCTCTTGGGTCAACTCATTTTGTTTATAGTTCACTCTTTCTGGAGATACTTCCCTTGCATACTTACATTTGTGGCTTCTTCTTATCCTTAGGTCTCATCTAAAATGCAAGCTCTGCAGTGGGGCTTTCTCATAGTATTTATCTAAAAAAGACACCTCATAGTGTTCTGTCATTGAGGCCTTTGATTTTCTTTCATTGCTATTATCACAATTTCTAATGATGCATTTTTTCACCTGTTAGGTTGTCAACTCTGCAAACTTCAGATTGTGTCTGCTTGCTGATTACTATCTACTGTGACACAGCACATTTTCTGGCATAAAGTAGATTCTTAAAGAAATTTTGCTGAATGAATGAACAAATGTATTTTGGAATGAAGCCTCTTTAACTATCCTGGCATATGCTATTTAATGTAAATTGTGTGTAACATGGGAGCCTTCAGAAAGGAATACCCGTAGAAACAGGAAAATCTGTATATTTTTACACTAAGTTTGATGAAGAAGTGAATAGTTATGAAGAAGTATCATTGAACAAAGGGAGCATGACCTAATGATAACAAACTGGGATAACTTAGCAAAATCTGTTTGTTTAGTTTCTTCTCTGCATTGCTATTTGATATGGTTTGGCTGTGTCTCCACCCAAATCTCATCTTGAATTGTACTTCCCATAATCCTCAGTGGGGGATAATTGAATCACGGGGGCAGTTACCCCCGTACTGTTCTTTTGATAGTAAGTGAATTCTCAAAAGATCTGATAGTTTTCTAAGGGGCTTTTCCTCCTTTGCTTGGACCTTCTCCTTCCTGCTGCTATGTGAAGAAGGTATTTTCACCTTCTACCATGATTGTAAGTGTCCTGAGGCCTTCCCAGCCAAGTGGAACTGTAAATCAATTAAGCCTTTTTTCTTTATAAATTACCCAGTCTTGGTCATAGCAGCATGAAAATGGATTAATATGGTAAATTGATATCAGGAGCAGTGGGGCACTGCTATAAAGATACCCCAAAATGTGGAAGTAACTTTGAAACTGGGTAACAAGCAAAGGATGGAATAGTTTGGGGGGGTCAGAAAAAAAACAGAAAAATGTGGGAATGTTTGGAACTTCCTGGAGACTTGTTGGGTGTCTTTGACCAAAATGCTGATAGTGATATGGACAATGATGTCCAGGCTGAGGTGGTCTCAGACGTAGATGAGGAACTTCTTGGAAACTGGAGCAGAGTTCAATCTTGTTATGCTTTAGCATTGGGACTGGTGGCATTTTGCCCCTCCCCTAGAGATCTGTAGAACTTTGAACTTGGAAGAGATGGTTTGGAATTTGAACTCATGTTTAAAAGGGAAGCAGAACATAAAATTTTGGAAAATCTGCAGCCTGATGATTCAATAGAAAAGAAACACCTATTTTCTGAGCAGAAATTCAAGCAGGCTGCAAAAATTTGCACAAGTAATGAAGAGCCAAATATTAATTGCCAAAACAATGGGGAAAATGTGCAGGGCATCAGAGGTCTTCATGGCAGCCCTGCTCATCACTGGCCTAGAGGCCTAGAAGGAAAAAATGGTTTCCTAGGCTGGGCCTAGGGCCCCCTGCTCTGTGCAGCCTCAGGACATGGCGCCCAGCATCCCAGCTGCTTCAGCTCCAACCATGACTAAAAGGAACCAAGGTACAGCTCGGGACAGTAATTCAGAAGATGCAAACCCCAAGCCTTGGCAGTTTCCATGTGATGTTGAGCCTGTGAGTTCACAAAAAGTAAAGAATTGAGGTTTAGGAACCTCCACCTATACTTCAGAGAATGTATGAACATGCCTGGAGGTTCAAACAAAAGTTTACTGCAGGAGTGCAGCCCTCATGGAGAACCTCTGCTAGGGCAGTGCAGAAGGAAAATGTGGGGTTGGAGCCCCCACACAAAGTCTCTACTGGGGCACTGCCTAGTGGAGCTGTAAGAAGAGGGCCACTGTCCTCTAGACCCCATAATGGGAGATCCACTGAAAACTTGCACCATGTTCCTGGAAAAGCTGCAGACACTCAATGCCAACCTGTGAAAGCAGCCAGGAGGCAGGGGTTGTACCCTGAAAAGCCACAAGGGTGGACTGCCCAAGGCCACAGAAGCCCACCTCTTGCGTCAGCATGACGTGGATGTGAAACATGGTGTCAAAGGAGATTATGTAGAAACTTTAAGGTTTAGTGACTGCCCCAGTAGATTTTGGACTAGGGTGGTACCTGTAGAACCTTTGTTTTGCCCATTTCTCCCGTTTGGAAGGGGTGTATTTACCCAATGCCTCTACTGCCATTGTATCTAGGAAGTAATTACCTCACTTTTGATTTTACAGATTCATAGGTGGAAGGGATTTGCCTTGTCTCAGATGAGACTTTGGACTTAGACTTTTGGGTTAATTCTGGAATGAGATAAGTATTGGGGGGACTGTTGTAAAGGCATGACTGTGCTTTGAAATGTGAGAACATGATATTTGGGAGCTGCTGGATGTAGAATGACATCGTTTGACTGTGTTCCCACCCAAATCACATCTTAAATTGTATTTCCTATAATCCCCATGTGTCATGGGAGGGACCCAGTGGGAAGTAATTGAATCATAGGGGTGGTTACCCCACATGATCTTCTTGTGATAATGAGTTCTCACAAGATCTCATGGTTTTAAATTGGGCTTCCCCGCCTTTGCTCACCACTTCTTCCTGCTTCCCTGTGAAGAAGTGCCTTTCTTCCCTTTAACCTTCTACCATGCTTGTGAGTTTCCTGAGGCCTTCCAAGCCATGTGGAACTGTGAGTCAATTAAGCCCTTTTCTTTTATAAATTATTCAGTCTTGGTTATTCCTTCATAGCAGCATGCGAATGGACTAATACACTGTCTTCAGATATATGGATGTCCCTTTCCTCCCAGTGCATAGTAGGTACCCGTCACATGAGGGTTTTATGACCCACTTCAAGAAAGGTATAAGAAGGCCAGAGAGTGACCATCCTGTTTCTGTTGTTTTCTCAAATGCCAAGGTACCATATTTTGGGGTAACTTGTCCTGAATCCTATCAGGAGATAAATTAAAGAGAAAAAAAAAAAGCACCAAGTTAAGAGTAGAATCAAAGGTGAGCTTGAATCTCCATTGCTACCCTCTCCCTTTGTTATATTTTCATGGTGTTCAATGAATCTCCTTCCCTATTATTAAACACTTGTTTCTCCAAAATATAACTCTCTTAAGAGAAAATAAAGTGACTCACAAGAACCATACTAATTATAATTACATTCCTAAATAGTGTCCCTCACTTATAAAAATTCGATTCCAGAAAGTATCCTTAAAAGTGTTTTTATTTCTAATAATAAAATCAAAGAAAGAGTTCTTTGCAAAATTAATTTAAATTTGTTTTTCAAGCATTCTGTTAAGTTAATGAGAAAAACCCTTGTGATTTGAATGTTGAAATCCCTCATTTTTTCTTAATAAGGCCATTTGATTCAACAGGACTTCAAAGATATGTAGATAAAGATGCAAATTAATGTAATAGATAAGCCACCAAAGGGCTGATTAAGAGCATTTATTGACTCATCTTTAGCTGATTGCAAGACACATCCAATAACCAGGGGTTAAATGAAAACAGAGACAACAGGTTTATTTTGTAAGATGCTTTAGAATAAAAAGAGAGCATATATGGTCACATATATTTAAATATAGTCATTGTGAATGGTGCATTAATAATTAAGTTTTTGTGTCCTAAAAATACAAGCATAACCCCCTGTGCTACGGCACTGTTAATCAAATATACATTCCAGAACCTGTCAGAAATTATTTCAATGAGCCATTGCTGGTACTTTATAAGTTAAAAGGCATCCTCTTAATATTGTTAAATTTAATTGCCTTTTACAAAACATAGTTTTTCTCTGTCATGTTATGTGAAATTGGGACTTAATTTCAAAATTTAAATTTTTAGACCTATGGATTATATGTATAAAATAAAAATACATGTAAAATGTATTAATATATTCAAATAATAATCAAATTTATAAACGTATCTGTTAATAATTGCAATAAAATTTCAGAGCCTAAGTGTTTAATTTGAAATACCTATAATCCAAACCAATCAATTAACTATTTAGTATTTGAAAATTTTAAGAGCAGTATACTTTTGAATTATAAATTATGAGCATAATGTTAGCATATTGATTTTAGTGCACATATTTTTTTCTATTGATTATGAAGCAGGTTTAAAACAAAAACTTTGTTTTTTCAAAGCCAGTCTCCTAAATATTTCTTTCCAAAGTATCCCTCAGTTTTATGTAGTATGCCATGAGTAAACTGAAACAAATTGGTGAGTTCTAGATTTAATTTTTCACAATGTTCCATAAGCCTGTTTATCTTTCTCTTTTTCCTTTATTGACTTGAGTGATCAATTTTTCTCATGTTTCTATGTTAATATCCCATCCCTTAATTACAGAGGGACACTTATCTTTTTAATGTTTATGTTTGTACCAGGAACAAAAATTACCCCAGGGTGCATTGTTGGGCATAGGAAAAATCTGGTGAGTATGGGAAACTTGAATTTGATGCAGTTTGGGTATACTGTTGGCCTTATCCACCATTGTGTCCTCCCCTGTTCAAATTCTCCATCTTTCTCTCCTATGGGGAACATTATCATTAACCAGCTTGTTCACTATGTACTTCTTTGATTACTCTCTCCAGAGTTAAAACCTATCCTAAAGTTGGTAAAGAATTCCTAATATTCTTTTCATACGGCATCTCTTTATATATTTTTTAAAGCAGGCCTTGTTCAACTTTGTGGATTTTTAATTTTATATAAATGTAAATGTACACGGGGAAAAGCTCAAACACAGAGACTAACCAAAAATGGGAAATAAGAATTCTAGGCCTAGGGAACAAAGGAAAGAGAGAACTAAAGAGACCCCCTTTGATATTCACCTATATAGCCCACTGGGGAGAATTCTGAAGTTTTGGAGGGACATTCCTTGAACCAGGGACAAAGAAAAGGAAATGATGATAAAGTTTTGCTATTTTACCTGGCCCAAAGACCCCATTCATAAGCTTTTGGTCTACGTTTGGCTCAGGAGGGTTGAATGTGACAAGTTTTAATTCTCTATGTAAATGATAAAACTCCATCCTCACAAGAAGAGATGGGTTATGCTCTTTGTTGAATCAGGTATTTAGTCCCCATGTTTCCCCGTAAAGAATAAGGAGAAAAAGAGCATAGTAAAGAACGCTCACCCAGTGAAAATCCCTGGGATGCCCTAACTTGCATTTGCCGCCATACATCTCCCAAAATAAGGAACAGGAAGATCAAGGGGCAACAGGAAGATCAGGGGGCAACAGGAAGGCCAGAGGAAGAGAAATCTGGGCATTAAGGGAATTAAACCCAGTGTTCCCTTAAATCATTATCTGAACTTGAGGAAAGAATTAGAACAATGTAAGAAGGATATTAAGAATTTCTGTTACGAGGGGGCGGAGCAAGATGGCGGAATAGGAACAGCTCCAGTCTCCAACTCCCAGCGCGAGCGACACAGAAGACCGGTGATTTCTGCATTTTCAACTGAGGTACTGGGGTCATCTCACTAGGGAGTGCCGGACAATCAGTGCTGGTCAGCTGCTGCAGCCTGACCAGCGAGAGCTGAAGCAGGGCGAGGCATCGCCTCACCTGGAAGCGCAAGGGGGAAGGGGATCCGTTTTCCTAGCCAGGGGAACTGAGACACACAACACCTGGAAAATCGGGTAACTCCCACCCCAATACTGCGCTGTAAGCATACAGGCACACCAGGAGAATATATCCCACACCTGTCCGGGAGGGTCCCACGCCCACGAAGCCTCCCTCACTGCCAACACAGCAGTCTGCCGTGATCTATCCGCAAGGCAGCAGCGAGGCTGGGGGAGGGGCGCCCGCCATTGCTGAGGCTTAAGTAGGTAAACAAAGCCACTGGGAAGCTCGAACTGGGTGGAGCTCACAGCAGCTCAAGGAAGCCTGCCTGTCTCTGTAGTCTCCACCTCTGGGGACAGCGCACAGCTGAAGACCAACAAGGGAAGTAGCGGGAGCTGGTGCAGACGCAAACGACTCTGTCTGACAGCTTTGGGGAGAGTCGTGGATCTCCCAACGTGGAGGTTGAGATCTGAGAACGGACAGACTGCCTGCTCAGGTGTGTCCCTGACCCCTGAGTAGCCTAGCTGGGAGAAATCCCCCACTAGGGGCAGTCTGACACCCCACACCTCACAGGGTGGAGTACACCCCTGAGAGGAAACTTCCAAAGGAAGAATCAGACAGGTACACTCGCTGTTCAGCAATATTCTATCTTCGGCAACCTCTGCTGCTGATACCCAGGCAAACAGGGTCTGGAGTGGACCTCAAGCAATCTCCAACAGACCAATAGACAGTCCTTCTGACTGTCAGAAGGAAATCTATCAAACAGGAAGGACACCTATACCAAAACCCCATCAGTACGTCACCACCATCAAAGACCAGAGACAGATAAAACCACAAAGATGGGGAAGAAGCAGGGCAGAAAAGCTGGAAATTCAAAAAATAAGAGCGCATCTCCCCCTGCAAAGGAGCGCAGCCCATCGCCAGCAATGGATCAAAGCTGGTCAGAGAATGTCTTGGACGAGAGGAGAGAAGAAGGCTTCAGTCCATCAAACTTATCAGAGCTAAAGGAGGAATTACGTACCCAGCGCAAAGAAACTAAAAATCTTGAAAAAAGAGTGGAAGAATTGACAGCTAGACTAATTAATGCAGAGAAGATCATAAACGAAATGACAGAGATGAAAACCATGACACGAGAAATACGTGACAAATGCACAAGCTTCAGTAACCGACTCGATCAACTGGAAGAAAGAGTATCAGCGATTGAAGATCAAATGAATGAAATGAAGCGAGAAGAGAAACCAAAAGAAAAAAGAAGAAAAAGAAATGAGCAAAGCCTGCAAGAAGTATGGGATTACGTAAAAAGACCAAATCTACGTCTGATTGGGGTGCCTGAAAGTGAGGGAGAAAATGGAACCAAGTTGGAAAACACTCTTCAGGATATCATCCAGGAGAACTTCCCCAACCTAGTAGGGCAGGCCAACATTCAAATTCAGGAAATACAGAGAACGCCACAAAGATACTCCTCCAGAAGAGCAACTCCAAGACACATAATTGCCAGATTCACCAAAGTTGAAATGAAGGAAAAAATCTTAAGGGCAGCCAGAGAGAAAGGTCGGGTTACCCACAAAGGGAAGCCCATCAGACTAACAGCAGATCTCTCGGCAGAAACTCTACAAGCCAGAAGAGAGTGGAGGCCAATATTCAACGTTCTTAAAGAAAAGAATTTTCAACCCAGAATTTCATATCCAGCCAAACTAAGTTTCATAAGTGAAGGAGAAATAAAATCCCTTACAGATAAGCAAATGCTTAGAGATTTTGTCACCACCAGGCCTGCCTTACAAGAGACCCTGAAGGAAGCCCTAAACATGGAAAGGAACAACCGGTACCAGCCATCGCAAAAACATGCCAAAATGTAAAGACCATCGAGGCTAGGAAGAAACTGCATCAACTAACGAGCAAAATAACCAGTTAATATCATAATGGCAGGATCAAGTTCACACATAACAATATTAACCTTAAATGTTAATGGACTAAATGCTCCAATTAAAAGACACAGACTGGCAAACTGGAGAAAGAGTCAAGACCCATCAGTCTGCTGTATTCAGGAGACCCATCTCACATGCAGAGACATACATAGGCTCAAAATAAAGGGATGGAGGAAGATCTACCAAGCCAATGGAGAACAAAAAAAAGCAGGGGTTGCAATCCTTGTCTCTGATAAAACAGACTTTAAACCATCAAAGATCAAAAGAGACAAAGAAGGCCATTACATAATGGTAAAGGGATCAATTCAACAGGAAGAGCTAACTCTCCTAAATATATATGCACCCAATACAGGAGCACCCAGATTCATAAAGCAAGTCCTTAGAGACTTACAAAGAGACTTAGACTCCCATACAATAATAATGGGAGACTTCAACACTCCGCTGTCAACATTAGACAGAACAACGAGACAGAAAGTTAACAAGGATATCCAGGAATTGAACTCATCTCTGCACCAAGCGGACCTAATAGATATCTATAGAACTCTCCACCCCAAATCAACAGAATATACATTCTTCTCAGCACCACATCGCACTTATTCCAAAATTGACCACATAATTGGAAGTAAAGCACTCCTCAGCAAATGTAAAAGAACAGAAATTATAACAAACTGTCTCTCAGACCACAGTGCAATCAAACTAGAACTCAGGACTAAGAAACTCAATCAAAACCGCTCAACTACATGGAAACTGAACAACCTGCTCCTGAATGACTACTGGGTACATAACGAAATGAAAGCGGAAATAAAGATGTTCTTTGAAACCAATGAGAACAAAGATACAACATACCAGAATCTCTGGGACACATTTAAAGCACTGTGTAGAGGGAAATTTATAGCACTAAATGCCCACAAGAGAAAGCAGGAAAGATCTAAAATTGACACTCTAACATCACAATTAAAAGAACTAGAGAGGCAAGACCAAACACATTCAAAAGCTAGCAGAAGGCAAGAAATAACTAAGATCAGAGCCGAACTGAAGGAGATAGAGACACAAAAAACACTCCAAAAAATCAATGAATCCAGGAGTTGGTTTTTCGAAAAGATCAACAAAATTGACAGACCGCTAGCAAGGCTAATAAAGAAGAAAAGAGAGAGGAATCAAATAGATGCAATAAAAAATGATAAAGGGGATATCACCACTGACCCCACAGAAATACAAACTACCATCAGAGAATACTATAAATGCCTCTACGCAAATCAACTAGAAAATCTAGAAGAAATGGATAATTTCCTGGACACTTACACTCTCCCAAGGCTAAACCAGGAAGAAGTTGAATCCCTGAATAAACCAATAGCAGGCTCTGAAATTGAGGCAACAATTAATAGCCTACCCACCAAAAAAAGTCCAGGACCAGATGGATTCACAGCTGAATTCTACCAGAGGTACAAGGAGGAGCTGGTACCATTCCTTCTGAAACTATTCCAATCAATAGAAAAAGAGGGAATCCTCCCTAACTCATTTTATGAGGCCAACATCATCCTGATACCAAAGCCTGGCAGAGACACAACAAAAAAAGAGAATTTTAGACCAATATCCCTGATGAACATTGATGCAAAAATTCTCAATAAAATACTGGCAAACCGGATTCAGCAGCACATCCAAAAGCTTATCCACCATGATCAAGTGGGCTTCATCCCTGGGATGCAAGGCTGGTTCAACATTCGCAAATCAATAAACGTAATCCAGCATATAAACAGAACCAAAGACAAGAACCACATGATTGTCTCAATAGATGCAGAAAAGGCTTTTGACAAAATTCAACAGCCCTTCATGCTAAAAACGCTCAATAAATTTGGTATTGATGGAACGTACCTCAAAATAATAAGAGCTATTTATGACAAACCCACAGCTAATATCATACTGAATGGGCAAAAACTGGAAAAATTCCCTTTGAAAACTGGCACAAGACAGGGATGCCCTCTCTCACCACTCCTATTCAACATAGTGTTGGAAGTTCTGGCTAGGGCAATCAGGCAAGAGAAAGAAATCAAGGGTATCCAGTTAGGAAAAGAAGAAGTCAAATTGTCCCTGTTTGCAGATGACATGATTGTATATTTAGAAAACCCCATCGTCTCAGCCCAAAATCTCCTTAAGCTGATAAGCAACTTCAGCAAAGTCTCAGGATACAAAATTAATGTGCAAAAATCACAAGCATTCTTATACACCAGTAACAGACAAGCAGAGAGCCAAATCAGGAATGAACTTCCATTCACAATTGCTTCAAAGAGAATAAAATACCTAGGAATCCAGCTTACAAGGGATGTAAAGGACCTCTTCATGGAGAACTACAAACCACTGCTCAGTGAAATCAAAGAGGACACAAACAAATGGAAGAACATACCATGCTCATGGATAGGAAGAATCAATATCGTGAAAATGGCCATACTCCCCAAGGTTATTTATAGATTCAATGCCATCCCCATCAAGCTACCAATGAGTTTCTTCACAGAATTGGAAAAAACTGCTTTAAAGTTCATATGGAACCAAAAAAGAGCCCGCATTGCCAAGACAATCCTAAGTCTAAAGGACAAAGCTGGAGGCGTCACGCTACCTGACTTCAAACTATACTACAAGGCTACAGTCACCAAAACAGCATGGTACTGGTACCAAAACAGAGCTATAGACCAATGGAACAGAACAGAGTCCTCAGAAATAATACCACACATCTACAGCCATCTGATCTTTGACAAACCTGAGAGAAACAAGAAATGGGGAAAGGATTCCCTATTTAATAAATGGTGCTGGGAAAATTGGCTAGCCATAAGTAGAAAGCTGAAACTGGATCCTTTCCTTACCCCTTATATGAAGATTAATTCAAGATGGATTAGAGACTTAAATGTTAGACCTAATACCATAAAAACCCTAGAAGAAAATCTAGGTAGTACCATTCAGGACATAGGCATGGGCAAGGACTTCATGTCTAAAACACCAAAAGCAACGGCAGCAAAAGCAAAAATTGACAAATGGGATCTAATTAAACTAAAGAGCTTTTGCACAGCAAAAGAAACTACCATCAGAGTGAACAGGCAACCTACAGAATGGGAGAAAATTTTTGCAACCTACTCATCTGACAAAGGGCTAATATCCAGAATCTACAAAGAACTCAAACAAATATACGAGAAAAAACCAAACAACCCCATCAAAAAGTGGGGAAAGGATATGAACAGACATTTCTCAAAAGAAGATATTCATACAGCCAACAGACACATGAAAAAATGCTCATCGTCACTCGCCATCAGAGAAATGCAAATCAAAACCACAATGAGATACCATCTCACACCAGTTAGAATGGCAATCATTAAGACGTCAGGAAACAACAGGTGTTGGAGAGGATGTTGAGAAATAGGAACACTTTTACACTGTTGGTGGGATTGTAAACTAGTTCAACCATTATGGAAAACAGTATGGCAATTCCTCAAGGATCTAGAACTAGATGTACCATATGACCCAGCCATCCCACTACTGGGTATATACCCAAAGGATTATAAATTATTCTACTACAAAGACACATGTACACGTATGTTTATTGCGGCACTATTCACAATAGCAAAGACTTGGAATCAACCCAAATGTCCATCTGTGACAGACTGGATTAAGAAAATGTGGCACATATACACCATGGAATACTATGCAGCCATAAAAAGGATGAGTTTGCGTCCTTTGTAGGGACATGGATGCAGCTGGAAACCATCATTCTTAGCAAACTATCACAAGAACAGAAAACCAAACACCGCATGTTCTCACTCATAGGTGGGAACTGAACAATGAGATCACTTGGACTCGGGAAGGGGAACATCACGCACTGGGGCCTATCATGGGGAGGGGGGAGGGGGGAGGAGGGAGGGATTGCATTGGGGAGTTATACATGATATAAATGATGAATTGATGGGTGCTGACAAGTTGATGGGTGCAGCACACCAACATGGCATAAGTATACATATGTAACAAACCTGCACGTTATGCACATGTACCCTAGAACTTAAAGTATAATAAAAAAAAAAAAAAAAAAAAAGATGACACACACACACACACACACACACACACACACAAAAAAAAAAAAGATGACACACACACACACACACACACACACAAAAAAAAAAGAATTTCTCTGTTACCTCCAAACAGCAGACGTCTAACATGTTCCCTCTTAGAGAAGTCCCTATGGGACAGGTAGGAGTTGCGTTTGTGAGTGTGCCTTTAACAAGTACTGAGGTTAGAAATTCTAAAAAGGAAATGAGGCCATTTTTAAACGATCCCCTTGGTTTAGTAGAACAGCTAAATCAATTTTTAGGACCAAATCTTTATACTTGGGCTGAAATAATGTCAATCATGAATATTCTGTTTACTGGGGAAGAGAGGGGGATGATTAGAAGGGCAGCCACGATCATCTGGGAGAGAGAGCATCCTCCCAGACAACGAGTCCTGGCATCTGGGCAGAAATTCCCAAATGTAGATCCCAAATGGAATAATAATGACCCCAGGAATTGGGTCCAAATGTAAGATTTTAGGAAAGTAATAATTAGGGGGATTAAAGGGCCCACTTCTGGGACACAAAATGTCTTGAAAACATTTGAGATTCAGCAAGAAAAAGAGAAGACTCCCTCTGCGTTTCTGCGGAGGCTCAGGGATCAAATGAGAAAATGTTCAAGATTAGATACAAAGGACCCAGTAGGGCAAGATCTTTTAAAGGTTAATTTTGTAACTAAAAGCTGGCCTGATATTAATAAGAAACTACAAAAGATTGGTAGATGGAATGAGAAATCGACTGAGGAATTACTGAAGGAATCTCAGGATTTTGTAAGAAGGGAGGAAGAGACAGAAACAAAGGCAAAAATAATGGTTTCCATTGTAGAGGAATAGAAAGAGTTTAAATGAAGACCCCCCTTTTGGAAAAGATGAGAGAATACTAGGTCTCAGCAA
Organism: Rhinopithecus roxellana; assembly: GCF_007565055.1. NCBI lineage: Eukaryota > Metazoa > Chordata > Mammalia > Primates > Cercopithecidae > Rhinopithecus > Rhinopithecus roxellana. Next base: position 70,692,786 of record NC_044550.1, on the reverse strand, counting down.
AGAGACAGGAGGGAAATACAGGGAACAACTCCAAATACTGCAAGTGGATGCTACAAACTCGGAAAACCAGGACATTTTAAGAGAGAATGTCTGGAATGGAAAAAGGAAGAGAATGTGATCCCTTTTATGAATTTTGATGGAGAATAGGGGGGTCAGGGGTTCTTTCTGAGCAGATCCCACCAGGAACCCTTGATAAACTTGAGGGTGGGACCCGAAGGGGAAAAGTAAAATTTTTGATCGACAGTGGAGTGGCTTGCTCCTCCCTAATGTACCAACCAAGGGGCACAGAACATTCTAGGGAAAAGTTAACAGTATCAGGGGTGAAGGGGGAGGGATCTGAGGTTCCAATATTTAAGAAAGTGTTAATTAGGTTGAGATCAGAACAAATTAAGTGGTCATTCTTACATGTTCTCGAAGCAGAAAAAGCCTTCTTGGTAGAGACCTGATTCTTAGATTAGGTTTAGGATTAGGATTAGAGGAGGGACAAATAAAAGAAATGATAGGCCTCCTAACAGAGGAAAGAACAAGTAGAATTAATCCCCTTGTGTGGGTTAAGGAAGGCAACAGGGGAGGACTAAAAATCACACCCTAAGAAATTGAACTAAAACAACCAGGAAAAATAGTTTTCAGAAAACAGTCTCTCATACACATTAATGGGAGGAAAGGTCTCCAACCAGTAATAGAGGGATTAATTAAAGATGAACTATTGGAACTCTGCCTGTCACCATACAACACTCCAATTCTCCCAGTCAAGAAATCAGATGGGTCATAAAATCTAAGGGCTGTAAATCAAATTGTCCAAACTCACCATCCTGTGGTGCCTGACCCCAACACCCTCCTTAGTAAAATATACTAAGAACATAAGTGGTTCAGTGTAGTGGATCCAAAAGATGTATTCTGGGTGTGTCCCCTAGACTCTAAGAGTAGGAACCTCTTTGCCTTTGAATAGGAAAATCTCATAACTGGAAAAAAGCCACAGTACCAATGGACTGTGCTGCCACAAGGTTTCATGGAAGCCCCAAACTTATTTTGTCAAGTCTTAGAAAAAGTCCTGAAGGAATTCCAACCTTTAGGAGAAACCCGGTTGTTATGATATGTGCATAATCTTCTAATTTCTGGGGAAAGGAGGGCCATGGTATCAGAAGCTACCATATGCTTGCTTATTTTCCTAAGGAAAAGGGGATTGTGAGTCTCCTAAAACAAATTGCAATTTGTAGAAAAATAAGTTAAATAGTTAGGACACCTAATTAGTGAAGGAAAGTGGAGAATAAACTCAGAGAGAATATTGGAAGAGTGGGTCTGCCCTTGCCTAAGACAAAGAGAGAATTCTAAAAAATTTTCACATTTAACTCATTACTGTAGGTCATGGAATAACTCACAGGTTCTAAAGGCAAAGATTCTGTATATTAAGTTATTAGAAGGGGAACCTGACCCCTTGTAATTGTAATTGAACCTGACCCCTTGTAATTCCTATAGTCATCCCCATTAAGGCAGTGGAGGATTTAAAGTAAGCCCTCATCACAACCCCAGCCCTGGCTCTCCCATCTTTAGAAAAAATGTTTCATCTGTTTTTAACAGTAGACCAGGTCATGGCCCTTGGGGTGTCCACTCAAACTTCGGGGCAGAAGAAGCAACCTGTTGCTTTTATCTCCAAATTTCTTGATCCTATCTCTCAAGGGTGACCCAAATGTGTGCAAGCAGTACCTGCCAAGGCCCTGCTAGTGCAGGAGAGTTGAAATCTGACTTTTACTGGGGCCATGTTAGTGAGCACCCCACATCAGGTGAGGAGTATATTAAATCAGAAAGCTGGGAGATGGTATACTGATTCCAGGATTCTGAAATATGAAGCCATATTACTAGAAAAAGATGATTTGGTTTTAACAAGAGATACTTGCTTGAATCCAGCCAGTTTCTTGAAAGGAGAGGAGAATAAAGAGGCATCAAACCATAACTGTTTAGATATCATAGAATACCAAACCAGGTTAGACCAGACCTTAAAGAAGCTCCATTACGTGATGAGATAAGGCTGTTTGTGGATGAATTGTCCCGAGTGATAAATGTTAAGAGACATAATGGCTATGCTGTCATTAATGGAAAAAAAAAAAAAAAAAAAAAACAACAAAAAACAATTCTTATGTAAGAAAGGTAGCTTATCTAATGGCCGGTGAGACTAAACCTGTAAATTATATGCTCTTAACCAGGCCCTAAAGCTCTTAGAAGGCCAAGACAGCATTATGCATACTAATGGAGTGATACAAACCTTTAGAAATATCTGGACAGAGCGGGAACTAACAAATAGCAGGGGAAAATAATTGTTACAGGGTAACTGGTCAAACAAGTTTTCAATAGCCTCTTGCTTCCAGCAGAGGTAGCAAAGTTCATATAAATGGCCATCAAAAAGGGAACACTATGGAGGCTGTTGGGAATAGGCTTGTGGATGAAGCTGCTAAGCAAGTTTCCCTGGAGGAAAGAGACTATTTAGCCTAATTCCAGATATCCCTAAGGTAGTATTAAGCCCCAATTTTCAAAAAAAGAGAAAGAAAAACTGGGCAAGATAAGGGCCACTCAAACTGAAGATGGAAGATGTACGCTCCCTGATGGGAGAAAAATGATAAGTAAACCAATAATGAGAGAACTAATGTTCATGCTACACAAAGGAAGTCACTGGGGTCCCCAGCATGTCTGTCATGCAATATTCAAGAATTCTGGGTGTATAGGGATTTATATCCTTGGTAAACAAGTGTGTAGAGTTTGTGTGACCTGGCAAAGAATCAACAAAACAGTAGTTAGAGCGCAGACTACTGAAGGAAAACTCCCCGGGTTAAAACCATTTCAAAACATGCAAGTAGATTTTACAGAAATGCCAAAAAAAAAAAAAAAAAAAAAAAAAAAGAGACTAAAATATCCACTAGTAATAGTAGACCACCTCTCTGGCTGGTGAACACCTTCCCTCTTCCAACTACCACCTCCAGGAATGTCATCAAAATAATTTTAAGACAAATTATACCCAGATTTAGCTTGATGAAAAATACTGATTCAAACAATGGAAGCCACTTTACCTCGAGGGTGCTAAGGGGAATTATGGAAGGTTTACACATTAGATAAGATTATCACACCCCTTGGCATCCCCCCTCCTCTGGAAAGGTAGAAAGAATGAATCAAACTCTTAAAAGGCATATTAGCAAACTCATCTTAAACACTAAAATGCCTTGAACCAAATGTCTCCAAATAGCACTCCTTAGGATTAGGACAACCTCAAGGAAATACTTGGGATTGTCCCTCTACTAGTTATTATATGGACTCCTGTATTTAGGCAGGGCTATTGACCTTCCTACTATGGAAATCAAAGACCTATTATTAAGAAACTATATACTGGCCGTATCCTCTTCCCAGTCATCCCTTAAGTTAAAAGTACTTCTGACTCAAACTCTGCCTCTTGAGTTCACAGTTCACCACTTCTAGCCTGGTGAGTTGGTGCTAATTAAGACTTGGAAGGAAAACAAGCTCCACCTAAACTGGGAAGGTCCCTAATAAGCACTCCTGACCACGAAGACAGCAGTGCAAAGAGCTGAATGAGGGTGTACTCATTATACTCGGGTCAAGGAACTGGTAAAAGAAACCCCAGAAGAAAGTAAAAGGGGCTAATAGGAAGTGTATGAATCACCTAAGGAACCCTTAAAGTTAACTCTGAGAAAAACCTAGAAGGGAATTATGATACAGTCCCTTTATTGGGGGTGGATATGATTAGGATTAATCCTAACACAAGGGGTGAAAGAAGGCCTGAGTATTGGATGGAGCCTAGGGGTGGAAAGTAGGGAATACCCAATGAAGCTGATAATCATCATAACTAGGGCCTCCACCCCTGAGACCCTAAAGTTTGATGCCTGCCAAGTCTTACCTTGTGGAAACTAAAAAAAAAAAAAAAAAAAAAAAAAAAAAAAAGGCAGTTGTCATAAGCAGACAAATGTCTATGTCCTGAAATGGGCTGCTATTGGGGAAGCCCTGGGTTAGCCAGAATGAGGTCTAGTGGACCACTCAATTTCAAGACTGGGTGAGTCATTCTTCAAAACAGAACTTTAAAGGATAAAATACGTTTATATAAGGGCCCCATGCCACCAACTGTGAAAATTTAGAACAGAATCCTCTATTAATCACAATAAACAACCCAGCTACTTTAGACCAGGAACCTTGGAGGTATGGATTAGGAATAGATATCTCAGGAAGGGACTTCATAGAATGGTTAGTTCTCAGGCTAATCTATAACTCCTAGTCCCACCACTTTCTTCAACTCACCAGGCAATAACCCTAAGAGAGAAAAATAATTAAGATAACTGACCTGAGGTAAGCTGTGAAAATTGAGACCAGATATGGGGATGTAAATGTTGGGTTCAATGGGTCAAATTTTTGGTACTAGCCCTCAACAAAAGTGACTATTGTGCATGCTCTGCTGGGCGGCCTCAGGCAGAGGTGGTTCCATTTCTCCTAGGATGGAATACCAATTTGAAAAGAATGCGTTGTATGTTGGTTGTATACCAGAACAGTAATGCATGGGGAAATAAGACTTGCAAAGTCTATCATTGCTCTTTCCCACCTTGCAAAGATCAGACCTGAAAGCAATCTTCTCATTCTCCATAGGAGATGTGAATCACCCTCTTGCCTCTCTAAGCAGGGGGCATAGTTCAATAAGCCCGAGGGAGAACTTTCAACTTGTACCCATATCCTAAATGTGACTAGTGAGTAAGACAAAGGCAACTATTCGGCTCTTCATATACCCCCTGCTGATGTCTGGTGGTATTGTGGAAAGAGGAACCTCCGTGACCTATTACTATCCAATTGGACCAGGATTTGTGCCTTAGTTTAGTTGGTCATTCCATCCACCCTGGTATTCCATAAGATCTCCAAGAATCCACATGGCCACTGAAGTCGGAGAGATTTAATACATTCTTTTAATCCCAACATGTATATTAACTCAATAGGAGACCCTAGAGGAGTACCTAATAAATTTAAGGGCCAAAACCAAATAGCTGCAGTTTTTAAGTCAGCACTCTTCTGGTGCTCCACTATTAATAAAAATGTGGATTGGATTAATTACATCTATTATAATCAAGAAAGAGTCATCAACTTTACTCAAGAATATTAATACATTCCATCTCTTCCATTTTGTAACCTTTAGTCCTAAAGATGTTAGCTGCTTCCTGAAGTTTCTTCCTTTGTGAAAATTTTATGTTCTCTTTCTGCCTTGAAATTAGGTATCAATCTAGTTAACAAAATTACATATAGTTAATATTTTTTATATTTAATTTTCTCTGTTAAAGTAACTGGAGTGATTTGCATATCCTGATTGAAACCTCATGATGTTTTAAAAACATTGCTAAAAAAATCTTTGAGCATTACTAAAAATGCATTTTTTTTTTTTTTTTTTTTTTTTTTTTTTTTTTTTTGACAGCGTCTATCTCTGTCCTCCAGGCTGGAGTGCAGTCGCGCGATCTCGGCTTACTGCAAGCTCCGCCTCCCAGATTCACGCCATTGTCCTGCCTCAGTCTCCCGAGTAGCTGGGACTACAGGCACCCGCCACCACACCTGGCTAATTTTCTGTATTTTTTAGTGGAAATGGGGTTTCACCGTGTTAGCCAGGATGGTCTGGATCTCCTGAACTTGTGATCCGCCCGCCTCGGCCTCCCAGAGTGCTGGGATTACAGGCGTGAGTCACTGAGTTTGGCCTAAATGCACATTTTTAATAATTCCTCTAGTGCATATTCTAAGAGTGCAGTGGGATCCTAGGTTGTTCAGGTTTAACTACAGGTTAACTACAGGTTTAACTACAAGATAATTACCACTCGTTCTACAATATGGTTAAGCCAATTACATTTCCAAAAGTGATAAAGCAGAGTTCACAGTACTCAACATTCTCGTCTACATTGATAATACAGTTTTTTCTTTTTTTTTTTTTTTTTTTTTTTTTTTTTTTTTTTTTTTTTGAGCTAAGTCTTGTTCTGTCATACAGGCTGAATGTAGGGTGCAATCACAGCTCGTGGCTGCCTTGACCTCCCAGGTTCAAGCAATCCTCTCACCTCAGCCTCCTGAGTAGCTGAAACATCAGGTGCATACCACTATGCCTGGCTAATTTTTTGACTTTTTTTTTTTTTTTTTTTTTTTTATGTAAAGACAAAAATCTCCCTTTGTGGCCCATCCTGACCTCAAACCCCTGGGCTCAAAGGGTCCTCCCATCTTAGCCTCCCATAGTGCTGGGTTTACAGGGGTGAGCCACTGTGCCCCACTTTTTCTTCTAGTGGTTGTTATATAACATTATATAACATTGTCCCTTTAATATATGTTCTTTACATTATAATGAGCTTGCATATATTTATATACATACAAAAACATTTTATGTTTTAGTGGTAGTGCTTGAAATTAAATGATGGTACATACACAGGAATCACATCTGTGCTCAAATAATCTCACCCCTGAGTTCAGCCTTGCAGTGGAAGCATCATTATTATAGAGGGTAAGTGATGTCTATAGACTTTCACACAGTGCAGCCAATGTAGGTTCAAAACTACAGTAAAAAGAGTTGGTAAATGAAAGAGAAACAATTTTAGAAGAGAAACTCTGCCATGGGTCAAGTAAGAATTTCAAAGAGAAATGACTCCATCCATTTTCCTCAAATGTAATAGTACAGGAGGGCTTTTGAAAGGTAGGGAATAAGCCTGGCTAATGACATTTGTAATGCACTTCTTATTTTAAATCCATTGACAGCATTTCCAGAACCAATGTCTTATGGAAAATTGAGGCCATTATGTTGCTCTTGTCTGCATTCACTAAACATTGGCTTCTCTATCCAGTATTTTTTTGAGAAAACAAGTATGTCACAGATGCACATATGACCACTACTGAAAGAAATTTTTAAATGGGCTAGCAGTGAAATTCAGTTCTGTAAATATGAAGATAATAGAGCTAAGATGATGATATTGACACCTTGCCATTTACTTTACCCAATTAGATTTTGCCCTAATCCTAGAAGTGTTAAAACATTTCATCATTATTTAAATCAGTGAAGGATGTGCATTAATTATACATAGACATCATCAGCACTGGGAATATAGACATTGCATCAAAAATAAGATCTCCAAATCTCCTTTACTCATAAAATTCTCTTTGATATAAAAGTTGAAAGCATGAGGATATGATCCATGTGTGTGTGCCAAGACCAAGGTTTTCCTATGCAGAAAGTCAGTTATTACTTCTAACATAATTTTCACAAGTGTACTAGAAACAAAATGCAGAGCCTTGGAGATGTACCACATCTTATTCCAACATTTTGGTAAACTATTCACAAGTCATTTTTGAGATGAAAGCCATATTTTAGGAACTAAGAAACATTTATTTTTGAACAGGTGATTAAACTACCTAGCAGATATATTAACTTTCTTCATGGTGACAATGAAAAAGAAAAATATTTCTAGCTATGAAGCTTGAATGTCAAAAAGTAACATTAAATCAGATACTTGTTATTTTGATACAAGAGTTTAATTATGACATAGCTTCTCACTTTCCTAGGCTTATACTCTGTAACTGATGTGAATGCTGAGGAAGTAGGCCTAAATTTGAAGGTTCATTTGATCTTCACAAGAGAGTAATATCACTCCATGCATTGCTTTGGTTTCATGTCTTGGCGTCCAGGTATTTTCCATACAGTGTGTGCTCATGTGTTCTCCTTCTCCATCTCTTGCACACCTTCAGGAAGCTTATTTTGTATCATGGCCACCCTATGGATTACCATGCCTTTCTCTCTTTCCTAACTGACAAATAGGTGTGACAATAACTCCTTTATTTTTCTGGGAGAAATCTGTGACAGAAGTGTGCATTGGACAGTATTAATCAAAAATAAAGTTCTGAGGTTCCCCAAAGGACTGAATAGACCCCTCCTTTTGGCCAAGGGCATTTTAAAGTTAAACTGAAAAACTGGTTTAGGCCATAATTACAAAAGGGGTTCTAACATGTCACATTTTACTCTACTTCTTTTGGAATTCAACCACAACTGACCAGTATTAACATTAAAACAGAGATCTTAAGACTGACAAAACAGATTCTGTGTAGCAATAAGATGACAAATTCCAACGTGACTCTAGTATAGCATCACATGACAGATAACAGACCCAGAAAGAAATCACACTAGCTTTAGTTAATGTTACATAATTGCAAAAGCACAAATGTCATAAATTTCAAAGAAAGACTAATAGAACAAAGATTAGGGATTCTGAATTAATTTGAATGATCAAAACTATTTCAACTATTTTTCCATTAGACACAAGAAAGCAAAAGAAGAAAGAAAGAAGGAAAGAAGGAAAGAAGGAAAGGAAAGAAAGAAAGAAAGAAAGAAAGAAAGAAAGAAAGAAAGAAAGAAAGAAAGAAAGAAAGAAAGAGAAAAAAAGAAAGAAAGGAAGGAAGGAAGGAAGGAAGGAAGGAAGGAAGGGTGAGGAAGGAAGGAAGGAAGGGGAAAGAGAGAGAGAAATGGAGAAAGAAGAGGAATTGAATACAATTTGTATATTTAATTTTCCATATTTGAATTTTTCTGGAAAATAATTGCTTTTTGAATTGAGAAACTCACTAAATATTTTACTTCAGCAAGGTGGCATCCATTGTATACACTCCTTTTGTAAACTTTGCCAGATTTGCATTTTCACTAACAGTTGCTAAAAACAGCCCATGCACAGGGAGCACTGCTACTCACTGAGCAAGTTCTCTCTTTCACTGGCCTTAGTTTTCTAATTTCTACTGCTATATATTCAGAATAATTTACTTACTCTATAATTACTTTATTTGTTATAAAAATAATAATCATAAGATTTTTCTCATATTGTTGATGACAGGGAAAATAAGCAATAATTATTTTATTGCTGCTATCACTTAATAGAGTCACTATGTACTAATGTTAAGTAATTTTTAACAATTAAAGTATTTTTCTAAATATCTACAGTAACTTAAGTTTTTATGAATATCATTTAGGAGTTTTTTGTAGCAAATATAATAATCAAGTCTGACATAGAAGAAAGAAAAATACAGAACTCTTGAGAGTTACCTGGAACAACAACTATGAATTATTCGGTTACTAGTACTAGTATTTAAAAATCTAATGTTTTCTTCTACCCTTGATTCATTATGTTTAAAATTCAAAACTTCTGGAAAATGATCTTAATTGGCTAAATCTAGGCTACATGTCTTCACCTTGACTTTTCTGGGAAGCCAAATCTGCAAGATCTCCAAAAGTTTCCAGATACTAGGCTGGATACCTTTCACACTGTTTCACCAAGATTAGCTATTTGGTTATAGAAATCTATTATTTTGAAATTATTATGTTGGTTGTGAATCTAGATCTCATAAAATAGATACACTGTATATCTTCAGCCATGCTTAAACATTTTACTAATATATAACTTCAAAGATATATTCATATAAGAGTGAGAAGCAGAAAATTGTGGGGAAGAAGGGAAGACATATAGGAACATATTTAGTTTTTCAATTAGCTTCCTTCATTTTATTCAGCATTAAAATTTTCGCTTTTGTTTTCGTTTGTTTTTGTTTTTGTTTTCCTTTTGAGACAGAGTCTCGCTCTGTTTCCCAGACTGGAGTGCAGTGGCGCGATCTTGACTCACTGCAACCTCCACCTCATGGGTTCAAGCGATTCTCCTGCCCCAGCCTCCTGAGTAGCAGGGACTACAGGCATGTGTCACCACACCTGGCTAATTTTTTGTATTTTTAGTAGAGACAGCATTTCGCTGTGTTAGCTAGAATGGTCTCAATCTACTGACCTTGCGATCCTCCCGCCTTGGCCTCCCAAAAATTTAAGCATTTTTAATGAAATAGTCTTTGGGATCATGGTTTTAACTATTACATACTAGTACATAGCAAATATGTATGTTGCTCTATATTGCTGGGTTTTGTTTGCTTGTTGATTTTAGGAATACCCTACATGAGTGTCAGAAATTGAAACTTGAAAAGAAATATCACATATTTCTTTACCTTTATACTGAATTAGACAATTCTCTCAATTATGTTATTACTGCAATTGCAATATATCATTAAGTTGATATATATCTCACTCCCACTTAATCCTATTTACAATTATCTTACAATCAATGACATATTAGAACTGATAAAATATAGTATAGTCTAGAACCATTGGTATTTAGGTCATCTCTGAATTGAAAATAAAGAGCTGGAGGGGCTAACTCAACATGAGTTAATTTAATACTGTGAGGGCTAGAAATTAGGCTAATTCAAAAAACCAAAGAAGCAAGGGTCTACTTTCTTATTGTAATGAATGTCTAAGGAGATGTAATACCATAAAAAAAAAAAAAAAAAAAAAACCTCCTGCCCTAATATATATTTATATAAAAAACATTAGGAGAGTATTTCTCCTTCTAGGATCATGGGATGTGCATGCTTTCCCTATGTCACCCTCCAAATACAACAAATGACTCTAGACATTATACATAAACCAGATATAAGAAGATTCTGAATGGAAAAAAGAAAACAGATCAGCTAGAGACCCAAGGAACAACATGGCGAATAGGTTGTCTCACCTATCTGTTTGCCAATTTCTTCAGCACCAAGTCTGGAATCTGTCAACACCAACTGGAGCTGACAAAAACCTCTTTCAAATCTTGCTCTTTACAGTCAAAGGACAATGACAAGGGAACTCTAGCAATACAAAAAATGTTTCAGAGAATAACCTATCCAATCCAGACAGATACCATAGAAAAGTTCGTGGGTTAAAACCCCTCATGTCAGCAATGGCTGAATGGGGACTTAGACTACAATGCTTGCTAAGCTGTAACAAAGTACTGCAACTCTGCCCTTGGAGTGGCATTAGAGATGGCAGAGTAGGGAGCCTGGACTTTCATTCCACTAGATATTAGTGAGGCCACCTCTTGGCATTTCAGTGGAGATCAGATAAAGAGCCTGGAATTCCACTCTTAACCTTCAGTAGTGAGACACTCTGCCACCTTCACTAGGGTGATATAATGTCTATCCTAGTGAATAGTAAGGAATTATACATAGACCAGGGTTTGAGAGGTGACTAAACCCCTATCTTGTTCTGTCACTTGAGGACACATGGGGAACAATAACAAGGCATTCCTTTCTTTCCAGTTAGTTATCATAGGAGGCGTGGGAAGGAGCCAGAACTGCCATTACCCAGGAGTAATGATGGTTCTCCCTCATTGGGTGTCAAAAGAAGCAAATAAAAAATCAAATTCTACTACAAGAGTTCAAAGGAAGTCAGTTAAAAAAGAAGGTTTAAATAAGATCCAGGGTCTTATAATATGTAATGTAAATATCTAAATCACAATAAACAATCATCATACAAGAATCAGAAAAATCTCATATGAAATAAAGGAAGATAATAAATAGATGCAACACTAAGAGTAGAGGGATAACATAATTAGCTTTAAAGGTTTTGAAGTAGCCACTACAAAAGTGCTAACATGAGCAATTATAAATGTTTGAAATAAATAGAAAACAAAGTTTCAGCAGCAGAAAAGATATTCTTAGTAATGATATGGAAGAACCAAACACAAACTTTAGAACTGAAAATTATAATACCTAAATTTAAAAAGAAAATAATGGGCTCAGAGCAAAATTGGAAGGATAAAAGAGAAAGTCAATGAACTGGTAGATAAAATAACATATATTCATTCAATCTGAATAACAAAGAGGAAACAGATTAAAAACAACACCAAAAATAAAACATGTTTTCAGAGATCTGTAAGACTACAACAAAAGAATGACATTTGTGTCATCATGGTTCCAAAAAGATAAGAAAATAAGGATGGGACAAAAAAAAAAAAAAAAAAAAAAAAACCTAAAAGAAATAATGACTGGAAATTTGGCAAAATATATCAATCTGAAGATTAAATAAGCTAAGTGAAACACAAACAAGATAAACACAAAGAAATCCAATTCAAGTCACAACATAATGACACTTCTGACAACTAAAGGCACAGAAAAACATGAAAGGAGAAAGACAGACATGACACCCTACTTTTATGGGGAAAAAACAATTAAAATGATAGTGGATTTCTCATCTAAAGGCTAGAGACCAAAATAAAATGAAGTAGCATTTTAAAGAAAACAATTGTTGGCTAAAATCCTAGAGCCAATGAATATAAACTTCAAGAATAAAAGTAAAATCAAGACCCTCTAAGATGAGGGAAAATTAAAATAATTTGCTGCCAACAGACATAACCTAAAAGAATAGCTAAGTGAAATTCTCTAAGCAGAAAAGAAATGAGAAAAGAAGGAATCCTGGAACATCAGTATATAATAAAAAAGAGTAAAGACAGTAGATTCTCTCCTCTTGAGTTTTCTGAATTATATTTGGTGATGGAAACAAATTTTAACAGTGACATGTTTATAAATGTATTTTGATAGTTATATTATAAATAAGGGAAGGCAAAGGAATGTAAAGCAAATAAGGTTTCTAAACTTTGCACAAACTAATAAAATAAGAAAAAATTAAAAAGTAAAGAGCCAAACTGAAATCCAAAATTCAAATGGAATGATTAAACCCTCATACATCAGAATTTTATTAAACATAAATATGTAAATGCAGCAAATAAAAGATGAAGATTCACAAAGTGGATTAAAAATATGCCTCAACTATCTTCTGTTAACAAGAAACTGAAACTCACTTCAAATATAACAGTATAGACTAGTTGAAAGTAAAACAAAAAAAAAAAAATGAAAAAAGTTTACTATGCAATACTAATCAAATGAAACTAGTATTGGCTATTAAGTAGACTTTAGAACAAAGGAAACTGCCAGAAACAAATAAGGCATTATACAATTATAAAAGAATGACTCTCCCAGGAAGACCAAGCAGTCTTAAACCTATATATACCGAATACATGGCTACAAATATATGAAACAAAAACTAAAAGAAATGAAATAAGAAATAGAAAATTCATAATTATATTTGGAGACTTTAACACACCTCTCTCAACAATGTATAGAGAGAAAACGTGCAAGAATATACATCTTAAGACCATCAGCTATCAGGATCTACTCAACATTCATAAAACATTCCACTCAACAATAGCATAATAAACATTCCTGTTAAGTACTTCTAGAGTAAATACCAAGACAGAGCCAATTTGGGGTCATAAAACAAACCTCAGCAAATTACAATAGCTGAAATCATACATAGTATGTTCTCTGACCACAATGGAATAAAACTGAAAATCAGTAACAGAAACATAACAGGAAAATCTCCAAACCCTTGGTAACTAAGCAAGACTCTAACAATTCATAAAGAGGAAATTTCAAGGAAAATGAAAAATATCTTTAATTATATAGAAGCAAAAATACAATATATCAAAAATATTAGGATGCAGGTAAATCAGTGATGATAAGAAAATTAACAGTCTGCATTATAAAACAAACTGTCTAAAATAAAATATCTTAGTTTTTACATCAATAACCTAGAAAAAGTGGAGTAAATAAACTCAAAGCAAGGAAAATAAAGAAAAATAATGAAAATAAGAAATTAATGAAATTAAAGACAGATATAAGAGAGAAAATCAATGAACCAAAGAGCTGCTTCTTTGGAAACATTAATAAATCTCATAAAGCTCTAACAAATTAAAAGAGAGAGAGAAGATGCAAAATTACCAAATCAGAAATGAGATGAGATAATATTACAGACCTGTGAGATAGAAAATGCACAATGAAAAAATACTATGAACAACTCTCTACATGTAGATTGATCCGTAAATAAACACAAACTACTATGTGTCACCCAATATGTTAATTTTAAATATACTATAACTATTAAGAAAATTCAACTCATGACTTAAATAATCTAACTTCCATTCCCCTATCCTTCCAGCATCTCCAGAACTACTTGGTTTCACTGGACGAACACCTAAAGAACTAAGACTCCATGATCTCTTCCAGAAAATAAAAAAAATAAATAAAGAAACTTTTCTCATTTGATTTTATGAAGTTAGTATTACTGTCATACCAAACCAAATATAGCACAAAATTAAAATCTATAGATCAGTAGTTCTTTTACGTATACAGATGAAAAAACTCTTAGCAAAACATCAGTAAATAAAATTTTAAAATATGTAAAAAGAAGAATACATCTTGACCAACTGGGTTTATTCCAGAGTTGCAAGACTTTCAATATTCAAAAATGAATCAATATAATTTATCATATTAATGGTATAAAGAAAAAATTCATTATTAGATCAACTTGTGCAGAAAAAGGTAAACATCTACTATCAAAAAACTCTTAGAAAAATACAAACAGAGGAGAAATTCCTCAATTTGATAGGGGAAATCTTTAAAAACCTACAGCTAACATATTTACAATGATGAAAGTTTGAGAGGTTACTCCTATTATATGTAAGAGAGAACAAATTCTTTCTTACCGTTCTTATTCAATATAGTGCTGGAAGTTCTATCCTGGGAGTCAGGCAAACAAAGAAATGAAAGACATAAAGATAGGAAAGGTATAAATAAAATCGCCCCTATTTGCTGATAACAAGACAGTAAAAAGGATTCTACAAAAATCTCCTTAGAGTAGTAACAGAGTTCAGAAAGTTCACAAGAGACAAGATGAATATACAAAAATCTATTAGTTTTATATATACTAGCAATGAACCCGTCGGCATCAAGTTTAACATATGTCATTTACAGTAATTCAAAAATAAAATACTTGTGTGACAAAGCACATACAGTAATTAAATGTTGTCAACTACCCAACACTGAAGAATGAAATTAAAAACTAAACAAATTATGAATATATATATATATATAATGTTATTGAATTAGAAGGCTCAAAATAGCAAAGATGTCAATTTTCCAAAAATGATATAGAGATTTAACACCATTTTTATCACAATCTCAGTAATTTTTTAAATAAATATTCAAGTTTATTTTAAAACTTATATGGAAAGTCTCTATAAGTAAAATGACTAAACAATTTTGAAAAAAAGAATGTCTAAAATAAAAAATAAAAACAATCTCAAACAGTGATGCAGATAAATTTGGTCACTCACACTTTGCTACTTGTAATGTAAAATGGTACAGCCACTTTGTAAAAGTGATTTGCATTTTCTTTAAGAAACTAATCATACAACTACCATATAATCCAAGAATTTCATTCATGGGTATTTATCCTACCAAAACAAAAATTTATGTTCACTGAAAATACCTGTACACAGATGTTTATACAGCTTTCTTTGTAATAGCCAGAAACTGGAAAGATGTTCTTCAAGGAGTGAAAAGTTAATAAACAAACAGTGACACATGTGTATTATTGGTTACAACTCAGCAGTACAAAGGAATGTATTATTAGCACACAAAAACGTCTAACTCAATCTCCAGAGAATTATACAGAGCAAAAAAAGCCAATCCCAAAAGATAACATTTTTTGCTAGATTTATTATTTTTTTGCTAAAGATAGAATTTTGCTAAAGAAAGCATTCTTGGAATATGGATTAGTGGTTGACCAGTGCTAAGGAAGTGGTAGGGGCAGGAAGGGAAGTGAGCATGGCTATAATAGGGTACCATTAGGGATGCGTATAGTGTGGAATTATTCTCATTTGGACTGTATCAATGTCATTATCCTGGCTGTAATATTGTACTACAGTTTTCCAAGATGTTACTATTGAAGAAAATTGGATAAAGGATATACACAACCTGATTTCTTACAACTGCAAGTGAGTCTACAGTTATGAAAAGAGAACTATTGGGTACTGGGTTTAATTCCTCAACAATGAAATAATCTGTACAACAAACCCCTGTGACACGGGTTTACCTATGTAATAAACCTTCACATGTAGGCCCGAGCCTACAGTAAAAGTTAAAAAAGAAAACATGGTAAGAATGTGTGTGTGTATGTGTGTGTGTATTCTATATATACTCTATATATAGAATATGTTCTATATATACTCTATAATATATATTCTATATATAATATATAGAATATATATTCTATATTCTATATATACTCTCTCTATATGTTTTATATATTATATATATATATTTTTACCAAAAGAAAGTATCATGCTTAATTATGACCCAAAGGATATTCATCAGACAAAAGAAGTGCCTCTGAGGAGGTATAGGCATGGACATGTAAGGGGCCCGAGGAGGGCATTGCAAAAAATACTTAGTCAAGGTGTGTTAATTTTCCAGGGACTTGGGTGGACAACCTGGCCTGTCACAACTAAAGAACTGTAACAGTAGCTATACAAATTTAGGACAGCTTTGGAACATAAAATGATACAGAATTTCAGCCAGACATGGTGGTGTACACCTATTGTCCTAGCTAATTGCAAGACCGAGAGATAGGTTCGACGTTGCAGTGCGCTATGATCACACCACTGCACTTCAGCCTGAGTGACAGAGTGAGATTCCATCTCTAAAATTAAAAAAGAAAGAAAGAAAGAAAGAAAGAAAGAAAGAAAGAAAGAAAGAAAGAAAGAAAGAAAGAAAGAAAGAAAGAAAGAAAGAAAGAAAGAAAGAAGAAAATTGATGCTAGAATTTTATCAAGTCTGTCCTTAAGTAGAATTTTTTTTTTTAATATTTTTTACTTTTTTTCTATTAACAACTTTGGTTGTGTGGGGTTTTTTTTTTGTTTGTTTTGTTTGTTTGTTTTTGCTTAAACACATACACATTTATTTTGTGGTTACCTAATGTTTGTAAGTGTTTCTGGGTAGATAGGATGGTGAAGAGGGATAAATGATTCAGGCTGATAGAGACTGCAATTTTCAATACATTACTTCCAAGTTCGCATAGGTCATTTCCATTCAGTTGGTGGAAGGAAAAAGAGTATGGAGGAGAATTGTTTGTGAAGTTTTTATGGGCTAGACCCGATAGTCAGACACTCACTTCCACCCTCATTCCATTGGCCAGAACCCAATCACGTAGCCTCACCTAACTGCAAGGAAAGCTGGGAATGTTATGTGATCCAGCTGTGAGTCCAGAGGAAAGACAAAAATGTGGAGTTCAGGAGGCTGTTTTCTTTGCTACACTTCTCTCTTCATCCTTTGCTCGTTCTTTGAGTCTTTTCTCCTGTTTATTCTTCTAATGGGGGTTGTGCACTTTGTTATGTTTTTAACATTTAAACCAGACAGGGTTAAAACAAAGATATAGAAATAGAGATTTGGTGTTCCATAAATTGAGTAGGTAAGCAAAATTTGATTAAATGTGATTGAAATAAGACTGGAATTATTCTATTTATTTTCTTTACACCCCTACTCCACTCTGTGAGGTTGTATTGTTTTATTTTGTGTTGTTTTGTTTATTTTCTCTTCATTTCTCATACAATTTTTAGTGTAGATCATGTGTAGAAAAAGAAAATCCTATGGAGAATGTTGTCTGAGTTAGCCATCTACTCAGTGAAGTTTCAAACTGAAATTTCTTTACCTATATTAAGTATTATGCCCTGTGCTTGGCACAGAAGACTGCCAACAAATTAGAATTACTCATTTTGTTTTTCCTTTCTTTCTCTCTTTTTCTGTTTAATAAACTCTATTCCATTCCTTCCTTTTCCCTCTTCTCTGACTCAGAGTTTTCAAGCTTCTCTCCTGGATTTCTTTTTCCAGATGAGTTCATTGTTTCTGAATCATATTCTCCAGACATTTCTTAGGGCTGGTTCTATGTTTCAATGAAACAAATGATATTAACTTTTAGGTTTGTACCTCTAATGGTCGTGCATAATGAAAGCATTGTGCTGTTGCTTATCAGATTTATCTCCCTGGAAGGTGGGGATAGGGATTGTTAGAGCAGAAATTCAAACAGAAAATAAATAATTTTTAAAATAATTTTGGAAGCATAAGTCCTAAATTCTAAATCCTTTACGCTCCTGCTCCTCCTGTGTTATACCAAGGGTCAGTCCTCAGTCCTGGTGAACAGATCAAATCTTGCTCCCCTCCACTAGCATTATATTTTTCTCTCTACATCTCCACTGAGCTCTTTTATTTTCCTCCCAAGGTGATTCCCTATTGAGTTGAAATGACAAAATTTATTATTTCAGTGACTCTCTTGTCAATACACTCAAACATTTCTCTTCCCCCACCATATTAATATATGTGCATTTTTAAAATTAATATACTATAAAATAAATATTTATGTAATAGAGAACAAAATTGTTACTAAAATATTTTTATTTTTGATTATTTCAAGCTTTCCAAAAGGGTGAGTCAAAATATACGCTTCGGTTCTGGCCCAGCAATGAATATCACAGAATTGAATTCTTGTTTAAAATAATCTCAATAATTCACTTTTTGGCTGAAATCATGTCAGAGTTGATTATCCTTTCCAATCAATTCTAGGTGATACTTTTAATTATATGTTAGTAGTAATTTAATGTTTTGTGGCAAAAATATTTTATGTTATTTATCCATTTGTGACTCTTAGCTAAATCTAGATAAGATAATAATATATGTTACTGTAGCCACAGATATTTCTAAATGACGTTATTCACCAAGAGAGAAGAAAAAAGCAAATATGACAATTTCCAACTTACTATTCTATAGAATATCCTCTCTTGAGATGTTTTACTTAATATATACTATCCTTAAGCACAATAGATTACAAACAATTTATAATACATGAGAGTTACCCTTTTCTTTCATCCCTTACATGTAGACAACACATTTTGAATTACATTAATTTGATGGATATGAACTGTCGTCTGTATGTTATTTTGTATTTACTTGATAACTAACTTAATCAAGTTACTTTTCATGTACATTGACAAGGTCTTCTGCTCATTCTACTTCTTCAGAGAGTATAAGATCAAGGTGACATAGCTTTTAAACAAGAATGTATTAGAAACAATCTCAATTCCTAAAGCTGTATCTTGGGCCAGCATACTGTCGGCTCCAAGTTGCTACGTCTTAAGAGTTCCTTCTTTGTTTCTGGTAGCTCCTTAAAGAAGCCTTTTCTCATTTCTCCTTCTAATTTAGCCAGCTTATGTTTTGTCCTTCACTTTTTTTCTCCCCTCAAAAGCACACTGAATGCATATTGTTCGCCAGGAAATATGTCTTTTCTGCTTCCTCACAGCACACTGAGAAAACCAGATTCAAAAATATGATCACATAGCACTGTTTATCATCTTGTTGATTTTCCTGTTGATATCTCTGTGTCTTTCATTAGACTCTAAGCTAGTTCAAGTTATAGTCAGTCATTGTCTTTTAGGTGTTTATAATTTTAGTGATCTAGAGAGTATTAGAAATGTTTATAATTTTAGTGATCTAGTGAGATTTTTTTTAGCGATAAAAAAGAGATTGCAATGTATATTCATTTGGTGCAGCAAATAGTGCTTCTGTTTCTGAGTATGCAAATGTTTTTTTATTGTGGCACTCAGCAAAACATCAAATTGTCATAACTCCTTTGTTTCATCCTACTGTTGTGGGAGGAATTCCTGCCCTAGGGTTATGGGAATGGCGTGGCACAGGACACACAACATTGGATAGGTAAGAGTAACAGCAGATTATTAGTCACATATATGCACAGCCTGAGGGAATAGGATACCACATGCCATGCAGTAGCCACATGGGGCTGTACTTGGGAAGAGGGTAAACCAGGGACTGTGGGAGGGGACAGGCTTTCTAGTGTGAGGAGCATGGTGTGCTCTTGTATTTAATGGAGAGATGTGATTAGCTTATTTGAAACATTCTGTAGACCATCAGAGAATTGAGATCCACTACTCAAGGAAAAGCAGAAATTGCATTTGGTCCCCTGGAGAAGGAGGGTTGTTTGATGAGGAAACCTTACTCATGTGGGCAGAAGGAGAGGGGTACGGGGGCTAGGCCATTTGAAGCCCTTTCAATTTTACCAGATATCAATGCAGCACATAATATTGAGCCTTAACTTTAGTCCTTATACCACACAAATCCAGATATACAAACTAATTTATTCTAGCTGGTATTATCTTCACATGGAGATGAGCAGATTGAGGTCTTACCTTTGGTTACACTTTTCAGTAACCACAAGCAAGGCATATTAAAGATAATTTTATTGAAATTTTTCTCCTATAGAATTAATTTATTCTTACATATTAAAATATTTTATAAGTAATGTTTTCTTACTTTTCATTAATTTTTACAAATGTGATTGAAATATTCCTGAGTATACAGAAAACTGCTGACTGACAGCTGTTGAAAGCTGTCTATCAAGGTGAAGGTGAAAAAGAAAATATGTAAGCCAAAAAAAAAAAATTATCAGATGCACATTAGTTATCAAAATGAATTCTATGCAAGCACTAAAGGAAAAGTTCCCAATATGCACAACTATTATCTGAAAACCATTCAATGAATAAAAGTACCTGTGAAATTGCTGAATCTCTAGAGGAACTGAATACAAATAAAAGATTTATGCCATTTTCAGCGCACTACAGAAACATAGTAGAAAGTAAAGTTTGCATAATTGAAATTTGGATAATACAGTGAATAGTCAGGGGAAAATAGTAGGAAATCTACATACTTTGTAAATTGATAAAACAGTGTGGTCACAATAAAATGAATATTGAAAATACGTAAGTAAAATCCATTGGGAATAGTAATGAAATATTTAGTTCATTTTTATTTTTGTCATACTCAAAAGTCAAATGTCATTCAGATTAAATTGATTGCTATTTTGATGGATTAAATCTTAAAAAGTTAACCAATATGCAAAATGAACAACAAAAATATAACATTTACAATGGGGAAATTAATTTAAGGATATAGAGTAATATAACAAATCTCAAATGGTAGAAACATAAAACATATATGGAATTATCTCTGTATTAAAAAAAATTGTAACAGGGTCATATACAGAATCAGACATTTACTAGTTATCATACATAGAATTGCTATATATGTAATTAGCTTCAAATGATTTATCTTGATATTTCATTCACTCAGACATTGCTTCTGTCACTATTTCATGACTGATCTACCACACATAATCATTCTGCTAAGAAAATAACACAAAACAGTTGCAAACATAACAGACATGGTTTCTGCTTTCATAAAATGTGCAATATAATGTTGAATTTCTGGCTGTAGTTCTGGCAGTTAGACACTCCGTAGTTGAAATTTGAGATTATATATTGTTTCTGTCTCAAAGAGTGCTATGCAGTACACCTTTCTGTGATGATGAGGATATTCTATATCTGTTCTGTCTGCCAATATTAAGTAATAGAAATGTGACTAGTGAGACTAATTTTTATTTAATTTGAATTAATTTCATTTAAACTTAAATAGCCACATATGGCTAGTGGCTACCACATTGGCCTGAGTGGCAGAACTATTGTAAATATCAAATGTACATAAAGCAGTTAATATAGTGCTTAGCACATAGTAAGTGCTTAATATCAAGTAGTTATTAACATCAATGATAATGATGGCAATATAGGTTTCCTGGGAAAGAGATCTGTCATGTTTGGGGCTACATTTTCCCTTTGATCTGATTCACATCAAACATAATTCTTAGATATATTCTGTTGTTCAAGCAGTTTATTATGGCAGCAGTTTTACAAGATGTATAGTAGGAGTGGGCTGATGTCACAAGCCAGATGTAGTCAGGGGCCAGATGATGGGAGGGTCTCCATTTGGAGACAATCTCAGAGTTTGTCCTGAGAATACACATTATTATACGGGTATTCAGTCTGTGTCAGGTAGCAGGTGTTTAAGCATCTCTTCCATATTATTAATATGTTCAATAACTATTAGGACTATTAGATATGGGTCATGTTTTGGCACAATTTTGTATGTGCTACATTTGGAATTCTTGTAAGAGTGAGCTTTGATTCTATGGTTTATGAGAGTTGCATCTGTGCTAAAGTGACCTTTTTCCCTGTAAATTCCTTGGTCAGGATTGGAAAGTCCCAAGTTAGGCTGCATCACACTGCTAAGTGACACATAGAGTAGGCTTTGCGAGATGTTTAAGTGGGCCTTATGTGTATCATTAATCTTATAGCCACAATATGCTTCTTATAGTACACTACAAGATCAAATAGTTTAAAAATGAGAAACACTTTTTTCATATTTTGATACTAAAGTTCACTAATGAACTTATTTCTGAGTAATCATAAGATAAATATTACTTTGATGCTTATATTCATGGTATTAAAATTTAATATACATTAAATGAGAATAAAGAAAAAAACACAACTAAAACACAATAGTTAAGTAGCATCAATTTCTCAGAAAGGTGAGTTCAGATACAAATAGCATTCAACGTAAGAGGCAGATCATGTATTGCCCAGATGGGACACTTGAAGATTTGTTTCCAGTTCAAAAGAAGGAATATCTACAAAACATCCCAGAATAGCAACAGAGTCCTTTATTTTTTTTTTTTCAGGCCACAGCACTGCAGATCACATGGTATAGTGATGCCATGCTACTACACCTCTGCCATGTTATAAATACGTTCAATAACTATTAGAAATGGGTCATATTTGGCCATGATTTTGTATGTGCTAGATTTAGAATGTTTGGAAATTGTTGATATCTTGGTAATAATACTATGTTTTCGGGTAAAAACATTGCAGAGGGTGAACACAAATTCAAAATAGCATGCTATCTAGACTGACTCATATTCTAACTAGAAATTATTCTTCACAAGAAGGTACACATTGGGAAAGGAATTACAGTAGTCCTAAAGCCTAGAGTTGTTGTGGATATAAGAAGTTACTTCATAGAAAACTGTGATAAATATTAGTTATTTTTATTTTGTTGGTACCATCATAAAGTGCTGACTATCCAGACTCACATGATATACTAATCTTATTCAGCTCTGAGCTATACTACTAATTAACCAAATACATTAAAAGAGAACCACAACAATGCTACATCAATAATGGTGGGGCCTTGAGCTTGTCATAGACAGCTTCCTAAGGCTACTTTTCTCCACAGGACATATTTTGGGTTTACAATACCAACTGTGTATGGTACAAGTTATCATGGAGAGTCGATTAGTCTGGAATTTCTCCTTGTTCATATATTGCTACTAGTTCATGCTAGCAGTATGTAGCATTGTTGTGGTTCCCTTTTAGGGTACTTGGTTAATTATTAGTATAGCTCAGAGCTGAATAAGATTAGTATATCATGTGAGTCTGCATATTCAGCACTTTATGATGGTACCAAAACATAAAAATGACTAATATTTGTCATAGTTTTATGTGAAGTAACTCATTTGCCCAATCATAGCTGGACAAACTGCATGATTAACTTTGCATCAAAGCTATGAATTATAAGATCACAAACTGTGGTTTTATTTACAATAAACAGCCCTGACAGACCAGTATGCCCTGATGAAAATATGATTTAGGTAGTAATTAGTTCACAGCAATACTTGGAAGGACTCCTACCCCATTTCATTACTGGACCTATATCTAACAAAAATTTTTGCACATTTTCACTGTGGGATGTTCAAATTTATGAAAAACAGTATTATTCATAAGAGTCCCAAACTGACAACAAATTAAACATTGACCAGTAGTTGAATAGGCAAATAAGATATGGTATATTCCTTTAACAGAATGCTATGCAGCATGAAAAATGAATGAACTATGGCAACGTATGTTTTCAGTGGGTGAATCTCTGAATATATGAGTTTAAGAAATCAGACAAGAGCACACTTACTGTACAATTCTATTTATTAAAAAATTGAAAGCAGGCAAAGTGAAACACTAACATACAGAGACGGATATTCAAGTGTAATCCTACAAAGCTACAAAGACCGGTGTGAATACTGTAAGCCTTCATAGTGGTTTTCCTTAAGGAGAGTAATGGAATTATGTTTGATGGAATGATGGAAAGAAGTTGAATGTTTCTGGAGCTATCAAAATGTTTTGTTTCTTATCTTAGATAATGATGATATAGAAGTACTTTTTTTTTCTTGGGAGGTTTGGAGGAGTTATTTTTTAAAATGATGTGTGTCGCTGAACTCATATTTTATTCAATTTTTTTTTTTTTTTTTTTTTTTTTTTTTTTTTTTTTTTTTTTTTTTTTTGAGACAGAGTCTCCCTCTGTTGCCCAGGCTGGAGTGCAGTGTCAAAATCTGGGCTCACTGAAACCTCCTCCTCCCAGATTCAAGTGATTCTCCTGCCTCAGTCTCACAAGTAGCTGGGATTACAGGCATGTGCCACCATGCCCGGCTAATTTTTGTATTTTTGGTAGAGACGGGGTTTCATCATATCGGTCAGGCTGATCTCAAAATCCTGACCTCAGGTGATCCACCTGCCTCAGCCTCCCAAAGTGCTGGGATTACAGGCATGACCCACCATGCTCGGCCTATTCAATTTTTCTCTATGTGGGTTTTACTACTCAATAAACTTACTTTACTACTCAATAAAATTACTTCCACTCATATGACTTAAGGGGAGACTGTCTCATTTGAGCTCACAACCATATTCTGGCAAAAATCTGATTGTTCAGCAAGTATCAGAGATTGCCTTAAGATACAGAGTTTAACAAGAATATATTCCAATTGCTGTCACTAAAATCAAATTCTTAACATTGGACATTGAAGGAAGACATAGAAGTAACTCTGGTAGTCAGGAAATAACAAAGTAACTATAGGCATAACCTTCTTCCAAAATGTGGGGAAGTATTGAAAACTGTGCTATCAAAAGACTCTAATATATTTCAGCAAAAATATGTGGCTCAATCTGAATTGAAAAATTAATTCTAGGATTTGTTAGATATGTTAATTGGTTCAAATCAAAATTAACATATGAAAAGGAAAGAAAGACACTGAAAATAGACTGTGAATTAAAACAGCAAAAGAGGTAATAGAAATAAACCTTACATGTGACAGCCTGTCACCTCAATAAAATGAGGTTGTGTGGCAAAAAGGCAGTCATTGCAAAAAACTATGACACCGATATCCAAGAGCAGCCTCAATGTTGGTCACATAGACACTTTCTTTACAAACATTCATGTCATTAATCTTCTCTCAAAAATCGCTGAGGTATAAACATCAGCTAGACTTGCATTAGCAAAAAATGCAAAAATGAATGTGCCAAACTCTTTCTTGCTGTTTCTATTTATACACATTATAATAAGTAATGCCATATGAGAGAGGCCAGATGTACTGAATGCTTGCTTTTACCTGCCATATATGTAGAGCTTACAATGTGTCTTAAGACATTTAGAAACTCATTTTTCTATATGTATTTTGTCTTGTGTTTGCTTTGTAAAATCTTTCCTAGAATGGGACCAAAATGAGATTTACATTAGAGTAATCTTGTTTATTTCTATATTATCATATAAGTCATTTATTACTCATGTAAACATATATTCATACCTATAGACCAAGATAGAGAGAGAGCTAATTTTTCTATATACAATTTAAAAAATCATAGCATGTCATAGAAAATACAATAAATACATGTTAATATAGTAAAGTTAGAGAAACATCTGTATATTCAAAGCAGTATGCAAAAGGCTAAAGAAGAATATAAATACCTGCAATGATGCACATCATCTAGGAGTCCAAACAGAAGTAATAAAATGAAATCTTGGTGCTCTTGTTGGGGTGTAAAGGAAAACATTATGGAGACAGGTAGGAGGAACTCTGACTTAATAAAGGGCAAAACACTTTGTAGAATTTGTTAGGAGAGAAGAGGTAAGTACAATCCATGTAAAGGAAAGAATACATGGAATGGATCACTACATGTGCAAGGCCCTCAAGTAGTTTCTTCTGGCAATGATAGAGTTTGCTTAGGTAAGAATAGTAAGGTGATACTGGACAGGTTTGCTGGACTCGATCACAAAGAGTTTTAAGTTTCCTGGAAAGTCTGAAAGATCAAAATAAGGTAAGACAAAGGTGAAAAGTGCACATCAAACTCTGACCTTGATAGCAGTGGTAAAGATTAAATGATGTAGTGCGGGAAGGTGTCAGAGAAACCATAGGGTATTAGTGTTACTGTAAACAACACTAACATCAAACAACATCTGAAGGGGATTGTTAATAAGTTAGTGGTAAGGGGATGAGATAAACAGAAATGTGTGAAGAAGGTATTTAGAATTTAATACTCACAGGATTGCAGTAAGTTATATTTTGGAATCAAGAGACAGAAAGGCACTCTTAGACTGATAAAGGTCCTGACTTGAGTGCCTAAAGGATGATGGGATGATGGTAAGAAACACTGAATATGAAATACTTTTAAAGGAATTAAAAAGAACTTAGACTTTGGACACATTAATATTGAAATTGTTATGGGACATAAGTGGTTGTATCAGGTATTCAGTCAGTAATTTCTGAAATTTGAGGAATAGATTTGGCTATCATGTACAGATACTGAAGTTGTTGCTATGTAAAAACAGGAAAGACCTTGTCAAAGAAAACTGAAAATTCAGAACTATAACTTACGGAAAGCTTTAGTGATTATAAAGCTAAATTTAGAGACTATGTAATGATTATAAAACTAAATTTAGAGACTATATAAAGATAGAGCATATAATGTCTATTATATAGATATCTCACGTCGTGAAATGACATTTAAACAGGGAGAGAGAAAAGAAAGATATAGAAGAAGGTTATGAGTTAAATAAGTACTGAAATATTTTAGATTTGGCCCAACCTTAGATAACACAGTTGATGACTAAATTAACATTTTATTTCTATTGTGTGACCTTTTCTTAAAATACCCCTATCTAAATCTAGTATTTTGTTTCTACTTCTCACTTTTTAAAGAACTTTTACGTGGCAACAGACTCACAAAATCGTTGATCAACTGTGGTAAGGATCGTAAGGTGAAAGCCCTAGAAGTCATGAGTAGAAATGCTTAGTAGGACACTTGGCCTAAATCATTGAGAATGATTAGAATGTAAGTCTCTTAAGTCAAAAAGTTTGTTATCCTCTTTTATAAATTTTGCTGTTATTTTCTTTGGCCTTTATTTGTTATCCAAAATTCCATACCTGGGACATAGTATGCACTCAATAACTCAACAACCTGTGTTGGATTCTGCAAACTCCCAATATTACATTCACTTTACTTTGTACATCATATTGTAATATACACAGAGATTATATATACTGTACTATATAATTGTTAGTTATATCCATTGAAATTGAATACATGTCATTACCTCTAATTTATTAAGCCAAACCATGTACAGTTAAAGAGATTGGCCATGGTTACTTGACCATTGTTATCCTGATATTGATATTTATACATCCTGACAATATTCCTTAATATAATGGCCGTCATGGACAGTACACTGTACTATTTTTCTTCCTTTACAATAACAAATACTTATTAGAATATACAAAAGAAGCAAAGATACTACTTGTAATATAATAAAGTGGTATAAAATATCAAATGATGTTTTACAGGACATAATAAAAATGAGATCTTAAAAAGTTTTGTGAGATTTTAAAAAGCTCACACATAACTTATGAGATCTTTAAAAGTTGTATTAAATATATGAAAAAAGACTGTATGTATAAATTGATAAATTTGATATATTTGTGAATGAGAGAAGTCCATATAATGATTAATGCTTTATAGTTTGGTTTATTAATTCAAAGGGACCCTAATGAAAATTTCAGTAGGGAGGTGTGTATTGTCTACTTGAGTCTGTGGTGTATGAAAATCTAATTTTAAAATTCATATGAAAGAGTAAAGAAAAAACTGTCAACATAAATTAAAAGAATTCTATTGAAAAAAACTTCTGTAAGACATAGATAGGAAGCAGTTTTATACATTATAATATTGCCAGTGATTAAAAAATAGCAAAGAAACAGATAAGAAAGTCAAGAACTGATCCGACATATATGGAAATAGACATGTTGATAAAAGGGGCATTACACTGAAGAAATTCATTACCTATAAAAGAAGTAAAATATAGATACATTCCTTACACTGTATATAAATGTACATTCTGTATGGATTATTGATATAAATGTAAAAGCTAAAACTCTAAAATGTAAACAAAGTACCACATTTCGTATGTGCGATTCTATTCCTCATGAACAAGTATTCATGCTGGCATGGGTGATGGTTACGGGTAGACTCAGAAACATGGACTTCTACTGACCAAGACCAATCTGGCTACATTCTTTTCTGAGTGGCCCATCTGCCAACATTAGATAGCAACTTTGTAATGCAAAAGAAAGTACAAATTTGTCAAACAAGAGGAATTCCTTTATATACCCAAACTTACATGTCTATGTAGTTGGTAAGCATGGCTGTCACAGTTGCAAATTCACACACACAGAAAAAAATCAAAGAAACAAAAAAAACTTGAAGTCAAGGGAAGATAATGAGAAATTATTGTAATCCCAGGCATTGAGACGCTCTGATATAAATGTGTACATTGGTACAACCTCTACAGAGAGATTTTTCCTAATATCTACATGAATTCTGAACATACTTACCCTTAGACCCAGAAAAATATTGTTGATTTATATTTTACTGATAAACTTGTACACATGTAAAATAATTTTTATCTGAGATTATTATTTGCAAGATGATCTGAAATATCATAGATAGGAATTAATCTAATTTACCCATCTAGAGAGACATTATTAAATAAATATGGTAAAATCAAACCATGGTATACTATGTACCTTTATAGAAGTCAGTCTTTTGTGCTATGAAGTGGAAATTTAAGATAAATTCTAAAGTGAAAAATAAGTACTGCATGAACAAAATGCTTAATGAGTATTTGGGTAAAAATGTAAATAACCCATATTCACTTACATGTACAACAAATCATTTTAATAGAATTTTCAAGGGGCTAATTGTATTGACTTTCTTCTCAAGAAAGAAAATGGGAGGTTAAAAGTAAATAGCCATAATGGAGACTTAAACTTTTAGAATATTTTAAATATTGCCTTCTATCAAAATATTATCTAATAAAATAGTAAGTTAACTAAAAATTGTTCATGGAGGTAGAGAAGAGATGGGAGGCAATAAAGACAGTATTTAAAAATAAAATGGAAAGTATATGCTCTATGACCCAGCAATCCCTTAATATCCTTGAGAATACTGGTCAGAGAGGAATACAAGTTATGAGGAATGAATATTATGGAATGGTCTTCTGCATTTAGAGAGAAAAAAAAATGCTGGATCTACATTCAGCAAATTGGTCTTTAAAACATGCTATGAAGAAAAGAAAGAAAATTGCATCTAAAGCATAACGGCATTTTCATAAATTCAAAATTTATGCATAAAAAGCAACATTATATATCCTACAAGGATATATATTAATACTTATCAAAGAATATATACCAAATACTTTAGCTATCTAAGAAGAAAGGGTAGTATTAGTGACGTTTTGGTGCAAAAAAAAAAATTACCCCAACATGGGCCAGGAGCGGTGGCTCACGCCTGTAATCCCAGCACTTTGGGAGGCGGAGGCGGGCGGATCACGAGGTCAGGAGACGGAGATTACCCTGGCTAACATCGTGAAAACCCGTCTCTACTAAAAATACAAAAAGATTAGCTGGGCTAATTAACTACTCGGGAGGCTGAGGCAGGAGAATGGCATGAACCCGGGAGGCGGAGCTTGCAGTGAGCTGAGATCCCGCCACTACACTTCAGCCTGAGCTGTCTTAAATAAATAAAGAAATAAATAACCCCAACACCATATCTATTACTTCAAATAGTTTCTGAGGGTAAGACATCTAGAAATGGCTTTGCTGAGTGGTTCTGATTTAGGCTTTTTCTTGAGGCTGTAGTCAAAATGTAGCCTGGTGCTATAGGCATCTAAAAACTTAACTGGGATTGGAAGACCAACTTTCCGGAACAGTTTGGATAACATAAGGCTGTTGGCTGGTGACCTCAGTTCCTTGCCCTATGGGCTTGCCCACTGAGCTAGTTGAATGTCTTCACAAATTGGCATCTGGATGCCTCCAGTGTAAGTAAACTCAGAAAGGGAAAATTTAACACACACTTAAATAGAACAATAATTTATTTACTCCACTTATAATTTCTTTTGCTGTTCAGAAGCTCTTTAGTTGAATTAGATCACATTTGTCAATTTTGGCTTTTGTTGCAATTGCTTTTGGTGTTTCAGTCATGTAGTCTTTGCCCATGTCTATGTACTGAATGGTATTGCCTAGGTTTTCTTCTAGGGTTTTTATGGTTGTAGGTTTTACATTTAAGTATTTAATACATCTTGAGTTAAGTTTTGTACAAGGTATAAGGAAGACGTCCAGTTTCTGTTTGCTGCATATGGCTATCCAGTTTTCCCAGGACCATATAATAAATAGCGAATCCTTTCCCCATTGCTTAAACAGGCAACCGACAGAAGAGGGACAATTTTTGCAATCTATCCATCTAAGAAAGGTCTAATACCAAGAATCTACAAGGAACTTAAACAAATGTACAAGAAAAAAACAACAATGTCATTAAAAAGTAGGTGAAGGATATGAACAGACACTTCTCAAAAGAAGGCATTTATACAGCCAACAAACATACGAAAAAAAGCTTATCATCTTTTGTCATTAGAGAAAGGCAAATGAAAATCACAATGAAATACCACCTCACACCAGTTAGAATGGCAATCATTAAAACAGATGCTGGAGAGGATGTGGAGAAACAGGAATGCTTTTACACTGTTGGTGGCAGTGTAAATTAGTTCAACCATTGTGGAAGACAGTGTAGTGATTTCTCAAGGATTTAGAATCAGAAATACCATTTGACCCAGCAATCTCACTACTGGGTATATACCCAAAGATTACAGATCATTCTACTATAAAGACACATGAATACATACGTTTACTGCAACACTATTTACAATAGCAAAGACTTGGAACCAAACCAAATGCGCATCAATGATAGACTGGATAAAGAAAATGTGGCACATATACACCATGGAATACTATGTAGCCATATAAAATAATGAGTTTATGCCCTATGCAGGGACATGGATGAAGCTGGCAACCATCATTCTCAGCAAACTAACACAGGAACAGAAAACCCAACACTGCATGTTCTCACTCATAAGTGGGAGCTGAAGAATGAAAACACGTGGACAGAGGAAGGACAACATCACACACTGGGGCCTGTCAGCGGGTTGGGGGTAAGATGAAGGAGGGCATTAGGACAAATACATAATGCATGCGGGGCTTAAAACCTAGAGGACACTGTGGTTGATGGGTGCAGCAAACCACCATGGCACATGTATACCTGTTTAACAAATCTGTACATTCTGCACATGTATCCTAGAACTTAAAGTATAATAAAAAATAAAAATAATAATTATCTTATAATTTCCTGATATGATAGTGACACAAAAATGATATGATTAGCTTGATTTTATGTTCCTAAATACAAAGAAAAGCACAAATAAACATGTGTCATTCATAGTCACACAGCTATTTATGCATTCTCTTGATAAGCATATTTCCAACATCTTTGCATTACACATGATGATGTAGTGAAAATCTTTGTATAGATTTCAGTGTGAACTTGTGATTGATATACACTTATAAATGGAAATGTCACCTTTTGTAGGCACAACTCCCTTTACACTTGGTGATAAATTTCTTCCCAAAGTGGACATAGTAATGCACAGTCCCACCAGCAGTAAGGAGAGTTCCCATATATATTATCCTTACTGAACTTGATTTTTTTGGCAAATCTGATAGGAAATGATATAATGTTTTAAATTAGGTGTTTCCCAATTACTAATGTTTTTGAGCCCCTTCTTATAATCAGTTTTATGTTAGTATTTCCACTTCTGTGAATCATCTTTTCAAGGTCTTCTTCATTTGTTTACTTGGGCTATTTATTCTTTGGGAATTATTTTAATAATCTGATTAGGAATCTTTGACCTTGTACTGCCTTGCAAATATTGTCTCCAAATCTGTGGTGTGCCTTTTTTTAGGTACCTGTTGATGGACCAAAATGATACTTTCATTTATACTGCTTTTTCTTAATAGATTATGCTTTTTGAAATTTGCTTAAGGAATCCTTCCCAACCTGAGATTATAAATATTCTTCTCTATACTTTTAATGAAATTTTCAAGAATGTATTTTCAATTCAAATCTTTAATATGTCTGAAACTTAAGTATATTGTTATAATAGGATAGAGTTGCATTTTACTTTTTACAGTGGTAACAAATTATCCTACAATTATTTTTGTATCGTTGAATGTATTTACTTTTTCTACTGATTTTTAAATGTATTTTCTTACATGTTTAAACGTACACATGCCCCATTCTGGGTCCTCTAATTCTTTTGGTATATTTCTACATAAAATGGCACCAGTAGCAAACTGTCCAAATTACTGACCTTACAATAATTCTTTATATCTTGTTTAACTTGCCATTTTAATATCTTTATATATTTCTGACAAGTTTAGTTATTTATTTTTATACCAACTTGGTAAGTTTCACTTAATATTTTTGCTTTTAATTGGAATTTTTCTGAGTTATAGATAAACTATCAGAGGATTAAAAACTACACACTAGAAAGGATTCTCTTCTAGGTAACAGGTATACTTCTGTTTGTTTAGGTATTTTATAGCTTTAGTAATTTTCTCTATAAATGTCCTAAATATCTTTTATTAAGTTTATTACCAGGTAACTTACAATTCTTGCTGTTATTGCAGAACATAATTTTTTATTATTACATTTTAAAAGTTGTTCTGGTATATAGAAATGATATTGATTTCTGGATCTTGATCTTATATCTGGCAATCTTGCTGAAATTTCTAATTAATTTTTATTGTTTCTAGACTTCATTAGATTATATATGTTGGCAACTGTATCATGCTTAAATGACTAACTTTACAATTGTTATATTTAATTTATTTTATTGGTTTCTTATATTATCTAAGGCCAATAATGTTTTCAATAATATAGGTGACACTGGACCTACATTTCTTGTTCCTAACTTTAATATATTTCTCAAGTTTTCCTTCAGAATGATGTGTGTTCTAAACTCCAGGTAAAGCAGTTCTCTTCTAGTTTACTAAGTGTGTCTTTCTTGGTTACATGGCTTTTAAACATGAATGAGTGTTGATACATATAATTTTTCTGAACCCATTTAAGTGATTATATTGATTTTTAATAATCTAATGTTATATAGACAATTTTTCTGATGACAAACTACCTTTATATTTCCTAGAAAAATTCTGTATTTTGTTTTATATAATTTACTTAGGTGGTATTTATGTATACCTTTGTAAATAAGATTGATATATGTTTGTCTTAGCTCTATAAAGCACATTGCATTGGTAGTCATTTCAGTGTCAGTACTGTACTAGTCTCATAAAAATGAATTAGGTGTGGGCTCTCCTCTGGTTCTGAAAATTCTGAAATAGGATAATTTTTTATGTTTCATTAAGTTTTGGTAAAACATGTTTTTAAAGGTACCTTGATTTGGTATCAAGTGGAGATTTTTAGATGGAGATTTTTTTACTATCATTTCCATGGTTTTGGTTTAGAAATGTTTTTAATTTTATTGACTAAATTTGGACAACAATTTATTTGAAATTACCATTCCATATATGTTTCAAAATTTATTGAAATATAGGTTTTTTTCACAAGGTGTTTTAAACCTTTTATAACAATGGTTTTCTTTATTTATTCTTGATATCCATGTTGGATTAATTTTAGTTTTTACTTTATAAATTTCATCTCATCTTAACTCTTTTATTGCTTACTTTCATTTTTACTCTATTTTATTATTTTCTTGCATGTAATACTTATCTCACTGATTTTCTTATATCTTTATTAAAAACATTTATAACATAAAAGTTACCTCCGAATACAATGTAATCTCTTTTCTGTAAGATTTGGTATTTGATATTTTCAATATTGTTCAGATTTAAACTTTTAAAATGTACAGGAACTTTCTCAGTAACCTATGATATTTTTATTCTCAATAATCTAATAGATAAGCATTGGAAAATATTTATCTATTTTTAAATTCTTTGAACATTTGTCTTTTTCTATAGTTGGCTAGATTTTTCTTTTTTTTTTCTTTTTTTTTCTTTTTTTTTTTTTTGCTAAGTATTTAAGCGTCGTATTTGATGTATAGAATCTCAGTTCCACTTTCCCAATTTGAGTCAGTTCAAGGCCTTTTCTCCTTGAAGATTTCCAGAATCCTCTCTTCTATTTTCACTTCCTGTTTTAGACTTTTTTTATTTTATTTTATGGGATCTGAGTTATTCTGATTGGTATTTGATTTAAATGCTCATACAGAAATTTTAAGTATTTTTAAAAGAAATATTTTCAGACTATCACTTAAGTTATCTTCATAGACACAAGCAAGCAAACAAAATTTACATAAACTCTTATATGATAGTTTAGTTATGAAGTTTATTCTGAATCTTATGCATTCCTTAAACATATAGAATGAAGTACTTCATTCTGTTCTCTCCTTGTTTTTACCATAAAATGAAGGCTTCTGTGATCTATTATCTTAATTTTGTAGAAAATCTTCTTTTATTCCTCTGGTAACTTTTAATAATTTTCTTTTTTGTTTTTGCTTCTTGTGTTTTACAGTGTCAAGGACAAATATCTAGTTATTAATTCATTTTATTTATCTTCTTCAGAACTTAGACTAAACTTTTAAATTGAGAATTTACTTATTTCTTCTATTCTGAAATATTTTAGCCATTATGCCCTTGTACATAGCAACTCTGGTTTTAACCATTGAGCCTGGTATTAGTTTATTGCTTTCCATGAAATATATTTATTTTCCTTATATTACTTTGAACCATCTGTCAATCTCACATCATGTCCTGAGTCCAGTAGGCCTGTATTTTGTGGACCACTTGGAATTAGTATTTTTTTTCAAAACAATTTTTATTTTATGTTTTGCAGATTGAACATGCTTTTTAAATTTGTCAATTTGTCTTTTTTAGCTTTAATTTGTATTGCTATTAATATTTATTTGAGACAGAGAGGGAACTCAATGAATGAATTTATCAAATTATTTCAACTTTTATTTTAAATTCAGGGATACATGTGCAGGAAGTGCAGGTTTGTTACAAAGGTAAATGTAAACCATGTTGGATTGCTGCACAGATCATCCATTACCTAGGTATTGAGCCTAGCATCCATTAGTTATTCTGTCTGATGCTCTCCCATTCCTTAACCCCCACAACAGGCGCTCATGTGTGTTCCTCCCTTTTATGTGTCCATGTGTTCTCATTCAGCTCCCAATGGTAAGTGACAACATGAGGTATTTGGTTTTCTGTTGCTGCATTACTTTGCTGAGAATAATGGCTTCCAATTCCATCCATGTCCCTGCAAAGGACATGATCTCATTCCTTTTTAATGCTGCATAGCATTCCATGGTTTATATGTACATTTTCTTTATCCAGTCTATCATTTGATGGACCTTTAAGTTGATTCCATGTCTTTGCTATTGCGAATGGTGCTGCAATAGCTGCAATGAATATACACAGGCATGCATCTTTATAACAGAATTATTTATATTTATTTGGTAAATACCCAGAAATGAGATTGCTGGGTCAAATGGTATTTCTGCCTCTAGGTCTTTGAGGAGCCACAACACCGTCTCCTGCAATGATTGAATTAATTTACACTCCCACCAACAGTGTAAAAGTGTTTCTTTTTATCTGTAACCTCACCAGCATCTGTTGTTTCTTGATTTTTTTTTTTTTTTTTTTTTTTTAGACAGAGTCTCGCTCTGTCACCCAGGCTGGAGTGCAGTGGCATGATATCCCCTCACTGCAAGCTCTGCCTCCCGGGTTCACCCCATTCTCCTACCTCAGCCTCCTGAGTAGCTGGAACTACAGGCACCCGCCACCATGCCCAGCTAATTTTTTTTGTATTTTTAGTAGAGACAGGGTTTCACGGTGTTAGCTAGGATGGTCTCAATCTCCTGACCTCATGATCCGCCCGCCTTGGCCTCCCAAAGTGCTGGGATTACAGGCGCGAGCTACTGTGCCCTGCCTGTTTCTTGATTTTTTAATAATAACCATTCTGACTAGTATGAGATGGTATTTCATTGTGGTTTTGATTGGAATTTCTCTAATAATTAGTGATGTTGAGCTTCTTTTTTTATGTTTGTTGAATTCATGCATGTCTTCTTTTGAGAAGTGTCTATTCATATCCTTTGCCTACTTTTTTAATGGGTTTGTTTGTTTTTTCTTGTAAATTCGTTTAAGTTCCTTGTAGACTCTGGATGTTAGATCTTTGTCAGATGAATATATTGCAAATATTTTCTGTAGGTTGTCTGTTCAATTTGACGATTTTGTGTGTGTATGTGTGTGTGTGTATGTGTGTGTGATACAGAAGCTTTTTAGTTTAATTATATCCCATTTGTCAATTTTTCCTTTTCTTGCAATTGCTTTTGGTGTTTTCACCATAAAATCTTTGTGGCTGTGTCCTGAATGGTATTGCCTAGGTTTCTTCTAGGGCTATTATATTTTGGATTTTACATTTAAGTCTTTAAACCATCTTGAGTTAATTTTTGTATATGGTGTAAGAAATGGGTCCAGTTTCAATTTTTGGCATATGGCTAGCCAGTTCTCCCAGCACCGCTATTACATGGAATCCTGGACAATAGGCGAAAATGGCAGATAGGCCAGACTGCCTTGCAGCTCCCACTCTGTTGAATAGAGCAACTTATAGAGGCTCACATCATGCACTTTGGCTCCAAGAAATACTGCACGAACATACCAGGAAAGCCAAGATAATCCACAGACCCTTGGAAGGCAGCAACTTGCCTCTGCAGGCTTTGAGACAGCTGAAAACTGTGATTGCCCAAAGGGTGAGGGGGGACATCTGTCCTGAAAACACATCCTTACTGGGGAACCTGAAGGCCCAAATCACAGGAGAAGCATTAGATCTTACCTTGAGCTGAGATGAATTCAGAGAGTCAAGTGAAATATAGGACTAGAGGAAGCAGTGGGAAAAGCCCTGTAACCGGCACTCTTGGTCCCAAGGGATGCCATTTCTGACTTTGTCCCACAGGGGTCCTTGGGGGTGGGCTGCCAGAAGAATTGGGAAAAGATGACAGAAAGAAGGAAACTTCCAGTTGAACTATATAACAATTTCAAAACAACCCAAAGTTTCCTGTACAGAACCTGGGACACAGAAAACCTGGAGTGTGGATAGCAGCACAGAAACTGCAGTAGATAGGGAGAGGTAAAACCTGAAAGCCCTGCCTGCTTTCTCAGCAGGGAGGCATGTATCCTAGAGCAAGTTCTCAGTCCTGCTCACTGGCTGCCTGGAAATAAACTCAATGCTGTTGAGGTGTGTGTGTTGGGAAGGCATATTGGAAGAGAAACTGGCCTTGTGGGCTGCATGGGAACTGGGTGAGGCCTGTCACTGCTGGCTTTCCCTCACTCCCCTGGTGACCTGTGTCATATAGCAGAGGCAGTCATAATTCCCGTGGGAACATAACTCCCTTGACCTGAGAACCACACCCTCATCCTCCACAGTGTCCACAGCAAGCTCAAAAAGAGTTTGAGTTCAGAGAGTTTTAATCCTGCCCCACCTGATGTTATTTTTCTATGTGCCCTGGTAGCAGAAGACAAAGGACATAATGCCTTGGGATCTCAATGATCCTGCCCACAGCCTGAGAAACCTGAATGTTTATTCAGGTGACCTTAGGGCAAGCTCGTATCCTCCCTATACTACTGTAGCTGATGCTGTAGAGGCCAACAAACACAAAGCCAGTGCATTAAACAAAACCAGAAACAAGAATACTCACAGAGTCAACTTTACTCCCCTGCTACCTCTACCAGAGCAGGTGCTGGTATCCATGGCAGAGAGACCTGAAGATGGATCACACCACAGGACTCTTTGCAGACACTCCTTAGTACCAGCCCAAAGCCTGGTAGTCCTGCTGGATGGTTAGACCCAGAAGAGAAATATCAATCACTGCAGTCTGGCTCTCAGGAAACCTCATCCTTAGGGGAAAAGGAAGAGCACCACATCATAGGAGCAACTTGCAAGACAAAAGAATCTGATTAGCAGCTCTTGAGCCCCAGATCTTCCACTGTCATAGTCTACCCAAATGAGAGGGAACCAGAAAAACAATTCTGGTTATATGACAAAACAAAAGTATTTAACACATCAAAGGATCACACTAGCTCACCAGTAATGTATCCAAACCAAGGCAAAATATCTGAATTGCCAGAAAAAGAATTCAGAAAGTCAATTATTAAGCTACTCAAGGAGGCACCAGAGAAAAGTGAAGTCTAACTTAAATAAATACATAAAGATACAGGACATGAATGAAAAAATCTCCAGTGAAATAGATAGCATAAATAAAAAAACAATCACAACTCTGAAAATCAAGGACACACTTAGATAAAGGTTAAAATGCACTGGAGATTCTAACCAATAGAATCAAACAACTAGAAGAAATAATTTCAGAGCTTAAAAACTAGGCTTTCAAGTTAACACAATCAACAACAACAACAACAAAAATCCAAACGAATGAACAAAGCCTCCTAGAAGTTTGGGATTATGTTAAATTACCAAATCCAATAATTGGTATTCTTGAGGAAGAAGATAAATCTAAAAGTTTGGAAAACAGATTTGAGGGAATAATTGAGGAAAACTTCTCAGGCCTTGCTAGACATCTAGATGTTCAAGAAGCTTAAAGAACACCCAGGAAATTCATTGCAAAAGATCATCACCTATGAACGTAGTCATCAGGTTATCTAAAGTCAAGACAAAGAAAATAGTATTAACTATGAGGAAAAGCATCAGGTAACCTATAAAGGAAAACCGAGATTAACAGCAGATTTCTCAGCAGAAACCCTACAAGTTACAAGGGATTGAGTCCTATCTTTGAACTCCTTAAAAAACAATTACCAGCCAAAAATTTTGTATCCAGCAAAACTAAACACCATAAATGAGGGAAAGACAGTCTTTTTCAGACAAACAATTGCTGAGAGAACTCACCACTACCAAGCCAACACTACAAGAATTGCTCAAAGGAGTTCTAAATCTTGAAACAAATTTTTGAAATACACCAAAATAGAACCTTCTTAAAGCATAAATCTCACAGGACTTATAAAACAATAACACAATGAAAAAAATATGGTATAGCACAATGAACAGAATAGTACCTCACATCTCAATATTAATATTGAATATAAATGGCCTAAATGCTTCACTTAAAAGATACAGAATGGCAGATTGGATAAGAATTCACCAACCAAGTACGTGCTGTCTTCAAGAGACTCATCTAACAAATAAGGACCTCAGTAAACTTAAGGTACAGGGGTAGAAAAAGATATTCCATGCAAATGGGCGCCAAAAGCAAGCAAGAATAGCTATTCTTATATCAGGCAAAACAGACTTTAAAGCAACAACAGTTAAAAAGACAAAGAGGGACATTGTATAATGATAAAGGATGAGTACCAAAAGAAAATATCACAATCCTAAATATATATACATATATACACCTAACACTGGAGCTCCCAACTTTATAAAACAATTACTACTAGACCTAAGAAATGAGGAGGGCAGCAACACAATACTAGTAGGGGACTTCAGTACTCTACTGACAGCACCAGACAGGTCATCAAGACAGAAAGTCAACAAAGAAACAATAGACTTATATTATACCCTAGAACAAATGGACTCAACATATTTACAGAAAATTCTGCCCAGCAAGAATATACATGATATTCATCAGCAGACAGAACATTCTCCAAGACAGATCATAGGATAGACCACAAAACAAGTCTCAAAAACTTTAAGAAATCAAAATTATGGATTCTCTCATACCACATTGGAATAAAATTGGAAATAAACTCCAAAAGGAACTCTCAAAACCATGCAAATACATGGAAATTAAACAAACTGCTCCTGGATAATCATTGGGCCAACAATAAAATCAAGATGGAAATTAAAAAGTCTTTGAACTGAATGACAATCATTCCACAACCCATCAATCATCTGGAATACAGCAAAAACAATGCTAAGAGGCAATTTCATAGCATTAAATGCCTACATCAAAAAGTCCAAAAGAGCAAAAATAGACAATCTAAGCTCACACTTGAAGAAACTAGAGAAATAAGAACAAATCAAACCCAAACCCAGCAGAAGAAAATAAACGACAAAGAGAAGAGCAGAACTAAAATAAGTGGAAACTAACAAACAAAATACAAATGACAAATGAAACAAGAATGTGGTTTATAAAAGATAAACAAAATTATCAGACCATTAGTGAGATTAACCAAGAAGAGAAGAGAAAAAATTCAAATAAGCGCAATTAGAAATGAAACTGGAAATATTACAACTGATACCAGAGAAATACAAACAATCACTCAAGGCTACTGTAAATATCTTTATGCACATAAACTAGAAAACCTAAAGGAGACAGATAAATTCATGAACATATACAACCCTCCCAGGTTTATCCAGGAAGAAATAGAAACTCTGAGCAGACCAATAACAAGCAGCAAGATTGAAATGGTAATTTAAAAATTGCCAATAAAAAAAGTTCAGGACCAGGCAAATTCATAGCTGAATTCTATCAGACATTCAAACAAGAACTGGTACTAATCCTATTGAAAATATTCCAAAAGATAGAGAAACAAGGAACCCTCCCTAAATCATTCTATGAAGCCAGTATCACCTTAATACCAAACCCAAAAATATATATAAATAAAATAGAAAACTACAGACCAATATGCCTGATGAATATAAATGCAAAAGTCTTCAACCAAATACTAGCTAAATAAATCCAACAGCATATCAAGAAGATAATCCACTATAATCAAGTGAGTTTCACACCTGTGATGCCTGGAAAGATTAACATGCACAAGTGAATAAATGTGATACACCATATAAACATAATTAAAAACAAAAATCACATGATCATCTCAATAGATGAAGAAAACACAAAATACAGCATCGCTTTATGATTAAGATCCTCAGCAAAATTGACAAAGAAGGGATAAAGCTTAAGGTAATAAAAGCTGTCTATGATAAACACACAACCAACATTATGCTGAATGGGGAAAGGTTGAGAGCATTCTCCATGAGAACTGGAACACGACAAGGATGTCCACTTTCACTACGTTTATTTAACATAGAACTGAAAGTCCTAGAGAGGAATTAGACAAGAGAAAGAAATAAAGGGCATCCAAATCAGTAAAGAGGATGTCAAATTGTCATTGTTTGCTGACGATATGATGATATACCTAGAAAACCCTAAAGACTCATTCAAAAAGCTCCTAAAACTGATAAATAAATTCAGTAATGTTTCAGGGTACAAAATATACAGAAATCAATAGTGCTGCTATACACCAACAGTGAACAAGCCAAGAATCACATCAAGGACTCAACCCCTTTTACAATAGCCACAAATAAAATAAAATACTTATGAATATACCTAAACAAGGAGGTAAAATACCTCAAGGAAAACTAAAAAAAACACTGTTCAAAGAAATCACAGATGACACAAACACAGAAAGAAATGAAAACACATCCCATGCTCATGGATGGGTAGAGTCTGTACTGTGAAACTGAACATACTGCCAAAAGATCTACAAATTCAGAGCAATTCCTATCAAAATACCACCAACATTCTTAAGAAAACTAGAAAACAAATCCTAAAATCATATAGAACCAAAAAAGAGCCTGCATAGCCAAAGAAAGACTAAGCAAAAAGAGCAAATCTGGAGACATTAAATTACCTGACCTCAACCTATACTATATGGCCATAGTCACCCAAGCAGCATGGTACTGGTATAAACATAGTCATATAGACAAATGGAACAGCATACAGAACCCATAAATAAAGCCAAATACTTACAGTCAGATCTTTGACAAAGCAAACAAAAACATAAAGTCAAAGAAATGACCCCTATTCAACAAATGGTACTGGAACAACTGGCAAGCCACATGTGGAAGAATGAAACTGAATTCTCATATCTCACCCTATACAAATGTCAACTCATGATCGATTAAATATTTAAATCTAAGACATGAAACAATAAAAATTCTAGACGATAACATTGAGAAAACCCTTCTAGACATTGGCTTAGGCAAAGACTTCATGACCAAAAGCAAATGCAACATAAAAAAGGATAAATAGAAGGGACTTAATTAGACTAAAACATTTCTGTACAGCAAAATAAAATGAAATAATCAGCAGAGTAAACAGACAACTCTGTGACAAAAGACTAATATTCAGAAACTGTGGGAACTCAAGTCAGCAAGAACAGAAAAACAATCCCATCAAAAAGTGGGTAAGGACATGAAAAAACAATTCTTAAAAGAGGATGTATGTATGGCCAACAAGCAAGAAAAATGCTCAGCATTACTAATGATCAGAAAAATGCAAATCAAAACTACAATGCAATACCAATTTATTTCTTCCAAAATGTCCTTAATCAAAATCTTAAAACATAATAGATGTTGGCATGGATGTAGTGAAAGCGGAGCAATTTTACACTGCTGCTGGGAATGTAAACCAGTACAATCATTATGGAAAACTGTGTGGAGATTCCTTACAGAACTGAAAGTAGATCTACCATTTGATCCAGCAATCCTACTGCTGGGTATCTGCCCAGAGAAAAAGAAGTCATTACATGAAAAAGACACATGCACATGCCCAGAAAGCTGAGGCTGCAGTGAGCCACCATTGTGCTACTGCACTCCAACCTGGGTGACAGAACAAGACCCTGTCTCCAAAATAAAAAAGAAAAAGAAAATAATTACCTGAATTTCAAGTTTTATATTTTTTCTTATATATTTAATGACTCACATGTTATCTTCTTCCACAATGAATATGAATATTTAAAAAATACAAAAATACAACAGTGAAAACAATTATTTGATATAAAAGTAAAAGAATATGATAAAATAAGATGAAACACATCAGTGTTTTATAACCAAGCCTAAAACTTTATTTACATGATGGATTTAGCCATACATCTGTGCTCAGTTGACTAACAGAACAAAATATAAATATAAACAAACTTCTCAATTTTAGTAAAAAATGTCAGTTACTAATAAGTAATGACTCGATTCCCACACATTGAGATTGAGGAATTATGGGAATATATACTCAATTATGAATAATGAATTCTTTTGTTACCTAAGAAATGCAAAATAAAGTTCAGAGTTATGTAATGTTAATACTTTCTATGAAAATCTCTCTCACTTTTTACATTAATATGGTACTGAGTATCCATAAACTTAACTATTGCTTTGGATACTGCTATTATTATCAGCTAATCTGAAAATGGTGTGTTTGTGTATATGTGTGTGTATGTGTGTGTGTTTGTGTGTATACATTTTGAGTGTACTTATGATGAGTTTACTTTTCTAATATTACTTGACAAAATTTTGCAGTGTTTTAAATACATTCATAAAAATCTAATTAACAGTAACAATAAACTTAAGGCAGAGGTATTTTCTACCTAATAATTTATTTCAAACAAATATGAAATAAATGACTTCTTCTAAAGGTTAAATACAAGAAAGACAAGACACCATTTTCTGTGAATGGCATATCTATGTAGTTAAATATAAATCTACTCAATAAACACTTCTTAAGGAAGCAGGTTAAAAGCTTTAAGATGATAAAAATATGGTTTCCACCTTTAAGGATACTACAAATATGAACTGGCAGACAGGTCAGGAAAAGTAACATTGGACATGAAACTTGGAAAATGCATGATAATTTAGCAAAGACAGACAAAAGGGAATAATATAAGCTCCTCCATGTAAACAGATATATTCACCTGTCTTATTTACTCCTGTGTCTGTGTAACAGTGCTGAGAAAACAGTTGATTCTCCATTAATAACTATTTTCTAAATTTGAAACATTCTAGAAAGCAGGCTTTCTAAGCAAGGGACACATAAAAGATTTATGTATAATTTTTGTATATTGTCAAAAAATATCCAATTGTTTCCACACTATAATTTTTTACAACCATACTGAAGAGGTCACGTAACTTATCTTTTATTCAATAACCTTTGTTTCCTTAACATGCTAATTGACTTGAAGAGTGTGTGAAAAATAACTTACAATTGTACACAGGTTAAAAATAAACAAAACTAATGGAGATCACAGTGGAAATTTAGCAAACTACATATCCTATTTATTTAGCTTTAACTCTCTAGCTTTTGCTATGAGGTCTATGTGTAACTCATCTGTTTTATAGTAGACCAAATTATTTCTTATACAGAATTCACAGATATATTGGAAACCATAAAAACCTATACTTTCATTTCCAGTTTTAAATGTCATCTGTCTAAGCAGCCCTTGAAAAAACCTCCTCCACCTTTTTCACTAAAGCAGTTAGGTAGAGACGTGAAAAGATGAAATTGCACAACACTATGAATTGGGACTCACTGTCAACTTATTGTCAGAATATGAGGGGAATTTCCATTAAATACAAGGCCAATGGGAGTGGATTAAATATATAATCAGTATGATGCTGCTGGTGTGCTTGCCTGACAGAAAGTAGATAGACCTTTATTTCTTCCCCTTTTCTCTAATCTTTGGAACAGAAACAAAATCTGAACCAAGAAGAAAATTGGATAGCTATGCTTCTACTGACTGCATGCTAAATTTTAGGCAGTGTTATGGTTTCCCATAACCCCTTTCCTGACCCTGACCCCTAAT
Source organism: Rhinopithecus roxellana (assembly GCF_007565055.1). Taxonomy (NCBI): domain Eukaryota; kingdom Metazoa; phylum Chordata; class Mammalia; order Primates; family Cercopithecidae; genus Rhinopithecus; species Rhinopithecus roxellana. The sequence continues at coordinate 70,648,233 of NC_044550.1, read as the reverse complement.
AATATATCTCATTCTTTATCCATTTAGATATTATGATTTAAACAACAACAACAAAATTGGATTAAGGGAAAGAAGGGTTTATTTGAAATTATTTGAATTCTGATAATATGATTCCCATAACTAGAGTACTAACTGAGGAGGGGGAAATCAAGGAAAACTCTAATAGAGTTATTTTCTGCATTAAGTAATTTGTTTAATATTCTCCGTCTCCTAAGACCATTAGACATGTTTAATGTGGTGGAAGAGGACCCACGTCAACAGGTGAAAACACTCAGAAGATAAATGGCAGGCAAATACTGGAAATCAGTCTGGGAATTATGTATACTAAGATCTATAACTTTATATATTTACACATACAAGTTGTTTGGATGTGATATCTCCCCTTACAACAATGGATTACATATGAATAACCGTATTAATGATAACTTTCATCTAAAATGCCTCTCCCTTTCCCCTACCCCATCTCACATGAAGTCACTCAATTACCTATTATCCTGCATTACCTTCTTCATTGTGCCTATTACCTATGAACTGGGATTTATTTATTTTTCTCTTTGTTATTAGTGGTCTTGATGAATAGATTCTATGCTCAGTGAGTACTGGGTCCTTAATCTGTTTTGTTCCCTGTTCTGTGTCCACATTTAGAAGAGTGTCTGAGACCTACTAGGGGCTTGACAAGCATCTACCAAATGAAATAGTGAAAGACAGAATGAATAAATTCTGAGAATTCAGCAGAAGGAGCCTCATTGAAATGTTCTATTCTAAGACTACGAGATAAAATTTTTGACAGCTTAGCTTCCTTAATAGGATACAAACCATGACACCTACGAAAGTGGAATAGGATGCCTAGAACAACTGGTTAAAAAACAGCAACAACAAAGAACATAAGTTGAAGCATTATTGAGAGGAAAAGATTGAAGGAAAGCCACCAAAAAATGAACATGGTTGCATTATGAGGTTAATTTATACCTACCAGCATTTACTGGGATTTCTAGTGTTTTTCTAACTATGCCCAACTAATTTAGTTAAGCACTAATGCTGTCCAGGTTTGAATATATAAGGGTATTCATAAGGACTATTAGAATTTGAAAAACATGGTACAAGGAATGTCTCTGTCCTAAAACTGTGATCCTTGTAATGGGCTACTTCATGAAATCACACATCTGAAAGTGTATGATTCATCCTGTTTTCTTTTTTCTTTTTTTTTGTAAGATGAAGACACCGTGGTACTTCTGATGTATCTTTGGAATGAAAATAGGTCAGAGCCTCTTGCTGAACTCTCACAAGGTTTTTTTTTTTTTTTTTTTTTTTTTTTCTTTTTTTTTGTACAGAGGAGTCAGGTCTTTAGGACGTTCAGATAACTCCTAGCAAAATTGTTTAGTGTATTTATCTTGACACTAAACTTTGTATTCTGGATGACTTTCTCTTCACTGTGTGTATGTAAATGAGACTTATAAACAATTATTTAAATTAACACTCAGACATATTGTAGCATTTGTATACTCTTTTCTATGAAATTTATGATTACAACAAAGACAGTAGAATGTAAAACTTATATCTGTAGTGTGGCATATCTGGAAATATAGAGACTGGTACAATTACTACACCTTAAGTCAATTACTAGGATAAAATTCACATCGGGTATATTTATAATAAGGTATTACAATGTAAAAAACATATCAGTGGTATTGATAACTAACTTGGGATTCTTAACTGGAATGAAGAAAAGAGATATAAGAGGATAAAAATGGAAAAAGCCGTATAGTTGACCCTTGAACAACATGAGTTTCAACTATGTGGTCCACTCACACTTGGATTTTCTTTTGCCTCTGCCACTCCTGAGATAACAAGACCAACCATTCCTCTTCTTCCTCATCTTTTTGCCCATTACATGTGAAGATAATGAGGATGAAAATCCTTATTATGATTCACTTATACTTAATAAATAATAAATATATTTCTCATCATTTTGATTTTCTTAATAACATTTTATATTCTCTAGCTTACTTTATTATAAGAATACAGTATATAATACAAGTAGCAAAAAACATGTGTTAGTTGACTATGTTATTGGTAAGACTTCTGGTCAATAGTAGGTTATTAGCAGTTAAGTTTTTGGAAGTCAAAAGTTATATGTAGATTTTCCACTGCATGGAGGGACAGTGACCAACTCTTATATTTTTCAAGGTTTCATTATATATCACTGAGGACAGAGAATAAAGATCCAGTATAAGAATTAAAAGTGTTCTTGATAGAAAAACATGATATTTTTAAGAAACATTATTATATGAAATATAGTTGTGACATTACTGCTTTGAAAATAATGTACAAGTACTTATTTTGAAAGTTGTACTTCATTCAACAGCAAAATTAATAAGAATTTCTGTGACAAAAGACAGACACCTCCTGGTAACATTTGTGTTGATTTAATGTCTTCATCAGTTAGGGATAGAAAACTGCTCAAAAGAGTTCTTATTTCACAATCTACATGTGTATCTAATCAGTTGTACACCTTAAAATAATTATCAATTAAATATCAATAAAGGTAGGCAGAAAATTGCCCAGAAGGAAATAACAATTAGGATGATACCATAGTTCACATTGTATAAGTATGTTCTGGCTGCCATAACAAAATAACAAAGACTGGGAGGCTTATAAAGGACAGAGTTTCCCTTTCTATGGTTCTGGAGGTTAAGAAGTCCAAGATCAAGGCACTGGCAGGTTTAATGTCTGGTGAGGGCCTACTTCTTCATAGATATCTGTCTTTTCATTTTAACTGCATGTGGTGAAAGGGCAAGAGACCTCTCTCACAAATCTTTTATAAGGACACTAATCACATTAATGAAGGTTTTGTCCTCATGACTCAATCATCTCTGACAGATACCACCTTCTAATATTCATCACCTAGAGGGTTAAAATTTCAATGTATGAATTTGAGGGGATGCAAATATTCAGATTGTGGTGCATATAAATGCTGGAAGAAAAGTGATCAATGCTTCAAAATTTTTGAATGGAAGCAGTCATGTTTCCTAAATTTTACATTCAGAAAATTTTATTTTTATTTATATCTATAGTCCCATACATACAATACAGAAAATATTCTACTAGAATTCTCTTATTCTTCAAAACAAGAATATTTACAAATATTGCCAGGGGTTCTTAGAATAAACAAAATCCACCAATCAAGTCTGGAAAGTTTCATCAATTAATTGATATATTAAATGATATTAAATTGGTTATAGAAGTGCTTATATGTTTAGGGAAAACAATGCTTTACACAATCTGCTACTGCTGCTAGCACAGAGACTTCTCCACCCCTCGTGGTGAACCAGGTTTGCTACCACTGAAAACCTGGGGCCATTACAACTACCGCTACCACCACTGAATACTGATAATCTGCTCCCTATTATGGCAGGAAAAAATGAACATTTCAGAAGAACCTATTGCATCTTATTGCTCACTTCTGAATTAAATACTTATGTGGGTGTTCTTATTGAGAAACTAAGTAACACATACACAACTTAATTGTAAAAGAGAATGGATAATAGGCTCTGACTTCTTTTTCAGCAGCACCTGTGATTCAATACATAGGTCTGGCCTCAAATATTAAAAAGGCTATTCAAAAGATGAAGGGCAGTCATGAATATGGAAAACATCCATGATGGCATCAAAAACAACAAAATACATGGCGAAACCCCATCTCTACTGCAAAAATACAAAAATCAGCCAGGCATGCTAGTGAGCGTCTGTAATCTCAGCTACTCGAGAGGCTGAAGCAGCAGAATCGCTTGAACCCAGGAGTTGGATGTTGCAGTCAGCCAAGATCGTGCCACTGCACTCCAGCCTGAGTGCAGTGGCACGAGCAAGACTCTGTCTCAAAAAAATAAAATAAAATAAAATAAAATAAAATAAAATAAAATAAAATAAAATAAAATAAAATAATAATAAAATAACAAAGGAAAGCAAACTGACCAACCTACCAACCACTGAGAACTGAACACAAGACTTGTTCCCGTTGATAGGGACATGAAGAATGGGCAAGTCAGGGTACACTATAATCTCATCTTTTGGATTGAACTATAAATTTAGGAATCCTGAAGGATTATGTATTCTCATTATGGATTGCACAACCAGGGAATAAACGTTAGACCTGCACTACTTTTTCAAGCTTTTTTTTTTTTTTTTTTTTTTTTTTTCTCTCGGACTGCAATATCCTGGAAATTAGAAAATACAAGTCTTGCATCACTTCTTTTGATCAATAATTTAGAATGGATTTATTCTTATGATTAGTAACATTTGAAAACTATAATGAATCCCTCCATAACTTGCTAAAAGTGATTAAACAATTGACTTGTTTGGGAAAACAGTGCTGGGAGAATTACTGAACAAAAGGTTCAGGTGCTAGAATAATTATTGTACAGAAGTTTTTTTCATCTCCAGAAATACAGTAGTGCATAGAGCAACATAATTACCTTTTGCTTTTCCAAGGAACTTGAGTAATTATTTTCCCCCCTTTAAAGCTCTTAGTTGAGTATTCAATTATTTGGTTTAAAAATATGTCAAATGGCAACTACACAGTGGCAGTTATTATCCGCTATCAAATGTTTTGTTATAGCAAAACTTTCCACTCCTCTACCTTTTCAAAGGAATACTGTTAATTTACAGTGGTCGTTTTGTAAATAAACAGTATTTTAAAAAGTTTATAAAATTCTATTCTCAACTCTTTAAAAAGCAACATAAAATAATTACAGAAATTATATTCAAATATCCAGTTTCCCAACACAGTATACATTATATTTTAAAAATCCAAATAACACCTAGGAATTGGAAATGGTTATTTCTATTTTAATTATTATTAAAAACATAGCATTAATGTAATTTAAACTGCATAAATACAAAGCACATAGAAGACAAGATTTAAAAATGTTTATAGTAGTTATTTAATGTGGAGAGGCTCTGTTTATTTTCATATAATGTATGACTATGTGGATAGATATACATATATACACATATAAAATCATTATTTTAATTTCAATATACCATTAGAACAGAAAAAAACTATCAAAACAACAATCTTAAATAACCAATATTATTTTATTATTTTTAGGAAATCAATGAATTTTGACCCTTTTAGAATACAAAATCTATTGACCAAAACAGTTATTTTCTACTTGGTGCTCTGTGGTGAGCCATTACATTTTGATAGTAGTAAGTAATTAGGAAGACAAGAACAAAATATGAAAGAGAATGATAGGTAAGATTTTCATCTTCCAACTATTATTTTTGTGCTTTTATATAATACATTGTTAGGCTTTTTATAAACTGTGTGTAATACATTGAGAATTTGAATGCAAATATTATTTTTCAGATTACTTACATTCTTTTTGGAAACCTGAGATTAAAATTTTAGAAATAATGTTGTTTATTTTCAAAATGACCACTGCAAATTAACATTTTTTTTCTCAAAGTGGTAGAAAATAGGAGATAATGATACAGCCATCATATTTTATTTGTAGGACTAAAGAAGTCAATGTACATAGAGCACTTAGCAGAAATCCTGGCACTGTAAATAACCATTGCATTGATTTATTAATGTTATTAGTAATAGTATCAATATTAGTGTACATATACAGCTTTTAAATTCATTTGTAAATATGAATATATAAGTAAATGATAAGAGGAACTGAGAACAATTTAGAATACTTATTGTCTTAAACTGAAATATAGAACAGAGAAAAAAATGAGAGTGGTTAACCCCTGAATTTTTGAATTGTAAATATTTACTTTATATTCCAGGAGACAGGTTAAAAAGACAGTTTGTTACTATTAGCAACTTTTAAATCATAATATATATATATTAAGAATTATGAATATTAATTTTTATGCACTCAGTAGTTTTACTATTAGATTTGGTTTCAACTTCCTGAAGAATATGACACTTGATTTATATGAATATATTTGTTTTTCAATTTAAACTTCATCTGCTTTTTAAATCTTATTGTAATATACAGCAATACTTTATTATTTTACATTTCTTGTAATCCTAGTAAAGCATTTCATATATGCTATTAAATGTGACCATTTTATTTGTTCTCTTCAATTTATGCTTATTAAATGCAAATATTTTGTCAGCTCAATCCTTTTTCTACTTAGTACCTACTGGGCATCTGAAATAAAAATCTATTTTTACAAATGAATTTTAGGAGTTAGTATTTTGAAAAGCTTGTACTCATATATCAAATATTTCACAATCTTGACAAACAAAAGAAGAAATAGACAAATTGGATTTTTTAAAAATTAAAATTTTTGTGTGTCAAAGGAGACTATCAGCAGAGTACATAGGCAATCCACAGAATGGGAGGGAAAATTACAAATCATGTATCTAATAAGAGATTAATATCCAGAATATATGAAGAACTCCTAAAACTCAAAAACAATAAAAACTCATTCAAAAATGGGCAGAAGATTTGGATAGGCATTTCTCCAAAAGAGATACGCAAATGTCAATAAGCACATGAAAAGACACTCAATCACTAATCATTAGGGAAATGCCAGTATGAAATAAGGTGAGATGCTATTTTATGTCCATTAGGATGATTATTATCACACAAACATGAAATAACAAGTGTTAGTGTGAATGTGCAGAAACTGAACCCTAGTGCACTGATGGTGGGAATCTAAAACTCTACAGCCATTATGGAAGCTAGTATGGCAGTCCCTCAAAACATTAAAAATAGGATTACCGTGTGATCCAACAATTCCACTTCAGGATATTTACCTGAAATAACTGAAATCAGGACCATGGAAACATATTTATACACCCATGTTCATAGCAATGTTTTTTCACAGTAGCTAAAAGGTGAAAAGTAACCCAAAGTGTCCATATATGGATGACAGACAAAATATAGTGTATGTACACACACACACGTGTGCACGCACATACACACAATGAAATATTATTTAGTCTTAAAAGGGAAATAAATTCTAACACATGCTACAACACCTTTGAACCTTGAGGACCTTATGCTACATGAAATAAGCCAGTCATAAAGTGACAAATACTGTAGATTCTACTCATTTGAGGTACTTAGATTAGTCAGATTCATAGAGAAAGACCATATAATTGTGGCTGCTAGAGGCAGGGAGGGAGGATGAGGAGTTATTATTTGATGAATATAGAGTTTCAGTTTTGCAAGAAGACAAAAGTTCTGAAGATAGAGAGTGGTAATGGTTGTACAATAATGACAGTGTACTTAATATCACTGAACTGTACACATAAAACATTATAACTAAAAGGATACATTTTGTTACATATATTTTACCACAATTTAAACAAATATATATTTCTTCAAAAGCATAGCTTAAAAATTTGTGTTTAAATTTTTGTTCCAAAATTAATCAAACAAGAAATTTTGGATGTCTATTTGGTTGATATTACAAATGATTAAAATTTAACAAACCATTGTTCTTAAAGGTGGGTTTTATTTATTCATACAACAGAATTTCAGCAAATTTGCTGCCAGCTCTGTAAAGTGTTCAAATTTAATAATTGTTTAAATTAAAACTTAATTCAAGTAAAATATTTAAATTCAAATAGTTTAAAGTGTTTACATTCAAAAATTAAGGAAGAGAACCGTTTATGGTTAGTAACAAAACTATAAAATGTAAGGGTCAAATATGACATTGCCTGGAAATGTAATTATGGTACATTTTTATTTTACATATTCCCAATTACTTTCTTAGGCAATCTAAAGAGAATTTGGGGAAAAAAAAAAAAAAATCTCATGAGCCAAAGTAAATAATACTGAACAATTAAACAGAAAACACTAATATCTTTTTCTTTTCTCTTTTTCTTTTTCCTTTCCCCTTTCTTTTCATTTCTTCTTTCCCTTCCTTTGCCCTCCTTTCCCTTTTTTTTTCTCTTCTCTTCTTTTCTTTTCTTCCCTTTTTTCCTTTCTATTTCTTATTTCGTTTTCCTTGAGACAGTCTCGCTCTGTGGCCCAGGCTGGAGTGCAGTGGCTCTGTCATAGCTCATCTCAGTATGGAACTCCCAGGCTCAAGAGATCCTCCTGCATCAGCCTCCAGAGTAGCTGTCACTACAGATGTGTGTCACCATGCCCAGCTAATTACTTTGATTTTTCTTTTAAATGTGACTGTTAGAATGCAAGTTCCCAAAGTACAGGGATTTTTGTTTCCTTTATTGTTGTAAATCAAGCACCTAAAATGCTGCCTGACACCAAATAATCATTCAATATTACTTTTTAAATAGATGATTTTTTTTTTTTTTACCTTTAAAGATGAAATTTTATTACCTTTTTTTCCCTCTATTTTGGTTGAAGGTTATAGTTTCTTTGGAACTTTCACTAATGTTGAATCACCAACCCTTTAGCATACGAATATATGGCATTTATTTTTGACTTAGACCTATCTTCATCTTCCTTTAAAATGTATTTAGAACCACATGTTACAAATGGGCTATTCAGAAATTGAGAAACCTTTTTGTAGAGATTACAGACTATTTCCTTGCATTTTCACTTTCCTGTCTTCAAAACATAAGACTGTGGTTCACTTATTTCTTCATCCTGGCTCAAAAAAAGTTTTATAATCAGGTATAAAATATTGCTTTTGTTTAAATAATGTGTGTGAAATATTATAGAACATGAAGCAATATGGGTCAAAGGCACCCACGCTTGAGTAAGTAGAATATAAGATTAAACTGACGATGTGGAATAAATTGTACACAACTTTTAGGCAAACACAACATATGTCCTTTACAGATGGAGAATACCAAATAGTATGAGAAAAAAAATTAACATTCTAGTTATATAGATAAGTATGCGTAAAATTAATTATAGGTATTGATGACTACTGGCATATAGATGCTGGTTTTTGGCAAAATGTTTAATCTCTGTAATTCTTAATTTTATCATCTTCAAAAATTCAATAACAGTATTTGGCTCACAGGATTTTGTAAAATTCATTTTAATTCTTAATATATAGTAACTACTAAATAGTATATCATTATTAATAAGTCCAACATCACTATATATCAAAATAATGACAGTGAATGCTTTGTATATAAGAATTAAAGTCTGTTATATCCTCAGTATTCAATAAGTGATTATTGAATAAATCAAATATTTCTGACCAATCAACATGAGCATGTAAAATGAGTAATTGTGTTGACACTTACTTCTTTTTAAAACTTAAAATGTGGAATTTTAAGATTTTTACGTGTCAGACCACTGTTTAAATAAAAGAGATGTGTGTGTGTGTGTGTGTGTGTGTGTGTGTGTGTGTGTGTGTGTGTTATTCTATCTAGTTAATATTTGAAGCAATGTTGTTGTCAGGTAGGAGTGATTCTTGTTGATTCACTAGAGCTTGATATATCT